>NC_056727.1:795831470-795946470 GCF_019279795.1 Protopterus annectens
ATAACAAAAGATGTAATCATTGTTTTATATGCATATTGTTTGACAGTTTTTCATAGTCTATAGCAATAGGCATTTAAAAATCCTTTCAGAGTAAGACTTGCTTAAATGAAAAGGAAGCCACAAAATTAGACACATGCAGTATATACAATGTATTTATTTACTTGCATTTACTAAATAAAGTTAATTGTCTCACTTTTTTTGTTAAAATGTTTTAACAATATATACTTGACTAGTAGTAGAAGTGGAAAAACACCATCCCCTGTCACATAAGTTCACTATCCCCACAGTGACTATTAAGTATTTCTGTTGATTGCCCTACTGACCCATGCCCTGTTAACCCATTTGTTCCACCAAGAGGCAGGAAGCCACCTGTTTATTAATTCCCCAAAGAGATGCTGTAGGTACAGTAGTCATATGCTGTGGGTGGCTGACTTTATATTGTGTAGCTAGCTGCATTGCTTTGGTATAACCGTGACTTCCACATACTGCTTGTCACTGTACAGTGCATGTGTGTTTCTGCTCATGCTATTTCCCACTATATGGTATACCACTGGATTAAGCATGGTTGTCATGGCCCTCTTCATGGATCAACTGCCACCCTCCCCCAAAGGTAGACAAGTCAACTGCTTTATCTTCTGTATCAGCACCCCTGCACCCCAGTTCCAGCTAGCCCAGTGCTCTGGCTACCTGTCAAAGGTATGTGATGTGATGCAAATATCAGTTCTATAGCAAGAAAAAAATCATTTTTTTAACCTCTGATGTCAACTAGTACTGAGAATAAATCTGAGCTGACTTGTATATGTAGTCAGGAAGGAAAATAATGCTAGCAGTCCTTTCTCTGATAGGGATGGATATGGAAATTAAATCTAAGCCAAAATAATGACAGTGGCTTTTGTTAGAAAAAAAGTAAGCCCAAAAAATATTATGTCACACAATTTGTGGATACCTACAAAATAATGGAAAGGGGGTTCTTCATCCACTCACAGCTGGCATACCTTTTAGAAACAGATATTAGAAAACTGTTTGTGAAGTCTCTCAAGTGTCTGCTTCTAATGTTCAAAATATCTTTACTTTGTTCACCAGATGAGTTCATATTCAAGGCTATTCAGAGAATGCAAAGAATTCATTTCATGACCATCAATGATGTTGCAGCCCACATCTCCAGTTTTGTCGTCTTTGCATTAACTTTGCTTTGAACTTTAAATACAAATGCAAGTTAGTTTTGTATGGATATATCTTAGCTGTTCAACTGAGAGAATATATATTCTAGAAATGCTACTTACAAAACCATTCTCAGTCATGTAGAGTTTCATAGGTTGAAGTTCTCATCCAGAAAGATCTGAAGTGCTTAATTCAGCTTAGAAAATGGGTGGATCACAATCCTGTTGGAGAGCAAATGTATGTGTAGAGCCCAGTATCAAATCTGTGACTTTGTGGCAGTATATTAAGCTGCTGTAAAGCATGGGCTGAGTAGAAAAGGGGGCTACCATCTTGTTTACACTCACTAAATGTAGCAGTTTAGAAAGTGTGAAAAAAGAAGTAAAATAAGTAAATGAAAACAAATGTAAAGCAGGTTACTCTGTTAGCAAAAGTAACAGCAATGCAGTTAAAAGAACATGCCATTTTATTTTCACTTTGCTAGCCATGGCTTGAAATGCCATGTGGAAAAATAACACAAATGTAATGCAGTGTTGTGTGTGTGTGTGTGTGTGTGTGTGTGTGTGTGTGTGTGTGTGTGTGTGTGTGTGTCTATGAACACATGCAAGCACTTTCTTCTCAACAGTTTTGTTCAAAGATTCTTGCCAAAGTCAACGATATTGAGGTGGCAAACAGCCAAATCAGGGGCAATCCTTAAATATTATCCCAATTCACTTAAAATTTAATCCAAAAACACTGATGGACCAAAGAAGGCATGAATCTCCAGGATAAAAACTTGATTTATTGTAGGTGATAAGCACTTTCAAAGCTCCTGCTGCTTCATCAGATAACAAACACAGTGAACCAAAACCTAAAGGCATGGAGAGAGTTTATAACATCATTAGCGACAAATGTAATCCTTTGCATGGGAATAATTTGAATGTCATGGAAAATTATGTGCCTACTGTAGATGTACTACAACTAAAAAGCAAATTACATTCCATAGAGAAGAATCTTTTTTAAGCTTAAGTGGTTGCAGTATCAGTCTTACCACCTACAAGTTTGTGTAAAGGAAGAAATTATTCAGAGAGGCCTATGGGTGTTAAAAAGTCCAGCGTAGGCTGACTCTGATGTGAAGCTATTAACTGAATGGCAAAAAATTAACATTCACTGCAGCATTGAATATCTTAAGCTCCTCATTAACTCTTTCAATAAAGAAACTGAATGGCTGATGAGTGCATTAGAGCAACAATACACAGAACTGCTTGATTTGTTTAATGTGGAGGTGGTTGACAGATACATGCTTAAGGTTACTGATACTATTTCAGTGTATGAATGCAAATTAGTTAAAATTAAACATACAAAATTAATAAAGGACCACCTTGATTTCAAACAGGGCCATGTATTTATGTGGCATCAGTATAATGAATCAAAGGAGGGTATGTCTGAGAGTGTGGAGTCCACTGATGCCATGGTAACTACTGCATCTGTAACCAATGACATTTTTTCTTCAGTTATCACAGTGGTTAACTCTGCAAGTGATCCCCTGTTGACATAAGCTGTTTCTAGGCAGAATGGTGAAGCAGCAAAGGATCTTGGGGCCAGGAAGAAATATTTTACTGTTACAGCGCAAGTGCATAGGACAGAGGGTACTGTTGTCAATAGTGCCCTTACACAGAGAAATTCACTCGTCTCTGGAGCCCACCAATTCATGTCCCTCAAATACAAATAATATGACTGTTTTACATCCTGGAAGCACTGTGAATTCATTCAAAATTTCACAAAAGTTGAACAATGAAATGACAATTAATTAACATTAACTGACCAGTTCTCTCAGCTGTGCCCAACTTCAGTTGCCTACTAATATCACACCAGTTGATACTTATTAGCACAACATAATTAAACACCAACAATAACTCTGTTGCTATACCTTACCTTGCAAACTCACCTGTAGACTTCAGAATACAACTGTAAACTTCAGAATCCAACTGTAATCTTACCGGTCATCAATATGGTAAGACTCTGCTTGATTTACAGAAAATATAGTGAAATGGTGAATACTTGCTATTGGTCTTAAAGTTTTGTACCCTGTATGTTCCTCCCTCCCTGATATCTCTCTCTCATCCCCCTAATTCTGACTTTTTGGCCACACCTTTCTGACTCCTAGGACAATGTCCTCCTACTCTTCCTTTACCTGTTACCCAAACCTGTTTGGGCACATGCAAGATACTGCATCACTGCTAAGAACGTCTGTAATTCCTATTTGCATTTTTAATGTCTTGGTATTTGCAGAATTGCTAAGATTATCTCCAGATCTACTTTATTTATATTTATTTATTTCAATTTCAGGTGAATGGTTTCAGCCATGACCTGTGCCCAATGGGTAGAACATGACATAACATGTTGAGGTGTTCATATGTTTTGCAGGATAATTGCAGACAAGAGGTTTGCACACAAATGGAGAGCAATCATATAAAAAAGACGTGAATATTGCAGATATATTCTAGACTTGTCACTCTGATGTACGTTTGCTAGTATTTAACTTGAACGTATTCTCTATTGATCCATTAAGCAGATGTATCAGTCTATTGCATGCTGTTCTTGTGCCTGACCCCATACAACACAGCTGCCTACTGAAAGGTTTGCATTGTAACATCAAGTGCTGCTATACCAAAAAAAAAAAAGACTAAAAATGCAGAAGAGTGAATAGCAAACATAGATCTTCTCTTTTAAATTTGTTTTTTGCTGGGGAGAAGGCTTCCTGCACCTCCCTCCCAGTGTGGGAGGCATGCCATCCTCCCAAACTTATATATACCAGATCTGACATTGTTATACCTTGGACAAAAGGGAACATTTTAAGAAATGGCTATTTCAGACTTAGTATATGCTGACAATTTTCTGAAAGGAGGTGCTGTTGTGCTGTACTGGAACTGGAACCAAAATCTGGTTAACACAGAGTTTTTCATAACTGTATTGGGAGTTTGTTTAAACACAGATCCTTGCAACCTGCACTAATAAGAACGTATACCTTGCAGCACAATACTATTTTACTGTAAGCACAGTTACTAATAACAAAATTATTTTTGTAACAAACGACACATACTCTTCTGTCATTTTGTAGCATAAATGTGCAAAGGTTTACTCTTGTTTAGTATGGAAGATTATAATACCTCAGAACAAGTGTGTTCCTACAATACCTCTAACATAGCTGAATTTTAACAGTCTACTTATACTGTTCTTCTCACACACTTAAAATCCTGTTTTTCTTTTGGTATCTTTTTGGGGCTTTATAGGAAACATCTGTTCTGCTAATGCTTTTCTTTTTAGACTTATTTTTAAGGAAATGTTTTGTGATAGCCTTTCCTGTTGTCCTTCTGTGAAACCATTTAAGCACTTTTGCTGATGTGAGAATGCACACAATCAGGAATTGTTTTTCTGCTGATTTTATAAAAAGCAATGTCTATTAACAGAAGTCTGAAAGGAAACATCTGTAAGAATGCATCAAACTGTTCTGCTGCTGATATTGAAACAACATATTTTTTAGGAAAAAAACATGTCCATTTATCTGTTCTGATACTGTGAGAGAACATGTTTTCTGAGGAAACAGCTTTGTAAAAGAGCTGAGTTTATAAAAAAGCATGTCTATTAATAGATACAGTCAGAGCTATGTCACACTAGAGTATGGATGCTCATTACATATTGCTAAGCTTTATTTCTACATTTAAGCAAGCTTTATTGTATGCCTCATTTATTTTGCATTTTTATAGCATAATTGATTTTAATCCTTATTTATTGTTTAACCCACTTAACATATGCAAGTCTTTTATTTTGTTTACTCAGTCTTCATATTTCGGGACTGGCTCAAGTGGTTCCCAAAAATTCAAATGTTTACTGGTCATCGCTTACCATTACAGCATCTTCAAAGCCTTCATTTATCTATGTAATAGCTGTTCAAGACAACTCATGTGCTGACAAAATAGTAAACAGGACACTTAATCTAGCTTTCTCTGGTATGCATTTATTACTGAAAAAATTATCATTCAGTATTTGTCTCATCAGTTCTTCAACTGCAAGGAAAGGGAAGTGCTCTCATTTAACCCTTTTGCTCATATATTACAGATGATTAAAAATGTGAATCTTATCTTTATCATAGTAACAATATCCTTCATCCATTCTTTTGGGACAGATTGTTTCCTATTGGCATATATTTTCCATTCTTTCCAGCTCTTTGGTCAATCTAAACTTTGAGCGTTGTTGCTACTTTTCAAGTAGCACTTGTCACTGAGGTAGCAACAAGCTTTATTTGTGCATGATCTTCACTTGACAAGCTTTTTAAAAATACTAGCAAATCAGTGTTGTTGCGTGTTGTTTGCAAATCACTGTTGTTATGTGTGATATCACTTATAACTCTGTAGAGTATTTGAAAGGTCTTTGTTTTGTTTTTGTAAGTTTAGATACGCTGTTTGGTTTTACACAGTTAGTTTGCTTAAAATTCATAGCTTCTAAAAAAGAAAATTAAAAAATTCTAAGAAATCATCTTTAAGTGAAACCATTTGAAAAACAATGCTCTCCATTTAATTTTTAAATGCACAATCAAATGGTTTCTGATCCACTGGCATCATATAATTGCTATAACAGGTTAAACAGTTATTGCTGCAGTGCTTTATAATTTCTATTTTTTTATTATTTTCTGAAAAGATATTTTATTCTGCACATGTGAATAGTCTAAATTCTATGTTCATGATTTCTCAGGATCACCTGCCAGCAATCTGCCATGGTCTCTTTCCTCAGTGCTTCTGGTTTATTTGCATCAACTGTTTTCATTTCAGTAGTTCAAATAAACAGCCACTGTTTTGTATTTCTTTTCAACAACAAGCACCTTCATTTGAGCAATTTTTTTTTTACTTTAAGCCATTTTGTAAACTGCCTTTTTCTAGCACTTTATTGAGTACTGAATAAATAATGCTTTCCTGCCATCCTTATAGTCACACCTACAGCAAGGTTGAACTTAAATAATAATACATTTCTTGTCATTAATCTTGGATCCATGTGTTGTTTGACTTCACTTCCATATGAGTTTCATTTTTCAGTATCATTACTTTTGTATCATTTCTTGACATTGTTTCTCACTTTTATATGTTTATGTGACTGTTTTACACACCTTTGTTTCCTTATATGTTTTTTTAGCTGTGCACAATCCATACCATGTAATAAAATCAGATTTGTATCACTTAACTAGTCTGTTGTTTATTTCTTGCACTACAAAATCCCTCTGTCTTATCATACAAATTACAGAACTCTCCAGATTCACAATCTCTGTCTCTGTTCTTCATTTAATTAACAAAATAATTCATATTGTTTGTAGGACCTTCTGTTATTTTAGAGAACACATGTCCAATAATGGCAGATTATTTGTTCAAAATAACCTGTGCATTTTTCCACATTACTACTGTCTTACCCCCCCCCTCATTTTAAAGAGTAAGAAAGCTAAACTGATGTCCAGCTTTCTGCCAATAACATGTAAGTATGTTCTATACTAGGCCACTTTAGGCTTTGCAATTAATCTTCTTCCCATGAGGAATATGTCACAAATGTAGATTCAAAATTTATAGTTTTAAAATTAATTTACTTATAGCACAAGAATTCTTAAGATTTGCAGTTGAAACATATATTTCTCTATAATATTCACTTCTGCACTTTACAGACACTCTTGAAAAGAAAATGCACAATATCAGTTCTGGTTTGGCAGATATTCCTTTCCATGTCTACACCATGTAGTGTTTATCTGGTGAGTACGTAAGGCAGCATAACTGGATGTATTTTCTTACTCCTTGGAAGGAGGTATGCATTTCAACTGCTCTGCAGTCCAAACTAAGAAGTTAATTGTATCACATGACATGAAATTTCCTGAAGCTGGTGTTTTAGCATTACTGCTATGTGCGCCATATACAGTATGCAAGCTGAGGTCACAATTAGCAGCCTGGACTTTCTTAACAGGTTAATTTCCTTTCCAAAAGGGAATTATTGATTAAAAGGAGAACACTTATGACACAGAGACAGAGAATGAATAATGTGGATACAATGGAAGCTATTATGCACATATACAAAGACAGACAAAATACGATGTGCCAAAGTTTGCTGCAGAGAAAACAGTCAATGTAGAATTAACAATATCAATATGCGTCAAAACTATAGTATCACATGTACTATATGGGTGGTATTTTTGTTTAAGCTGGAACATGCCCAGTGAAAATAATACATGGAGATGGAAGAGAGTTGGGGAAAAAGTAGAAAAAAAAATGGAAGGGTATAATGTATATAACCATCTGTGTAGCAGCCACACAAATATAAATGAAAGTGACTTTGGAAGTTATATCAGAAAACTAAATGTTAAGGAAAGAATGTGAAAATCCCACATGCAAGGATAAAGGGATGCTGCATTTCCTACAGAAAAGTACTAATAGTAGAAAACGAATTACGGTATTTAGTATAAAAAACTCTAGATACTAATTTTGGCAAGTATGCATGCATGACCCAACAAGATAACAGAAAAAAAAATAAAATGGAAAGCAGACTTCCTCAGATCATTATAAAGAGATACTAAATAAAGTACTGTGTTTGCTGTTGCGATAGAGGACCTGTGTGATATACAAATTTATAAGTATGAAAGTGATAATTAGTAGGTCTTGAAAAACAAGGAAGCACTGGAAGACAATTGTATTAAAGAAGTAGGAGGGAAATCATTTAAATTATCAATGGCTGACTGGGAAGAGAATGAACAGAAGGGATCTGACAAGCTAAATGAACAGTCCATATCAGTATTTAATCCCTTGATTCACACTGTTAGGAAATGCTTGATATTTAATATGGAAAAGACATGGCAGGCTAGCTGAGTTACTGATATTCTGGGTCATTACATGTCAGTCGTGGGATTCTGCATTTCATGTATACCTCTCAAAACTTGAATATACTTATCATCCATAGTCTCTTGCTGATAACCTTACCACCATTCAGTAGTCTTGTGTAATGTGGATATTCAACTATTAATGAAATATTCAAGTTTAGTACAGTGGGGACTTTGCCCCACCCTCCACCTCCACCTGTACTGATTAATGCTGTAGCTCTGCACCAATACCCCAATTTCTAGGTCAACTACTTCTGAGATTTCACTAAAAATCAGAGAAAAAGGAAGGGATTTATTTATCTTTTATCAAAATTTTTGGAAACTGATAGGTATTATATACAGATAAAGATGTCAGGGCAGAGTCCAAACTAAGAGGAGTACATTATGCTGCACCCCCTCTGCAAAGTGTTTTTCATATTTGAGTATTACAACTATTGAATCATTGTACCCATAGCAGGTAGCATGAACTTTTATTAACTACAAACACAGATACACATACACACACACACACACACACACACACACACACACACACACACACACACACACACACACACACACACACACACCAAAACAGTCTAGTCATGTGTCATAACAGTTTCTGTAGCTTTTTTGTGAAAATGCTGTTTGATATGTATTTTGCACCATTATTTCTGAGGCTTAACATTTTCTTAAGGTGTTGGTTACGTTTTGAATACTCTTTTATGAACTTTATGTTAATATAAGTTAATTTTTGTAGGCTACATTTAATTTCAGCTAGTTTATTTATTCTAGTTATTAAGATATAAGCCTGTTGTTGTTGTACTCTAGTTAGCTGGTCATGGTTATGATCTTCTTCTCTCAGATTTTATCTTGTTGAGAATGTTGAGAGATTAATCTTGATTGAAACACATATTTTCTGTCGAGTCAAATGTAATTCCCAGATTAGTTTGGAAGTAGAGTGATAACCCTAAGGCCATTGTGGCAGTCTGTAAGTGTATGCATAGGTCAGTGTATAAACAGTCATGGGACATTGGATTCATCACACTTGAGTATTATAATTCCCTCCTCTACTCTGCATTTACTTTTTCCTGCACTCTCCTTCCTATTTTCCTCCTACCCCCATTTTTAACTTTTTGTTTTTTTCTCACTCTCCTTTTTAGACGCTCCCCAGGGTGTTTCCCCCTTCACTACCAGACAGAATATCCCTCATTTCAAAGAGAAGACATCCGTGGACAATCTGCTTGATCTATATTAATTTTACTGTGACCCTATCTCCCCTTGCTAAGGAGACTCAGTGTATGTAATATGTCTTGCATATGTTTTTCTAGCATCTACCTAACTTGGGCAGCATTCTACCTCGGTGCGCATGAAAGTAGCCTACCAATGGTCATTGCACAGCCCCCCCAACCTTGGTTTACAGTCTACTCCCCACAATACCTCTATCTAATCTCTGTAAACCTAACTTCTCTGCAGAACCTCTTTTCCTCTGAGTGCACCTCCCTCATTTTTCCACTAGGTGGCATCATACTCCTGATAAAAAGACCAGCAATAATCCCTTCTCCCTACTCCACTAACTTACTCTGCCTAAAAAGTGTCTCTGCCCTACACTAAGGAATCAGTAATTTACCTCCCCACACTTATGTACATTCTTTTAGAGAGTTTTTCACTAACCAAACATAAAGTCCTAAGTTATTAACTGTAAAACAAAGTTTGTAACCATAAACCTGCAACCCTGCAGTAGGTTTCCTTCTCCAGCCTCAGGTCACTGATTGTTTTTTGGAACTTCCTGCCTTCTTGGCTCTTCCCGCTTCGTTCAACCTGCAGGCTCGCTCTGCTCCCCTACCCTGCCCCCAATTCCCACCCGTCCCCAGTGGTTCTACATTTATGCCCCTCCTACCAGTCCCTCCCTCTCCACCAACCAATCCTGATACACCTCCCCCCCTTCCTCCACCCTACCTACTTCTCACTACCATTCCCCCCACACACCTAATATCACATCACCCTTTTTTCTATCACTTCTAACTGACTCCAACTACTATGCTCACTCTTCCTCCCAAAGTCCTTCTCTTCTCATCCGTCCCCTTCCTTCTATTATCTCTATACCAAATCACCTCCTATACTGATTTCCATCTACTCTCTACACCTTTTACTCCCCAGCACTACCTTACATCCCACTTCCACAACATCTCAGCTTCTTTAGTTCCCTCCCACCCTATCCTTCTCTTAAAAGTAAAACTTTTTCCAATCTCAAATAATAACTACAAGCATAAATCAAATCACTACCAGCCTCTTCTATCAAAACACAAAACTAATAAACGTATCCCCCATCCCACTTACCTTTACTTAGCTGGTGATATTCACCCCAATCCAGGACCAAACTTCTCTCCTACAAATCACCCATGCACCAACAACAAATCCTCTAATAAAAACCTCAAGTTCCTCACTATCAACGCCCAATGCTTAAAAAATAAATTAACCCTCTTCCATGCCTGGCTCAATCACAACTCTCCTGACATAGCATCTCTGAAACCTGGCTAAAACCTCACATTAATGACTCTGAATTCCTACCTCCAGGATTTCATTCTCTCCAATCTGACCGCCCTAACAGAAGAGGTGGTGGTGTTGCTTTAATCTACTCCAACCTCTTGTCCATTACTCCTTACCCTAACCCCATCCTAACCCCATCCCTTCTTTCAATAATGCTGAACTTGTAATTGGCATACTAAAAATAAACAACCATGAAAGCATCTGCATTATTTGCCTCTATATTCCTCATTGTAACAATAGCAGTACACTGGAAGACATCCTCTCCTGGACCTCTTCCAATATTAAGCTAGACATCTTCATTTTGGGAGATGTAAATATTGACTGGGGAAAAATCATTAACCCTAATCCCACCATAACAATCAACCTATTCAACTTCACTCGACTTACTAACTCCATTACTAGACCTAACAAAACTAACCCCCCTGGCACCATACTTGACTGGATCCTAGTATCTCATCCTAACAAAGTTATAAAATCTGGTGTCACTCCTGACCCATTAGAAGACCACCTCCCTGCCTTCTCCATTGGAGCTATTCCCACCTCACCACACTCTCACCACTACATTCATACTCATAACCTATCTAACTTTAACCTTACTTCTTTTTCTGACTCCCTTAAGCTAACTAACTGGGACTCCCTAAAACACTACCATTAGATGAAGCCATTGACTATTTCAATTCAACATTCATAACTGTCCTTAACTCACTATCTCCTATAAGAACAAAAATAGTTAAAACAAAAACCATCCCTTGGCTCGCCAATGATACAAAAAAGATTATGCTACAAAGGGATAAAACTTGGAAAGCCTACCTTAAACACAAACAGCCTGAAATCTTCCTTAAGTATAAGCAGTTGAGAAACCTTGCCAAAAACAAGTCATTAGAGATAAAAAGTCTTACTACATCAAACTACAAGAAAACCATGCAAGAAATCCCAAACAGTTCTGGAATTCTATTAATTCCCTCCTTAGGCCAGGTACAAAAAACAACCCCTGTCCTGATACCAGCAAATCTGACCGTGAAATTGCCTCACTATTCAATTCCTTCTTCACCTCTTCCATCGCTGTGCTAACCAAGACTTTCACCAACAATAACCCTCCTCACCTCCATGCTTAATCTTCCCTTCCCTTCTCCCCCCCCCTTTGAACTCAAACCTGTATCCACCGACCTAATAAAGAAACTTCTCTATAAATTAAAACCTTGCTCCAATGCCCATGACAGCATTCCATCCTCCTTCCAAAAAATAGCTTCTGATGCTATTGCTCTACCTCTCAGCATCCTAATTAATATGTAATCCTATGTACCTAAACTATGGCACACTGCTTTCATTCTTCCTCTCTATAAGGGTGGCAACAATTGTAATGTCTCCAATTTCTGCCCCATAGCCATCTTCTCCCCTATCTCCAAAATCCTTGAAAAATGCATCCACCTGCAGCTCTTGCTATTCCTTACCAAACACCAACTACTCTCTCCTACCCAATACGGCTTCCACCCAGGACACAGTACTAACACTACCCTTCTCTCCTTCTTACACTCTGTCAATTCAGCACGTGACTCCGGTAATATAGTATCCTCTGTTCTACTAGACCTATCCAAAGCTTTTGACACCATCTCCCATACCCACCTTCTAAACCATCTCTCTAATCTCAACCTTTGCCAAAAAACTCTTTCCTGGTTTACCAGCTACCTTTCTAACAGGTCCCAAGCTGTGAAATGGGGCCAAGCCACCTCTACTTTCCTTCCTACCCCTACTGGAGTACCTCAAGGTTCCATACTTGGCCCAATACTATTCAACATCTTTATTAATTACTTCCACAATGCCATTCCTAACACCAAAACTGTGCAATACACTGACGATTCCACTTTGATCTGCTGCGCATCTAACCTAACTGAGCTCCAAGTTCTAACACAAAGTGCCTTCTCAACCACTGAAAACTGGATGCTCCAAAATCATCTTACTCTAAATGCAAACAAAACTAAGATCCTTCTTTTCTCCCTCACTAAATCCTCCTCTCCTGATAAAAACACATTTCAAATTACCAGCCTTAACAACTCCACTATCGAGATCATACCCTCCACCAAACTTCTTGGTGTTACGATTCATGACCAACTAAAATTTAATACACATATCCAGCTAAACATCAAAAAAACACACATAAAACTTGGCTTACTGTATAGAAACAACCACTTCCTCTCTCCTCCCACCAGACTAACTCTTGCCTCTACCTACCTCCTTCCCTCCCTACTGTATGGCACTCCTCTGCTCACTAATTTATCATCCACACTTACCTCCAATCTGGAACAATGTTACAACAAAATCTCCAGATTTGCCACAAATGCCAAATCCTCCTCTCATCACTGCACCTCCCTTCACTCTCTAAACTAGCTTGAACTCCCCAATCAACTTGACTTTCTCGAAATTACCACAGCCCACAAATTATTGTTCCATCCTACTAACTGCCCTGCTCTTTCCAATATTCTCCAACCTTATACCCCCCTAAGATCCCTTAGATCTTCTCACCAAAACCTGATCACCATACAAAAACCCAAGCGCCCAGCAGGTCAGCTTCTCTTATCATTTACCCTAGCTAAAAAAATGGAATGCCCTGCCCTCCACACTAAGGGCATGTACCAACCTTAATAACTTCAAAACCCAACTTCATTCCTACCTCTATCTAAACAGGAAATGCAACTGCACTCTTCAGCCCATACCTCTCAAGCTCTCTACCCCCTTCTGTCCAGGCTAACCTCTTTACCTTCCTAACCTCTTTTAAATATACTTAGCATAGGTAACTAAATAGTCAAATCTTGTTTTTATGCTATATGCCTGTTTTTCCTCCTGAACAATATAGAAATTGTTAGTGTTTATTCTTTTTTGTAACAACTGTTATTTGTAATGCAAACTGTCTTTGAATTTTTATGTAATTAAACTGTTGTTTCCTGTGGAGATTTTCTCCCCGGGCCTCCACTGAAAACAGGTCCCCAAGCCCAGTGGACCTCCCCGGTAATCAAACTGGAATAAATAAATAAATAAATATTACAATCTGAAAGACAGCAATCTGTTATTGTAGAGAATGGATGGACCGCATCGCACAGACATAAAATTAGATTCATTTAATGTACACATTTACTTGAAGTTACAGGGCATCTTTCAAGGATACACATATACAAAAAAAATTGATGTTAATAGAACTGTTTATGGGGAGAAGCAGGCAGCCACCCCAGGTGCCAATTGATAGGGGGCATGATCAGAAGAGACTGATTATTTTTCAATGCATTACCAGCATTTGACTGTGAGTGTGTGCACATGACAGGTCTTTCAGGCAGGATGTAGTGTATCAGCTGCTGGCTACAGGAGTTTTTGTTTGTTTGTTTTATTTTGCTCTTCAAGTTACCAAAAGAGCTTTTTTTCTTCTGGCTGTTCAACAGGGGCATCAGAGGAGACCAAGAAAGAGGCTGCATGGACCAAAGCAGCCATGGTGGCAACATATCTCTGTCCCCATACTTTACACACAAAGGAGGCATGGGTAATCTTTCCCTCAAAACAGTGGGTCATACCTCAGTTATCCATTTTACCATTCCTTATGTTTCCTTCTCTTGCTATTTAATTTTATCCCCCCTTGTTTTCCTCCATCTGTGTTTTTGTAAACATCTTAAACACATGCGGAACTCCCTCTCTTTCACCATCTTGTTTCATAATCCTCCATTTTTGATTATATAGAAATGATCATTGTAGAAGCAGCTAACCATTTAGCAGAAGTCTTAGTGGATGAATCCAAACACAATAATCTTCCTAGCCCTGTTTTGCTTCAGTGTTTTTTTTTTTCTGTATAAGCATCCTGACCAAGTGCTTGCTATGGATGCTGTCCTTTAGCAGACATCACACTATATATAACCAAACCTACTTCCCCTTCTAATTTACAAAGCCAAGCTCGTATACACACATGCAGATAGACACACAGCTCCTAACTGTTATGCATTCAGATAGTTATTTGTTTATACACTGTTTTATATTTTAATGTCTGCATACAGATACTTAATGATAATGTGCATAACCCATATTTGCCAAGCTTGCAGTACTTCAGGCTTGCACTGCTAACTGTGGGAGCAGTTTACTGTATTCCTTACAGTTACAAGGACATAACTAACTGCATTGTACATTAACATTTCTTTAGCATTTACTTCATTGTACCATTCATCTCAATTTATTAAACATAACATTTATTATCATTATTTTTATAACAGCTACTCTACAGTATCCTAATACCTATTTAACAAAAGCTAGATTATTCACAAATGACATGCGCTATTGCCACATTGTCCATTCAAACACCTTTTTATAACAACTGGACAAGCAGCACGTTTAGGCCCATGCAGGACCCATAGCCTCACTCAGGGTTGCCAGATTTCCAACCAGCCAAGTAGCCAGGTGAAGAGCAAAAAAAAAAAAAAAGGTCTTTAATGCGGAACAGAGTTCCACATTAAAGAATAGTAGCTCTGCACTAAACGTGGAGCTTCTAGTGTTTAATGCATTGCAGTTCCGCATTCAACACAAGTAGCTCCGTGTTTAGAGATTTTTGATTGGCCCGTATACCGGCATACGGGCCAATCAAAAATTGCTAAACACGGAGCTTCTCGTGTTTAATGTGGAACATTGCAGTTCTGCATTCAACAGAAGTAGCTCCGTGTTTAGCGATTTTTGATTAGCCCGTATACCGGCATACGGGCCAATCAAAAATCGTTAAACACGGAGCTACTTCTGTTTAATGTGGAACACAAGAAGCTCCGTGTTTAGCGATTTTTGATTGGCCTGTATGCCAGGTATACGGGCCAATCGAAAAAAACAAAAAAAAAAAAAACAAAGCGGAGGCTGACCGGGATTTAAACCGGCAGGGCGGAACTCGGGATCAGGCTGCTGATCTCGGGACAGTCCCGCCCAAATAGGGACGTCTGGCAACCCTGGCCTCACTTCACACAAGCTGTCTTGATTAACAGCAGCTCTGCTTCAAAATATCTCCAACACATCATACACTTTAGGATTTTTTTTCCACAATAAGCCTAGTTCTTACCTCACCTACCACCTATTTTAATGCTATAATATTTCACTGCCATTCCCTTTTCCATAACAATGTTGTTAGCGGAGCCTTACATCACCAATGTGCTTCTAGGTTTCAACATTCTTCTGCCACTTCACTGTTTATGGGCAAAGAAAGACACTGGTTGTTTTACTGGGTTCAATGAAAAAAATGTACCTTGTCTTGAAACTTACTGTTTAAGATAAATAGCACTCATTCCTTGCCTCTTGTACCTTCTCTCTTCCTCTTTTCCTGACTGACATTTCAGCCCTTCCCTAACCAAGATCAGCTAATATCAGCCCCCTGCCCTACCTTACTCTAGTCTGCTAACCTTAGCCTTTCCCCAACCCCTGCCCCAAACCCCAACCCAGCACATTAGGTTACTAAACTCCCTTTCCCTAAGAGTATACCACTAAAGCAAGAATTGTACACAGACACTTCAAACATACCAGTAATTAAGCATACCATCCCACCTATCTCCTTACACACACACACACACACACACACACACACACACACACACACACACACACACACACACACACACACACACACACACACACACACATACACACACACACACACACACACACACACACACACACACACACACACACACACACACACACACACACACACACACACACACACACACACACATTTGCATTCATTCTCATTGTCAAAACTTCCATTACAAAATGTTCAATACGTTGATTATTACTGCCCAGGACAGCTTGAACATTCAAACAATTCTGATGCTGAAAAGTCAGCAGATAATTGGTAAGTTCAATCAAACTAATTTTATCCAGATGGATAGACATATAGATAGATAATATGTGCTATCTCCCTGGCCATCAAAAGAGCATCACTGCAATGTTATTCAAAAGGCAGAATTGCTTCCAATTTAACAAATGCGTACTCTACTCCTAAACTCCCCAGCTATAAAGTCTTTGACTTAGAGGACTTCCCCTTTTTTTGTTAATAGATTAACTAAAAGATACGCTCACACTCTCCTTTGAGCTCCATGCAACTCCTAGAGTGACCCCATGGAAAGCAAATGTTACCTACAGAGTTTTCATGGCAAGGGGGGGATAGTTTACCACGTGTAAATCACACACACACACACACACACACACACACACATACACACGCACACACACACACACACACACACACACACACACACACACACACACACACACACACACCTATGGACAATTTAGATACTCCCTGACCTCCCGCATTACTGAATATCTTTGGAATGTAGGTAGAAACTGGAGCACCCAGCAGAAACTCAAAAGAACACAGGGAGGACATGCGGACCATGCACAGAACGCATCAAAGCTGAGAAATTTACTGAGAACATCTTGCTGGGAGGCAACAATGCTATGCATTGTGCCACTGTACCTATAGCCAAAAATCATAGTCCTCCCGAAAAAACTCTCCTTACCCCTAGAGATTGACTTTATGGTAATGACCACAATTCAACATTAGACTTCAGCATTTGTGAATTCCCTCCTCATTTGTGAATCCCTTCAACTAAAGGTATGGTCACTACCCTCCTTCTAAGTCTTCTGTAGTCAGTTTAAAAAAAATATTTGACTCCTGAAGCCTCCTGTAAGTGTTATTTCTATACAACAGATATCATAACCTAAATCAATTTACCTCCTCCTAGCATCTCATTTCCTTCAGACTACACTCTGTTTCTACCAGAGAAGTTTCCTCTATCCCATCTTTTCTCTTCTTTCATACCTTCCTTCCACTCCTCCATAATGTTTCTCTCCCCCTTACATTCCTTCATCCCTGTACATCTTATCCTATATACTTCATAAGTTCATAGGTTCATAGGTGTGTACTAGGCTAATGGCCCTGGAGGCTTTACAAGCCTAACCCATAGAAATGCCCTGGCATCGTGCTGCCTGATGTTAGTTCCCAATGCCTCTATCAAGTAGAGCCACTGGAGTGATCCCTGAGGTGAACATTCAATTTCCCATCCATTCATCAAGATTTCTCTTGAAGAGGCCAGTGAAGTGCTCTGCTTGACATGTATGTGAAGTCTATTTTAGAGTATGGGCAGTCTGTGGGTTATGAACCTGTCCCTCCAGCATGTTCTGTTGATTGTGGTAATGAGGTTGACGTCTCTGGTGCATGTGGTGTGGAGGGATTGGGATTTTTTTAGATGTAACATTTATAACAGAGCTGGGTCAGACATGGCTTTGTAAGTCAAGCAGAGATTGCCTCTTAGTAGGCGATATGAGATAGAGAATAGCTGGAGTTTTTTGAGTCTGTCCATGTAGGATATGTGTTTAAGGCCTGGGATCCTCTCCGTGAGGTACTTTTGTGGCCTCTCCAGCTGTTGTATGTGTCTAGTGAGGTACATGCCAAATGGGGCATTATACTCAATGATTGGCCTAATGAGGGAAGAGTAGAGGGAAACGATGGCCTCTTTCTTCCTGGATGCAAAACCCTTGGTAATGAGATGTGCCACATAGAAGGACTTGCTGACCACAGTGGCAATGTGGTTGTCGAAGGAGAGGTTGCTGTCAACCTGTGCCCCCAGATCTCTTATAATGCCTTCAATGTTCAGTGGGCTCCCATCAATGTGGTAATTAGTGGGAACTGAGTTTTTCCCAAGGGGGATGATGACGCATTTTTTTGCATTAAGCTTAAGGCCATGGTTTTGACACCAGTCATTGGTCTCAGTGAGGCCTTTCTGCAGGATTTCTACATCACTTGGGGAGTTAATAATGTTTTCCAGCTTGCAGTCGTCTGTGAACTTGGTCAGCCAAAGTTCCTGCATGTTGGCCTGGACTTCTGAGAAGTAGATGCCAAACAGGAGAGGACCCAGGACTAATCCCTGCGGGACTCTAGTCATGACTGGTCGGGAGTCTGACTTGGAGTTTGCGACTTTCACACTGTAGGTTCTATCTTTGAGTCAATTTGCAACCCACCTAGTGATATAATTGTTGTTGCCTAGTTTGGTAAGTTTATCAATAATTCCTGAGTGGGGAATGGTATCAAAGGCCTTTGCCAGATTGAGGTAGGCTATATGAACTGCCTTGTCCTCATCCACAGCTCTGGTGACTGACTCAAAGAAGTCAACCAGGTTGAGCAGGCATGATCTACCTTTCACAAAACCAAATTGCATGAGATCTAGAGTTTGGAGATTCACTATATCCTTGTTAATTAGTTCCATGCTGATTCATATAATGAATAGTTACTAGGTATACTATATTTTGATCCACTGAGATAATTTGTCTAACAGTTTAAATGCTATTTTTGTTGCTTTATTAGTTATAGTTATTCTTTTACTTATAGCTATATTTTAGAGTGCGCTTTGCTTCTTTATAAAACGAGTCACTCTTCATCACTATCTTTGTATCTATCTGAAAATATCAACTATGATATATATATATTCATTCTGTGGTCAGCCACAGTGGTGCAGCGGTTAGCATTGCCACCTCACAGCAAGAGGTTCTCCGATTCATTTCTCAGCTGGGGTGCCTTCTGTGCAGAGTCTGTATGTCCTCCCTGTGGTCACGTGGGTTTCCTCCGGGTGCTCCGGTTTCCTCCCACATCCCAAAGACATGTTGTAGGTGGATTTGACACTCTAAATTGGCCCTAGATGTGAGTGCGTGCATGTGTGTGCCTTCTTTGGAAGGTTGGGTGCCAGGCTGGCAACTCGACACTGTAAAACTCCACTGCCAATCATGAGCGGACAGGTGATCCGCTGTGGTGACCCCTAACCGGGAAAAGCCGAAAGAAAAAGAAGATATATATATTCTTTCTATTGTGCTCTCCTGGGATGAACCTGAAAATGGTCCACTAAGAACAATGTTTTGTCCCAGTAAACACAAGGAAAAATATAGAAAAAAAGAAAGACACACATAGATAGATAGATAGATAGATAGATAGATAGATAGATAGATAGATGGATAGACCTCATTTGTGTGTGTGTGTGTGTGTGTGTGTGTGTGTGTGTGTGTGTGTGTGTGTGTGTGTGTGTGTGTGTGTGTGTGTGTGTGTGTGTGTGTGTGTGTGTGTGTGTGTGTGTGTGTGTGTGTGTGTGCGTGTGTGCGTGTGTGTGTGTGTGTGTGTGTGCATGAACACAATCAATAACTGCACTAGCACTACATCCTGGCAACTCAGACAGGTGTGACCCATGCATGGTAGACTAGTCAGTTCAGCACCATCACCCCAGACCATGAGAACCACTTCTGCCAGGAGTTGCACTGCTAGTTCTGTGGCCCTGGATAGAATGTGGGTGTTACCTGAATGTGAATGATATCTGCTAGATGAGCTCTTTTCATGTCTATATCCAGGACCATAACCATGTCACCTACCTCATCTGGGTGTGGACACCACAATCACTAATGGATCAGTGGGAGCAGTGCTACTATGGCAGTAGGACCTTGCACGGTCATGTTGGCAAACACTAGACTATGTAGGTACTCTAAGGCCAAGTAGATGCTGACCATCCTCATCAGATTTTTAATTACAAACACTACCTGATCCAGTGTGTCATTTATCATGTCCAAGGAATCACCCAAGCAGTTCAGGCAGTCCTGCATGTCAGAATGCACAATGTTTAGTACTTGCACTGTATCTTCTGAGGCTCTGGTGGGATGTGCCTGTGACTCCATGACAGCCATACACATACATTGTGTGGTACCTACTGTCACACCAACATCAGAAGGATAGTGAACAGCAGGCCATCTCTGAGCACCTCTACCAACCTGCCTGTGTGGCACCTCGCCCTCACAGTGACAAAGGGAGAATCAACCAGTTCTGCAACTGCAGTACCCACACTACCTTGATCAACTGTGTCACCCTCAACCTGTCCCATGTCTGAGGTCTCTGTATCATGGGTATGCATAGGCATACTGATTGTATACAAAATAGGAGGAAGAGATGTTGGAGGCAAAACTTCAATGTTAGACTAACCTTCTGCACACACAGTCTGTGCCTCTTCAATGCCACCATCATTATCAGAGGCTACCGATACTCTAACATAAGGCAGTAGGAGTTCCACAGTGCCAAAGGCAGGATCACCTATGATAACAAGCAATAAACACAAGAAAGAGAGAGAAATAGAATAAACAGTGATCAAAACCTATGTTAAGTGAATTGTATATTAAAAATGAACAGATGCTAATAGAATGAAATTGGATAACTTACAGTTACACACACCTACCTTTTGTACATTAATAAGAATATAGAAGGTATGCTCACCATGTGCAGGCGGTCATGCAATAGCAGACTCAGATATGCCTATATAAAACAAAGGGAGATGAACCACAGATGATAAGCATCACCAAACAAATGACAGAAGAAACAGACAACAACTGCATTTATAGCTATAAAAAAGACATCTCATACAAATCTATACTGTCCACTGGATCTCCTCGCCATTATCTCCTCCTTCTCCCTTTCCCTCAATGCCCCTTTTATCTCACTCGTGTCTCCATCTCTTTTTCTATCTATCTATCTATCTATCTATCTATCTATCTATCTATCTATCTATCTGTCTATATGGGTTTAGGACATTTTATCAAATGTACAGTGAGTGCCCCAACCCCCTGCAGATCGACATCCAAACATCAGTTGCAGGAATATCAACACAGTCTGCTCAAGGGATTACTTCAGAGTGGCCTAAACCAACAGCAAGTGATCTTGCAGGAGGGCAAGCCCCCCTGCCTCCCATGTGGGGAACTGTGCCCACACCCCTCCTGCTAATTATATATACAACTCTGAGAACACACTCCCCAGGAAAAGGAAATATTCCTGTACTTGAGGATTACTGATCTCACACATCTATTGACACTCTGTCAATCAAATGGTGTCACTCTACAGGGTGTCGGAGCACTTCAACTTCAAGGCAGAATAACCTAGTAGTAAGGAAATGTAGTTTTCCAACCTTTATGGTAGTACACTTTCCTTAAGGAGGAACAAATAACCAAAAAGGGAAAAATAGTTGCACAAATGATTGCTTTAGATGTTTTCATGCAAATTACTAAAATGGTACATTACCACAACTTGTTATGTAAGATCCATGTCAAAGGTCACTTTGCAATCTTACTAAAATAAAAAAAAAAGAATTCAAGCTGGAATTTCTTGTTTAAACCACAGTTTGTTAAGTTAAAACAAGAGATGAATATTTTAGCCCTTGTTAGAGCTTTGTCAGATCTAAGTTATACATAGTAGTAACAGATAATATATATTTTTCCATTTTCCATATAAATAGCCATATAAACAACAATAAAGGCTTTACTCCAAAAGCACTTGAAGAGATCACATTCAATGATAGTGACTGTAACAGTGGTGCCTACACAGTTTACATTTTTATTGTGATTGGTGCTAATAACTCCTTATCTAAGTAAGTACAAAGTCACTGTATATCTGGCTGTTGACTAGTGTGAAAGATATAATGTCAAATAACTATGCAGGCATCAGGTCCTGCACATTTATTTCACTAATGTAAGATATAATGAAACAGGTGGCAGTGAGACTATACTCTGTGTAAAATGCTGTGATAAGAGAGGGGAGGAGACTGACAGTGAACAATATTTGAAAACAGAGGTTTGCTGCTATGGGCAGATGTGCAATTAGACTTTAGCAGCTGTGTGTGAGTCTAGGAAGTCCCAAACAGCCAGAACAGAAAAATACCCTTAGTGATAGTATTAAGACAAGTTAAAAGAAAACCAAGTGTAAAGATGTGTGTGTGTGTGTGTGTGTGTGTGTGTGTGTGTGTGTGTGTGTGTGTGTGTGTGTGTGTGTGTGTATGTGTGTGTGTGAAGATACCCAGGCACATAAAACATAGGGAACGGGAAGGGCCAGAGATGGGTCACACATAAGGACAGAGTCATGCCAACATAAAATATATAATATGTGTATCCATCCATTTGTCTGTCTATCTATCTACCTAACTAGTAAGTACGAATATCCAACACTGTCAGAGGTTCAGTCAAGCTGAATACACGAAAAATAAAGCAGCCCACCAGTCCACCGTTCTTGGTTAATGCCAATATAAATAACTGAAACACGTCCAATCACTTTAAACGCTTAACTTTATTCACCGCGTTTTTTGTCCCTTACAATACTGAGACTTCATCAGACCATCACAAATTCTTTGAAAGCCCCTGCATTTATAGCAGAAACAATAAAACACAACTTCCTAAGTTAATTAACTTCATTTTCAATAAATGTATATGTAAATCAAGTAACCATTAAAATCATATTTTTATTCATATATAATTTAAAATATCCTAAAATTACGGTTTGCAAATCCATTGTGTTCTCACCATTAGCTTAAAATTAAAAATTTAATTAAATTGTACTCCACAAAAAATATTATATGGAAAGGTTTTAATCAATTAAAAACAAATGGTAAAGTAGTTGTATACCTAATACTCTACTGCCCTCTACTGGTTGCTTAAAATGATCTAGACATTAATACTATAATGGTCTTTCGGCTTCTCCCGGTTAGGGGTCGCCTCAGCGGAACTCCAGTCTGTTAATGATTGGCAGTGGATTTTTACAGTGCTGAGTTGCCAGCCCGACGCCCAACCTTCAAAGAAGGCACACACATACGTAAAATAACTGAATAATTATGCTATATAAAATCTAAATATACTTATAAAAAATGTTAAAATATTCTAATACTGATTAATATGTAAAAATATATAATAAATATAATAAATGTAGTCATTAGAGTAGCTACAAATACAAGAAGAGCTAGTAAAAAAGTATCATAAACAATAAGGTGTGGTTAAGAAAATATAAAGGAAGCATCAATGTCTTAAATAGAATGTCATTATGTCCCTTTATAAACTAGCTGCTCTTATTAGGTATAATATATATATTGTCATTTAGACCAGGCTTTTCACGTTTCCATGTATTCTATATTTTCTTCCCATAAACCTCCCCTTATATTCAAAGGAACAATCTCTAACACAAAAAAATATGAACTTAGCTTTTTCACACACTAATGAATGTTTATATAGTGCATTATTATGAATACATGTAATAATACTATAAGAATGTTCATAAATTATTTTCCTAAGGGTCGTTTCCATTCTGTCTACGTAATATGTGTTGCATACTTTGCAAATTGTGAGGTACACTACCCCTTTACTTTCACGTTTGCTATATTCCTTAGCCTCAGTTAATTTATCTCTGCTTGGTATATATATATATATATATATATATATATATATATAGGAGCCCTAAAGAATCCTGAAAGCCCAAAATCCTGAAGACTAAAATCCTGAGACCAAAATCCTGAAAACCCAAAATCCTGAAACTCAAAATTCTGAAAACACACAGGATACCAACACTGACTATATTCTAGCACAAGTACATACAGAAATATATTACCTTTCAACTATATGCAAGCCCCCCTGCACCCCCCACACACCCTGCTACTTAAATATAACAATTCCAAGATTGCACTTCAGTATACTAAGTGCAATCTGCTTATACTTGGAGAAAAGTAATGTGGTTTGTGTTTCATTTGTTTCTGTATGTACTTGTGCTGGAATATAGTCAATGTTGGTATCCTGTGTGTTTTCAGGATTTTGAGTTTATACAACTTCTGGTGTTACTAATAAACACATTTGTATGCTCCCTTTTTCCTGTTGGTATTATTAGTCCTGCTTGTGTGGTTATTTTCTAAAATACTTTTGATATTTCTACTCTTTTTGTATATATAATGAATAGGTCTCTCAAATAAATTATCCACATCCATTAAGTTCTTACAGTATTCCCAATGTGAATTAATAATTTAGGTCACAGTGGAGGTATTATAATTATTTGTAATGAAAGCTGGTTTATATATGTCGATGTCCTCTCCTTCTCTTCTATCCTTTACACTGACAAAACGTTTCGTGTAGTGTAGTGTCCTTCTTTCCTAAAATCGGGAAGAATCTACTAGGCCTACTCTCTGTGACCTCCTTTATTGCTTCTATTAATTTAATTGGATATTTTCTGGTGTTACTAATAAACTTACATTGTATATATTTCCCACATTTGTAAGTTCACTTTTTCTTGTTTATATTATAAGCCCTGCTTGTGTGGTTATTTTCTAAAATACTTTTGATATTTCTACTCTTTTTGTATATATAATGAATAGGCCCCTCAAATAAATTCTCCACAACCGTTAAGTTCTTACATAATTCCCAATGTGAACTAATAATTTTGGGCACAGTGGAGGCATTATAATTGTAATTTGTAATGAAAGCTGCTTTATATTTGTCGATGTCCTCTCTTTCTCTTCTATCCTTCACATTGATAACTTTTTGGTGTAGTGTAGTGTGCTTCTTTCCTAGAATTGGAAATAATCTACTATGCCTACTCTCTGTGACCTCCTTTATTGTTTCTTCAATTAATTTAATTGGATATTTTCATTCTAAGAACATATATTTAATTGTTTCTATTTCTCTAATGAAATCTTCTTCGGAGGTCATTCTAGAGGCCCTTAATAGTTGACCTTTAATTATACTACATTTTTGTTTGTATGGATGTACATTTGTAAAATGTAGGTATGAATTTGAAAAAGTTTTTTTCCTATAAATCTTAGATTTGAACACTTGTACTCCTTCTTTTACTTGTATTGTTACATCTAAATAATTAACCTTTAATCTTTCAGTTTTGTGTGTAAATTATAGAAACTTCATAGTGTGTCCAATATAATCTATAAATTCGAACAATTTCTCTTCTGTACCTGTCCAAAATATACAAATGTCATCTAGAAACCTTTTGTATAGATTCCAATATTGTGTATAAGAAGAATTAAAAATGTATGTCTCTTCCCATACCTGCAAAACAATATTCATGCAGCTGGGTGCACAACTTGCACCCATAGCTACTCTACTTACTTGTTTATAAAATTATCCTTCAAATATCATAAAATTATTGCCTAGCACCATTTCCATAAGTTCTAGTAAAGTCCTACATTCTTTAAAACTGTATATTCCTTTCTTAGATATTGCTTTTTCAAACCATGTAAGTCCTATGTTGTGAGAAATCACAGAAAAAAGATCTTTTACATCGATTGTAACAAATAGCATACCTTCTTTATATAAATGGTTTTGTATTTCTCCTAAAAATCCCAGGAGTCCTTGAAAAAACCCTTCCCTTATGTTATAAAACAAAATGCTATTCAGTGTGTTTTGTATCCATTTGCAGAAACAATAGGTCACATAGGTGGATCACTAACACTTTTATGTGTCTTTGGTATTCCAAATAGAGATGGTGACATGGGCTTGTCGGTTTTTAAGAAATTGAACTATTCCAAACTTATAAGGTTTTCTGTTAACATATCCTGTAAGTTTTAATAAATTTTACTATATGCTATATTTATCTCAATAAGAGATACGGGCACGTATTATTTTGTATCACTTAATATTTCGATCATTTTTCCTATATCAATTATATTGTCCATTATCACCATACATCCTCCTTTGTCTGATCTCATAACTCTGATATTTTATGTTTCTTATTTTATATAATAACTCTGTTTCATCTTTAGTAAGGTTGTATCGAACTCTTTGATTCCTTAGCTTATTTCTTAGTTCTTTTTCTACTATAGTTTGAATTTTTTTTAACTGGGGATGAAAGGGGGGGGGTTACCCCTCTCTCATTTTCATAAAATATATATTGTAAATTTTTTCTTTCTTGTAAACATTTTAAGTTTATTATAATATGGTTAATATCACTCTTGGAACTAGGGGCATATTTCATACCTTTCAAAAATAAGTTAAATAGGTTCTGTTTAGGTCAATATTACTGTAGTTATAAATGTAGTTTTGTAAGAGTATATACTATTATCCTTATTATAATATTATCATTTTTATATTTAATAACTGCTTATTGTTCCCTTTAAAGTCCATTATCTCTGATTTTTCCTTTGATTGTTTTTCTGTGGGAAGACGTTTATTGATTGATTTCTGATCCTCTCAGATCTCATTAAAGGAGGTATTCTAAAGGGTCATTTAGTCTCAAATTGACTTCATCACCTTAATTAGTGTTTACATATTCTGATGCTATATTAGTGTTTAAACTCCCTTCTGCCTTGTCCCTTATCTCCTGTACTCTATATCGTCTCCCTTGTAAAATGTGGGACTTCGGTTTTGGGTAACTTCTGGGTAACTTCTGCCTTCTTTATACTCTTCCACATCCATCACAAACTTTTTACTCTTCCTTTTCGATAAATAATTAATCTATTTTAACTTTAATGTCTAGATATTTCTTTCTTTCTTCATCTACATAGTATAGTAAATCCTTAGTAATGGTTTCATTAACTTTAACTATTTATTCATAAATATGGTCCATTTCCTTTTGGTTATTCTTAATTATAACCTCCATAATGGCAAAACCGCAATTGTCAAAAAATGTTATTAGTTTCTTGTGATAAGCAGAATGTTCTTTTACATTATTAGGGCAGCTATACACCCTTAAAGCTTTTGCTACCATTTTAGCTTGCAAGCATTCTCTCAGGTATCAATTATCACATTGCAATGATTTGTATTTAATATTAGATCATATAACAAATGAATGTTTTCTTAATAAGTTCTAGGTTCATCATTGTCATTAAAAAACTAAAGAGAAAACTTGTTATTAGTTAGCCAACTAGACTATTCACTTTACGTATTACCCTCCTTTTGTCTATTACAGTCCTTGTTACACAAAGATACAGGTTCAGAAGTTTTACTATAAGTACATTTTGAGTCACCTTTTTTCTTTGTAGAACACTTTTCCTTTGGTCTAGCTCATTCTTTTTGGTAATCCAACTGAGAACAAGTGAAAGAGTCCTTTACTGGGTAATGGAATACTTTCGGCAATAAATCCATATACTTTGGTGGTTCTCCTTCTTCTGAGTGCTGATTCTCCTCATGGATAAAAACACTTCCATTTCAATGTTTGACTCCTATATTACATTATCTTGGTTACCTGGCAACGTAGCTGAGCTCAGCTGGCTTTGCAGGTTTTTAGAACTTTGTGATAATGCTTGTACTAGTAGGGATAGTTCACCTACCAAGCTGTTAATGTCTTTTCTCATGCCAGTGATTGCTTGGTTAATTTGCTGAATTCCGTTTCAGCCAAATCTTCCCCCTCTGAAAATTCCACAATGACAAAACATACTAAAACAGAGAAAATAGGAAACAGTGAACAGAGCACCTCTGTGTCAACTATTAAGTCTGAATATCCAACACTGTCAGAGGTGCAGTCAAGCTGAATACACAAAAAATCAAGCAGTCCACCAGTCCACCATTCTTGGTTAATGCTAGCAAAAATAACTGAAACACGTCGACTAACTTTAAATGCTTAACTTTATTCACCATGTTTTACATTCCTTACAATACTGAGACTTCATCAGAACATCACAAATTCTTTGAAAGCCCCTTCTCTTATAGCAGAAACAATAAAACTCAACTTCATAATTTAATTAACTTCCTTTTTCAATAAATGTATATGTAAATCAAGTAACCATTAAAATCATATTTTATTCACATATAATTAAAAATATCCTAAAATAACTCTTTGCAAATCCATAGTGCTCTTGCCATTAGTTTAAAATTTCATTAAATTATACTCCACAAAAAATATAATATGGAAAGATTTTCATCAATTAAAACAAATGGTAAAGTTGTTGTATATCTAATACTCTGCTCCCCTCTACAGGTTGCTTAAAAATATCTAGACATTAATACTTAAATACTTAAAATAACTGACCTATACACCTAAATGTGTTATATAAAATCTAAATATACTTATAAAAAATATTAAAATATTCTAATAGTGCCTAGTGTATTGATTAATATGTAAAAAATGTATAATAAATATGGGAGATTCAAGATGGCTGCAGTTCTGTAGACACTGCTACTCCTCTCAAAAATCCTGAATTAAACCTCATTTCCAGAAAGCTCAGCAGGATCAAAACATCAAAAATAATACAAAGAATCTACTTAAGATATACAACAACATAAGAAATATATAAAAAAATCAAAAAACAAAAAGTCCAAAAGGATTACTCAAGATCTAAAATAGAGCTAATGCCATGCGATGCTAAGGCTCTACAAGCAATCTCAAAAACTACAAACCACCCAATCTGCAAAAAGTAAAAGGAAGAAAACAACATGGAAATTTCAACTACAAAAACGAAATACTCAGCTCTAGCTTCACCAGAAAAAGGCACAACAGCAAAAAGACAAAACAATCAGAAAATACAAAAAATCCAACTAAAAATAAAACAGATCAGCCAGCTAACCTAGATGACATCATAACTGCACTACTTCCCATACAACAAGCTCTGCAAGACATTTCTATACAATACAAGACATTTGGAGAATCCTTCAATCAAATCTTGACCAGAATTAAAAAATCTGAATCTAAAATACTGGAAAATGAAATAAAATGGATATTATACAACAAAACACTGACTCTAACCTTAAAGCTATATTAGACATACAATCCAAAATAATCGATCTGGAAGCACGCTCTGAAAGAAACAACATAATTATCAGAGGAATTCCTGAAACAATTACACACAACAACCTAATTATAACAATCAAACAAATACTAAAAATACTACTAGAAGAGTCTGAAAAAGCACAACAAATAATCATAGAAAGAGCCCATTGTGCATTAAGAGAAATGCAAGCATCAATCAAACACAGACCAGTATATATTAAACTGCTAAACTACCAAGATGTCTCAAAAATTCTTCTCAAAGCAAAAAAAAAAAAAAAGATTCATTACCTGGAACAACAATCGGATCTTCTTTGCACAGGATCTCCCCATCCAGATAAGACAAGCAAGGCAGCAACTGTCACCATACTGCAAATTCCTGATAGAGAAAAAAATAAAATTCCAGATGAAATATCCAATACTTGAAAGATGTAAAATATGTGGCTGCTAATCCTAAGGAAGCCAAAGAAACTTTCCAAGCTGTAGTCAAAGAAATACCTTCACTAGAAACAAAATGAAGAAGAAAATGACACTCAAGTAAATGACCACCTGCATTTCAGTCCCTCTAGCCAGGGGTCATAGGTACAGAACCAATCCTTGCTTCCTAGGCCTCTAAATTGCCGCAAACATCCACAAGGAGGGAACACTAGGAAAAAAAAAACTTAGGTAGGAACAACAACTTTCTATTACCTATTTCCCAGCCATCCTACTTAAAAGGAACCATTTCCCAGGATTCTGCACCCAAAAATCCTTCCCCACTCAGAGCTGGTGTCACCTACAACAATACAGGAAACAGGACAAGACTTTGGGAAGAAATAAATCAAAATATAAGCCATTGAAGACTTAATACCCTTAGATTCAACAAACGTACGTGCTGTAAAGGAACAAATACATATTTCAAGACATCAAAGGCAACACAAAAGGTACTGTTTATCAAATACTCATAAATTGATTGTGCCCAGTTTATAAATACTGTATATTGGTAGCTTACTGTAGAACTCAGTAAACCAAAGCAGTAATGGGCTATCTAAAGTTCTGATTGTCTAAAAAGTTATACGACTGTAACTAAGGCAATGTTTGTAATGTAATTAACAAACTTATCCTTAAAAGGACATAAAATGATGATCGAAATACAATAATACTCAGTTAAAGCATAAGCATGTCACATAATGCAGCTTGTGATACCAAGTCAGATACATTAACTGCTACTCTAAAAGCAGATTCAAAATGATAATCCTGACATACTACTTTTACAAAACTGAAAAAGTAGTGGAACTGCAACAAATACGACTAATAATCCAAACAAAACAGAGAAACACGGAGCGGAGACCAAAAGCTAAATAGTCCAACAGTTTATCCACCTACGCTTTATACGAACATAAAACTCTCCAACATAAACGCCTTCACTTTCAACAATGCGTTTTCGTCCTTTACAAATAGACTTCATCAGATGACCAGTGAATCATGAAATTCTCATATTTATATCAAATTAAATTAACTAAAACCAATACGAATAATTTCTCTCAATTTAAAACAGCCAATGAATAAAAGATAATTTCAAGTCTAAAATCTGATGTTAAAATACAACCACCTTGTTTTCATTCTATCATCTTTTATCATTATAAATGTTAAAATTTAAATACTTTAATTTAAAAACAATGCTAAAACATTTTATTAAAAATCATTTGTGTCTGTGTAGTTAAAATAACATGTTTTTAAATAGAAAAACACTTTGAAGTGTGTCCTTTACTCCATCATTATAGGTAGCAAAAAAATAACCATGAAATGTGGGAATCTATTGCCATCTTGTGGTCATTTCCATAAACTACATCCTTACATTCAAAGCTTAGCTGATCTCAATTTCAACAAAGGCAGTATTGAAACATAGTCATTCAAACCAGGGTAATTTCCTGCCTCAAGGGTCACTTGCCACCATAACTCAATATATTCTATTTTTTCTTCCCATGGGCCCCCCCTAATACCATATTTAACTTGTTCCAATACTAAAAAAACATATCTAGAATTTAAACATACTTTTGAATGTTTAGCCAAAGCATTAGTGTCCTTGCCCACTGCTATGTCATACATATGTTCATAAATCCTTCTTTTTAACTTCCTTTCGGTCTTTCCTACATAGTAGGATTTACAAACTAAACAGATGGATAAAAAGACTATCCCCTTTGATTCGCAATTATAATAATCTTGACTTACTTGACTTGATTACTATCGGTCTTACACATGTAATTATTGTAACTTGATTGACATTAGCAGTAACATAAAAGCGCTGTTAATAATCTAGTGGCTTGCATGCATAAAACAGGTCAGATAATGAACTGCCAGATATTAATGTGATACCACATTCATCAATGCAGATTATTTTCAAGTGACAACAAAACTTACACTTTTAGAGAATCAGATTTTTTTTTACTAAATGTCATAAACAGTAAATGAGATACTCAATTATAAACTGCACTTAAATACTATTGTTAGTTATAGAGTTATTCAACCAGAAGATCCTTAAATTTTTGACTTTTGTTGCACAACTCCACTACATGTAATATATAATAGAATTTTGCTGTTACTTGTTTTGTAAAAAGTCTTGGGCAACTGAAACCTATCACCAAATTAGTTGATAATAAAAAGAATACAAAGGCTTTTCTAATGTAAAATTCACAAACAAACATGTTTTCCAGACAATTTTGTTAACCTTACTTTTTTCTGAAAGGACTAGGTACTGGAGTAAAGTAATGTTATTTAGAGAACTTGTATATTAGGCTTTCTCTACATTCTAGTTATCAATCCTTACATGGGGAAAGATCCTACAAAAAACAATCTACAAAGTGAACACTGTTACATTCTTAAAGAGAAAATGTCAAATCCAGAACTCAGATGCTTCCCTTGGTCCAGTGAGAAGATGGGTGGACATTGGTATGGGATGAGAATAGATAGGTGCCACTCAAAACGTTATGGGAAAAAGCTTATGTTAAAATTCATACAAACACATCATACCAACAGCACACAACACCAACTACAGGAATGAAGTAAATGTGGGAGATAGAATCATGGAATGATAAAGGTTTGCAGACTAAGGAAAAAATAAATCTATTCCTGCACCTTATTTTTAAAACCAAAGCCAAAATAGTCTTAATTCATGAATCCCACTTAACAACAGAACAATGGTCAAAAATTAAAGACAAAAATTGGATAAGACAAATTATAGCAGCAGGAGAAAATCAAAAAGTGTGGGGGTAGCAATAATAATAGAAAAAAGAATTCCAGGATAAAATAATTAATTTTGACACTGACAAAAATGAAAGATGGTGTTATTTAACCTACACCAACCCTGACATCCCTAAACCAGTACTGATCCTCAATATATACCCACCCTGCATTAACCAGACTAATCACTCTTCATAAACCCTCACCTATTATATCAGAAAGCAATTACCAAGATAAATTGTATACGAACAACATGGAAATAATAAACCTATCTGAACAACTCTATACACAGATTTACAAAGAACAAAACTTACCAACTTCAGAAGAAGATAGAACTCTTTTCCTTCAAAAAATAACATTCCCTAAATTAGATTCTTACTAACAGAAAACTCTAAACGAACCCAGTCACTCTAAATGAAACCATTAACACAATTAATAAATTAAAAACAAACAAAGCCCCAGGTCCAGTTGGCCTAACTTCAGAATTCTACAAATCCTTTGCTCCACTAATTGCCAAAATATTATACCATGTATTAAACCATATAATAAATAACAAAATCAATGATATTCACTTCAATGTGTCCAAAACCATCTTTATGCTGAAAAAACGACCTAAGTCGTTACAAACCAATCTCACTATTAAACTTGGACACCAAGATACTTACCTCAATATTAACGAACAGAATGAAGAATATTATAGCCAATATTATTTCACCAGAGCAATCTGGATTCACCCAATATAGACAGACCAGTGACAATACTTTAACTCTAGAAGCCCTGATTACCTTTGCAAAACTAAAGAAAACTTCCATATATACAATGGTAGTAGATGCTCATAAAGCATTCGCTAGAGTTAATCTAACATTCTTACTCCAGGTATTACCCTACATTGACATCCCAAACAAATTCATTCAAATAATCAAAATACCTTATGATAAACCTTACACAAATTTATTCATAAACAGAACCTTATAAAAAAATCATGTTTAAAAATGGGACAAGACAAAGATGCACACTGTCCCCTTTCCTGTTTAATCTCTATGTGGAACCGCTTTTCTTATACATTAAACAAAACATATACCACAACCCCCCTAGAATCTTTAACACTAAAATTTTCTTTACAGCCTTTGCTGATGGCCTAAATATTTACTTTACTACCCCAAGCTCTGACATAACTAAACTACTAAAAGCAATTGAACAATTCTCCAATATATCTAACTACAAACTTAACAAATGTAGCATATTTCCCTCTAGCCTACACAAACTACTAACATTATTACCATTCTCAGACAAAATTAAGATAAAATAATCAATGAAATACATTGGAATCACATTCTTTTAAAACAAAAGAGACTTCTACCAAGACAACATTCTGAACAACTGAAGAAATATAGAGCAAGATTGCAACAGATGGAAAAACCTCAAGTTACCCTTTCTGTCCAATGTATCCATAATCAAAATGAATATACTGCCTAGAGTAATATATGCATTTATGTCCACTCAAGTAATAGTATATAACAAATGTTTCAACCAATTAAACATCTCACTAGCTAAATTTATATGGGAACCCAAAAAACAAGAATATCATACCAAAAATTATCTCTACTGAAACTAAAAGGGGGCCTAAACTTACCGGACTTTGAACTTTACTATATGATCATCAACTGTAGCAGAATTCTAAAAATAGTGGAACATATCCCACCGCCCAACAGATGGTCTCTAACATGGCTGACAATATACCATAACTATATCAAAACTCTAGATTTTAACCCTAGAGCTCTCCCCTTCTTAAAACAAAAAGAAATATTGGCCCACAAGATCACTGACCTCCTAAAACATTTTATCACCAATGTACAAAATCTATTTACTTCTATTAATCTTGAGAAAGCAATGGAAGCCCTTCAACCACTACACAAAAATTCACACTTAAAAATTAATAACACAATGATAAATCTCAATAGATACCCTTTACTAAAAGATATTATAATCAAAGATATCTACCCATATAATAATTATACAATTACAGAGTTGAGAACACAACTTAATTTGCCAAAATCATACACAATCATGCTGAGACAAATCAAAGAACTATGTTCCAGATACCTACAAAATCCTAAACTGAATATGACAGATATAAACAACTGTGAATCCTTATGGGAAATAATGCTATCCAGAAGAAAAAAGTTATCCAACACATACAAAACGATAAGTGAAATTAAATATCAAAACAATTTACTCTTTTCAAAATACTGGCTCACAACAAACCCATCCATCACTGAACAACAGGTGAGCCATGCTATGGAACTAACCTCTAAAGCAATACAGCTAAAAAAATGAACATACACACAACTCATGATTTACAACAATGCTTACTATACCCCTACCATACTCCATAAATTAAACACTTCTAACTCACAAAAATGTTCACACTGTAAAATGCAAGAAGCTGACCCAATACATGGATTTTGGAGCTGCAAATGCATGTACAAATTGTGGAACTCATTAAAAATTCAACTACAAAAGATAGACTACAAAAATTCAACAGACATAGGAATTCACACTTCTTCATATTACCCCCACAAATATACCCAAAAATCAAACCAACACTCTTATAACGCTGTTTTCACTAATGAAACTGTACATAGCATCCAAATGGCTGTATTGCCTGACTATTACATGGGAAGAATTTAAAAAAATGGCTATTAAACACCGGTTAGCTCATAAACTGATAACTGATGCAAGAATTAAAAATGACAATAATTTGGGAATTTGGGAACAGATCTTTAACACATTTCTAGCCTAAACTTACTCAAAAGATTTACAAACACATCAAAATTTATAGGATTACATAATCTACTCCACAACTAACCAAACTTCAACAAGACTTTATATTGATGTAAGTGATTTATAATAGACATATATAATTCAAATGGCACTTTTGCACATTGTGTAAATACAAAAGTCCAAATAACAAACAACATCCACAGGAATCAAACACGGTAATACTGTTCCAATATGAATGTCAAACACAGCATCCAAAAAGTAAGAGATGAATAAAAATACGCAGGCTGATAAATTAGTCCAAAGTTTAATAAAATTGTTAGCGCTTTCACCTAGTAGGCTTCATCAGACAAATGCTTCAATGTTAAATCCATTTAAATAATACATCCTACTAACTCATTGGTGCAAACCTGCGCTGACATCATATAATTTAATTAAATACATAAAACAACACAACAAATACAATATGCGTAACCATCATTTAAAACTTATAAAAATAGAATCATCAAAACTATATGCCATCAAAAACCTAATGCTGAACAGAATGTCATACTATTAAAGTAAAAATAAAAATAAAAAATATAATATGAAAAATCTTAATGACAAACAAACTTACTCTATGACGGAGATAACCAAAATACATGGGCTAAGGTGGAAACGTTTAATGACCATATACTAAACAAAGGGCACAATTTCCATGAACTAAAGCATATTATCCCTCTCTTAAAGCTCAGAGGAAAAAAACATTATTCCAAAACATTAATGGCATTAACAAGAAACATCATAAGACTCTCCTATCAGAGGCAGTTAGTCTCCTACTTCGTAGGATGGGTTTAAGAGAGGCTTTATCATTTAAACCTGGTGTTTTATCTGCTCTACATCTAACAATCCACCTGAGTTCACACTCCTCCATGTATGTCTCAATGTCACCCCCTCGACCATTCAACCTAACCATCTGGATAACCAAAAATAAAAAAGTGTGTGTAACGCCCAACTCTTTATTGTGTTTAGCTAGCGCATTGGAATCAGTCCCAACACGTATATGATACACATGCTCTCTAATGTGTTCCCGAAATTTTCTTTTTGTTTTTCCTATATAGAAAACATCACAGGAAGTGCATCTAGCAAGGTATACTACATGCTCACTTTGACAATTTGTGTTGGTGTGAAAAGTATACTCATCACCTGCTGTAGGATGTACAAAAGTACATCTCTGATCTATATACTGACATTGTCTACATCGAATGCAGGGTCTAGTGTTAACTTGATCATGTAAAATATAATGATTTAATGTATTTAAAGGACGGTGACAAAGAATTTGTTTCAGGTTCTTCTTATTTTTATTGATGTAACTCGGTTTGGGTCCTACTATTCTACTGATGTTCTCATCTAACAAAAGTGTGTTCCAATGTTTCTCAAAAATTTCCTTAACATTTACTACATCCGAGGTATAGAACATGGGGACCTTCAAATAATTATTACCACTTAGATGTTGTACAGGTGCACTATTAACCACCTCATCAGAAAAGTATGGCTTAGCCCTAGTATTCCTCAGCGAATTCACAGTAGTAATAGCTATATCAACTTCATGATAACTGTAATGTCTATCCAATAGTCTCTCCCTGAGACTTGACAATTCAGTCAAATATCCATCATTTGTAGGATTAAGCCTGGAGGCCCTCATTACCTGGCCCTTCACTACATTGCTAAAGACAAAGGGCGGACGCATGCTATCTCTGTGAAGCAGAGTATTCCTATAACATGCCTTCCAATGGATTGCAGTGTTCAGTAAACCATTTTCAAGCCTCTCTATATCAACGTCTAAAAAAGAAATCCTATGTCTCGAATAATTAACTGTGAAGTTGAGGAAGCTGGTTAATCCATTTACTACTGATACAAAGTCCAACAATTCAACCTCATTACCTCTCCAAATAAAAAAGAGGTCATCTACAAATCGTTTGTAGAACCCAACATTAAGTTTATATTCCTGTAGAGAAAATAACTGTTGCTCTTCCCAAGTGGCCATCACTATGTTGGCGTAGCTACTGGCACAAGACGTGCCCATAGCTACACCATCATTTTGTATATAAACCTCACTATTGAAAATGAAAATATTGTTATGTAATACAGTTTCCAAGAATAAAGCCAACAGATCTATAACTTTAGGATTTAACCTCGAATGTTTAGTCAAATATTGATGTATTTGTGTCACGCCTGCATCATTAGGTATCACCGTGAAAAGACTCTTAACGTCCATGGTGACTAGGATATACGGCTCATCATCACTCATCCCCTTCATAAATGTATACAATTCCAACAGGAATTGTTTACTATCCCTCAAAATATTGGGATTCTCATCTACGTTGGGTCTCAAAAAATATTCTAAATATAGGGACAAAGGTTCAGTGACCCAGCCTCTTCCAGCCACTATTGGTCTTAATGATGGCATGTTCAATGACTTATGAACTTTAGGTAAAGCCTGTATTGTAGGTATCAATGGTTTATTCACCCTTAGAAACTTAAACAGATCTAAATCAATATCTCGGCACATACACAAATCGTCTAACATGTCGTATATCTTAAACACCTTATTCATGACTTCATCCATATCTATCTTGGTATAAAATAATCCCTCACCTAACATCAACCTCATACTTTCTAAATAATTATCCTTGTCCATAAGGACAATAGGACCGCCCTTATCAGCCGGTCGAATGACTATTGAAGTATCTTCCATTAAATCAAACAGAGCCTTCCTTTGTGGAAAGGTTAAATTAGTCTTACTTCGCTTCCTATTTGTTTTATTATTTAATTTATAAATGTCCTGTTCTACTAATTGTGTAAATGTATCAAGCAAAGGATGTAGTGAGGGGGTATACGTACTAGGATTCCGAAAAACTTTACGACCTCCTTCATCACTATTATTCCCAAAATCCAGTTTTAATTGAACACTACGTGCAAACAACCTGACATCCAAAATAGAGTCAGTTAAATCGCTAGGTCTTGTGGGTATAAATGTCAACCCTTTATCCAAAACTTGTATTTCAAACTTATTTAAAATCCTACTAGAGAGATTGATAACTAAGGATTCAGCAGGTGTTCCCACATTTTCTTTAATGTTGGTCCCGTGTGTTCGCCCCCCAAACCCTTCCACATCATTCTCCCTCTGCTGTATATCCTCTGTCTCTGTGTCTGTTGGAAGGTATCTATCAGGAAAGGGGTGGGTAAACTTTAACCGCCTTTTACTACATACAAGTGTAGTACAGGCCCTATTGTTGTCTTTCGTCTAACAACCTGTTCAGCATTAGGTAAAGAAATTTTAACGTTTTCAATTTCATTTACTGAGGAAGTACAATTATCATTTGAGACTCTACTATTCACAGTGTCATTCCCTATAAGGAAGACCGGAAACTCCATTGCTGACCCATCACTATTACCAGGGTCCATTACAGTTGTTTGGTCAGAAATATCATTAGTATCTACTACTACTAAAGATCTTACATTCTGAACCTCATTAGAGGAACGCTGAATAGGAGTAGCAACGTTATTACTGTTTACACTGTTGCCCCTAGGCCAAGTAAAAACATGGCCTAGTCTAAAGTCTCTAATGTCTCTATAAATTTTATTCTTTTTCTGCTCCAAAAGTCTCTTTTCATATAGTTTAACATTGTCCAACAATTTGTCCATGCCTACTTCAGTCTTACTGCTTGGATAATTTAACAAAATCATTTCCTGTTGTTTAGTCAAGCGGTCCCTCAGTCTCTCCTCCTCAGGACCGAAAAAGTCATTTAACAATCTCATATAATTAAAGCTGAGTTCAAAATTCAGTTGTTGCCATTTATATAACAGTTTTGTATGCAAGTTACCTGTCGTCGGCATTTTCATGATGCGCAAACCCCTTGGCACTATTTTCTTCTCCAAACAAACTTCAAAGTGCTGGTGTTGCAATTGCATCCGTTTGAGCTTCAAAAAATCCAATTCCAGTCTATTAAGCTCATCGTAAAGGCCGGCTGAATCATTATCATCTATATTGTCAACATTGTTGTCAGTGGGAGGTTCATAAAACAAAAGTAAGTTCTCTTTACCAGATATGCATTCCTGGAAGCGCGTCTGCCTCCCATTATTCACTTCATGGGCTTGTAGCGTATACGGTAACTCTATGTTGTCACTTCCTGTTGCAGCCATGCCCCTTCGGTGCAGCATAATAAAATCGATAAAAAACAAGAGAAAACAAAAGCAACACCAAAGGGTAAAGATACCTGTGGTTTGATATATAAATTCAAAAGTCCAAATAACAAACAACATCCACAGGAATCAAACACAGTAATACTGTTCCAATATGAATGTCAAACACAGCATCCAAAAAGTAAGAGATGAATAAAAATACGTGGGCTGATAAAAACAGTCCAAAGTTTAATAAAATTGTTAGCGCTTTCACCTAGTAGGCTTCATCAGACAAATGCTTCAATGTTAAATCCATTTAAATAATACATCCTACTAACTCATAATAACCAAAAGGAAATTGACCATATTTATGAATAAATAGATAAAGTTAATGAACGCATTACCAAGGATTTACTATACTTTGTAGAGGAAGAAATAAATAAATATCTAGACATTAAAGTTAAAATAGATAAAATTAATTATTTATTGAAAAGGAAGAGTAAAAAGTTTGCGAGGGATGTGTAAGAGTGAAAAGAAGTTAGAAGTTACCCAGAAGTTACCTAAAACCTCAGTCCCAAATTTTACAAGGGAGGCGATATAGAGTAGAGGAGATAAGGGACAAGGCAGAAGGGAGGTTAAACACTAATATAGGATCAGAATATGAAAACACTAATTACAGTCATGAAGTCAATTTGAGACTAAATGACCCTTTAGAATACCCCCCTTTAAGGAGATCAGAGAGGATCAGAAATCAGTCAATTAACTTCTACCCACAGAACAACAATCAGAGGAGAAATGAGAGATAATGGATTTTAGAGGGAACAACCAGCAGTTATTAAATATAAAAAATAATATTATAAAAAAAGGTTAATAGTGTATACTCTTACCAAAACTACAACATTTATAACTACAGTAATGTTGAGCTAAACAGAACCTAGTTTAACTTATTTATGAATGGTCTGAAATACGTGCCTAGTACCAAGAGTGACATTAATTGTATTATATTAGACTTAAAAATGTTTACAAGAAAGAAAGAATGTACAATATATATTTATAAAAACGAGAGAGTAAACTTAGATAACAAATTTAAAAGAAAAAGTACATACAGTCAACCCCTTCTTCCTCATTTGAAATTTTTTGAAAATATAGTAGAAAATAACTAAGAAATAAACTGGGAAATCAAAGAGTTTGATAGAATCTTACTAAAGAAGAAACATATTATACAAAATAAGAAACAATAAAAATATCAGAGTTATGAGACCAGACAAAGAGGGAGATATGGTCATAATGGACAATATAATTCATATAGGAAAATTATGGAAATATTAAATGAACGAAAAAATATGTGCCTGTATCGCTTAATGGGATAAATATAGTATACAGTAAAATTGACTATAACTTACAGGATATGTTAACAGAAAACCTTATAAGTTTGGAAGAGTTACATTTCTTAAAAACAGACAAGCCCATGTTATGATCTCTATTATGAATACCAAAGACACATAAAAATATAACAGATCCACCTATGAGACCTATTGTTTCTGCAAATGGATCCAAAACACACAGAATAGCATTTTATGTTGATAAGAAATTAAAGAGAATGGAAACAAAAGGAATGGATTTTCTCAAGGACTCCTGGGATTTTAGGAGAAATACAAAACCATTTATATAAATAAGGTATGCTATTTGTTACAACATAGGACTTTCATGGTTTGAAAAAGCAGTATCTAAGAAAGGAATGTACAGTTTTAAAGAATTTAGGACTTTACTAGAACTTATGGAAATGGTGCTGTGCAATAATTTTATGATATTTGCAGGATAATTTTATAAACAAGTAAGTGGAGTAGCTATGGGTGCAAGTTGTGCTCCCAGCTATATGAATATTGTTTTTCAGTTATGTGAAGAGACATACATTTTTAATTCTTCTTATGCACAATATTGGAATCTATACAAAAGGTTTCTAGATGACATTTGTATATTTTGGACAGGCGTGGAAGAAAAATTGTTCGAATTTATAGATTATATTGGGCACACTACGAATTTTCTAGAATTCACACACAAAACTGAAAAATTAAAGGTGAATTATTTAGATGTAACAATATAAGTAAAAGAAAGAGTACAAGGGTTCATCTCTAAGATTTCTAGAAAAACACTTTTTTGAAATTCATGCCTACATTTTACAAGTGTACATCCATGCAAACAAAAACGTAGTATAGTTAAAGGTCAACTAATAAGGGGAGTAGAATGACCTCCAAAGAAGAAGATTTTGTTAGAGAAAAAGAAACAATTAAAAATATGTTCTTAGAAAGGAAATATCCAATTAAATTAATAGAAGAAACAATAAAGGAGGTCACAGTGAGTAGGCATAGTAGATTCTTTAAGATTCAAGGAAAGAAGAACATTACAGTACACCAAACGGTTATCAATGTGAAGGATAGAAGAGAAAGAGAGGACATCGACAAATATAGAGCAGCTTTCATTACAAATTACAAATATAATACCTCCACTGTGCCCAAAATTATTAATTCACATTGGGAATTATGTAAGAACTTAACAGTTGTGGAGAATTTATTTGAGGGGCCTATTCATTAAATATACAAAAAGAGTAGAAATATCAAAAGTATTTTAGAAAATAACCACACATGCAAAACTAATAATACCAACAAGAAAAAGTGAACTTACAAATGTGGGAAATGTATACAATGTAAATTTATTAGTAACACTAGTTGCATATATATATATATATATATATATATATATATAAAGCAGAGATAAACTAATTGAGGCTAAGGAATATAGCAACTGTGAAAGTAAAGGTCTAGTGTACCTCGCACTTTGCAAAGTATGCAAAGCATATCTTATAGGCAAATTGGAACAGACCCTTAGGAAAAGAATTTATGAACACTCTCATAGTATTATTTTACATAATCATAATTATATAATATAATTATTCATTATTGTGTGAAAAATCTAAGTTCATATTTTTTTGTGTTAGAGATTGTTCCTTTGAATATATGAGGAGGTATAGATAAAAGTATAATGCAAATATATTTACAGGCTAATGAAATGTCTGGTCTAAATGATAATATATCTATTATGCCACTGCTAAAAATAAGAGCAGCTAGTTTATAAAGGGACATAATGACATTCTATTTAAGACATTGATGGTTCCTTTATGATTCTTTCTTAACCACACCTTGTTATTTATGATACTTTTTTACTAGCTCTTTTTTTATTTGTAGTTACTGTAGTTTTGACTACATTTATTATATTTATTATATATTTTTTACATATTAATCAGTACACTAGGCTCTATTACAATATTTTAACATTTTTTATAAAGTATATTTAGATTTTATATAACATACTTAGGTGTATAGGTCAATTATTTTAAGTATTTCAGTCCTGGTATGATTAAAGGGCAGTTCTCTGTGCTTTTTCCTATTAACCCAGTGTACTTGGGCATACTGAGACATTGTAGAAACTGCTTCATGTACACAGAGAACCCTCTCCTCTTGCCTCTCAACATTCAAACTTTTGAGAGATGCCCTTATATCATCAAATTGGAAGCTATGCACTCTTCAGCCAAGACTGGGCTAGCTGGTCAAGAGGAGAAGGTCAACATCTGCTCCACACCACATGGAACACATGGAGCCCTCCAGAACACCCACAATTACAGCTCTCACATAAAAACATAAACCACACACCCACCTTCACGGAGGCTCTCAATAGAAATTTACCCAAACAGCAGAGACCTCCAAGACAGAAATGCACTCGACCACCACAGCACAGCACAAACCACAGGACACATAGCTCACTTCCACAGTGTGACCCTCAACCTTAGCCGCTAAGGCTAAACACCTTGCCCAATACACTAATCATAGATGACTCAATAGTGAGGCACACAGATGTCCCACTCACTTGGTTGAATAAGGAGAAGGTCACATTCAGCTATCTATCAGGTGCCAGAATCCGACAGATAACACACGCACTCAGGTTACTGCCAACAAGTACAAGTATGATTCTGTCATTGTCCATGTGGGTGTGAATGATGTGAGACACACCTCTCTGGACTACCCTCCCTGGACTACATGAAAAGAAACATGGTGCAGCTCTTGGATTATGTGGCCCAGGCAGGTATGACCCTAGCCCTGAGCAGTATCGTACCATCACCCAGAATGATACTGCAGTACAAACAAAAAATGATTGCCTTCAACAATTGGCTAAGTTTCTGGTATCATTTTAAGGGGATCCAGTATCTGTCTGCTTGGGATGACATGATTGACAGTCCTCGATGCTTTGCCAGAGATGGCCTGCATCTGTCACCCCTGGGTTTCTGGGTACTAGCTAAGGCTCTTACCACCCCTATAGTGCTTTTTAGGCAGTGTTTCAAAGACCAAATTGCCACTGTAACAGCTATAAATAAATGCAATCTGAGGGTCATGCTGCTCAATGCTAGAAGTCTAAATCTCAAGATGCACTCACTCGAAGCACTCCTCAAAATGGAGAACATTGACATTTGTGCTGTAACAAGCACCTGGTTTAAAGCAGCAGAAAGCACCTGTGCATTACTAGGCTTTAACTCATTCCACACCTTTTGTCCCTGAAACATGTCCCAAAGCTCCAAAGGTAGTGGTGTCTCCATATCCATAAAGGATATGCACACCTCCAGACTAATAGCCCAGCATACCGCATCTGAGATACTTCAGGTACAACTAACATTGGGTAAGATGGCGATCCAGGTCATAGCCTGCTATAGGTCCCCAACCATGTCCATAGACTCTCACTCCATGTTCCTAAGCACCCTGGAATATATCAAGGTCCAACCTAACACTCTTATACTAGGGGACTTCAACTACCCCTCCATCAACTGAGAAAACTACCCAAGTACCAATACACTGGCCCAATGCTTCCTGGAATACATCAATTCCAATACCCTGGACCAGCTCATTCTGACCCCCTCTAGAGAAAGCAACATCTTTAACCTGGTTATTGCTAACATGGGTGACCATTGCTCTACACCAATAGTCAGTTCCTCCCTTGTCAGATCCAATCATATACTAATCATGATGGAAATCCACATCTCACCCACATCCCCCGCAAAGGTAACAACCATGAAAAACTTCTCCAAAACTGACTTTGGGCTCCTAATAACAGAGGTGACTAACTTCAAGGCACCGGTGCCAATGGAAAATAGCTGCATGGCTACCAAATCATACACTAATGCACTGTACGAACATGTACATAAATGCATGGAACTAGCCATACCCAACAGAACCAAGATGCTGTTCTCCAAAAAATGGAAGCCAATCTGGTGGTCCCCTGCCATTAATAAACTCTACAACAGAAGGAAGAAACTGTTGCAGAAAAAGGTGAAGTCCCAAAACAGGAAAAACTCCCTTATTAGCCTCAACAAAAAGTTAAGATCTCTTATGAAATCCTCCAAAGCCAGCTATGAAGGCAGAATTGTGGCAGACACTAAAAACAATCACAAAGCCTTCTACAGTTATATCAAGAACCTCCACAGCAATACCCAGATTTGCTCTGAGTTACTGCACAATGGCACCTCCTATATTGAGCCAACAGATATTGCTAACATTCTTGCCAACAGATTCAGTGCCAACTTTACCCCTCCCACCAAGGACCAATCACAGTACCAGAAGAATGCCAGGCACCCAGCATTACTGCAGCACAGGTTAAAGCTGCATTGTCCAAGGCCAAGAATACAGCTTCCATGGGACCTGATAAGATCACTGGCTGTGTTCTACATGAACTACAAAGTGAAATGGTACCACATCCGTGTGCCCTGTTCAGCCACAGTCTCACCTCAGGCTTTGTCCCTACCTAATGGCGCACTACTACAGTCATCCCTCTTCATAAAGGGAAGCAACTACAGATCCTGGAAATTATCACCCCACTAGCCTGACAAGTCTGATATGTAAAGCTGTGGAGCGCATCATCATGGACCTGATTAGCAAAGATATATGAAATGTCCAAACTCTAGCCCCCATGCAATTTGGCTTTGTGAAAGGGAGATCATGCCTGCTCAACCTCATTGACTTTTTTAAGTCAGTCACCAAGGCTGTGGATGAAGGTAAGGCAGTGCATACAGCCAACCTCGATCTGGACAAGGCCTTTGAAACCATTCTTCACTCAGGAATTATTGATAAATTCACCAAACTAGGCATCAACCCCTATATCACTAGATGGGTTGCAAATTGGCTCACAGATAGAACACACAGTGTGAAAATAGTGGACTCCAAGTCAGACTGATGACCAGTCACAAGTGGAGTCCCACAGGGATCGGTCCTGGGTCCTCTCTTGTGTGGCATCTACTTCTCAGAAGTCCAAGCCAACACAAAGGGACTCTGGCTGACCAAGTTCACAGATGACTGCAAGATGGGAGCCATTATTAACTCCCTAACAGATACAGACATCCTACAGAAAGCTCTCACTGAAACCAATGACTGTTGCCAAAACCATGGCCTTAAGCTTAATGCCAAAAAATGGATCATCATCCCCTATGGCAAAAATTCAGTTCCCACTAATTACCTCATTGATGGGAGTCCACTGAACACTGAAGGCATTATAAGAGATCTGGGGACACAGGTTGACAGCAACCTCTCCTTCGACCACCACATTACCACTGTGGTTAGAAAGTCCTTCTATGTGACACATTTCATTACCAAGGGTTTTGCATCTAGGAAGAAAGAGATTATCGTCTCTCTCTCTCTCTCTCTCTACTCTTCCCTCATTAGACCAATCATAGAGCATAATGCCCCATTTGGCATGTACCTCACTAGATACCTGCAACAGCTGGAGAGGCCACAGAAGTACCTCACAAAGAGGATCCTAGGCACTAAACACATATCCTACATGGAGAGACTCAAAAGACTCCACCTATTCTCTGTCTCAAATCGATTACTTAGAGGCAATCTCTGTTTGACTTTTACAAAGCCATGTCTGATCCAGCTCTGTTAGTAATGCTACATCTAAAGAAATCCCAATCCCTCCACACCACACCCTCCAGAGACCTCAACCTCATTACCACAATCTACAGAACATGCTGGAGGGACAGGTTTCTCACCTAAAGACTGCCCATGCTCTGAAATAGACTTCCCATACATGTCAAGCAGATCACCTAGCTGTCCCTCTTCAACAGAAATTTTGATGAGTGGATGGGTAATAGAAAGTTCACCCCGGAGATTACTCCAGTGGTTCTACTTGATAAAAGCACTGGGAACTAACGTCAGGTGGCACAATGCCAGGGCACTTCTATGGGCTAGGCTTGTAAAGGCTCCAGGGCCATTAGCCTAGTACACACCAATGAACCTATGAACCTATTAATGTCTAGATATCTTTAAGCAACCAGTAGAGGGGCAGCAATGTATTAGGTATACAACTACTTTAACATTTGTTTTTAATTGATTAAAACCTTGCCATATAATATTTTTGTGGAGTACAATTTAATTAAATTTTTAATTTTAAACTAATGGTGAGGACACTAAGGATTTTTTTAGGATATTTTTAATTATATATGAATAAAATGATTTTAATGGTTACTTGATTTACATATACATTTATTGAAAAAGGAAGTTAATTTACTTAGGAAGTTGCATTTTATTGTTTCTGCTATAAGAGAAGGGGCTTTCAAAGAATTTGTGATGTTCTGATGAAGACTCAGTATTGTAAGGGATGAAAAATGCAGTGAATATAGTTAAGTATTTAAAGTGAGTGGACGTTTTTCAGTTATTTTTGCTGGCATTAACAAAGAACAGTGGACTGGTGGACTGCTTGATTTTTTGTGTATTCAGCTTGACTGCACCTCTGACAGTGTTGGATATTCAGACGTAATAGTTGGCACTGATGTGCTCGCTTCACTCTTTCCAGTTTTCTCTATCTACCTAACTAGCTATCTGTCTATTTATGCATCTGTCTATCTTCTACAAGAAAAACACAGCCAAGTTAGAGTTTTCACTATGCAATACCTTAAACCTACTGTAATGATGGGCAATGGGATATATGTAAATGACCCCTTAAGGAAATCAAATGTTACAGCTATATGGATTCTGAATGCCAATGACTTTTGTTTTTATTTTTAAGCCTTTATGGTTCCATTTGGGCCAATAAAGCCATATTCCCACTAGCTGTGGACTTGCATGTTTTGTTTTATTTATTTATTTATTTAATTATTAATGTTTGTTTACTGGGATAGTCCGTCTGGACACAGGTCCTTTTTCAGCAGAGGCCCGGGGAGAAAAGCTCCAAATACAGTATATAAGTTTACATCTGAAAGTTTTGATTACATTGGACATTTGGATATACATAGTAATGATGCAAAGTATTGCAATAAATACTAACAGCCTTGATGTTAAGTACAGTTACATGGTGTATTTAGTTTCTGATTTATAAGAGTTTATAAATCTTCTAAATAATGAACAGATACATATGCAGTATACCATGCAGAGTTACAGGAGATGACAAAGCTAAGATGTAATACAGTTTAACATAAAAGGTGAGGTGAGGGTAACTGAAAGTCGAAGAGATAAGAGAAAGGGTAGATAAAATGGGGTGGTAGAACTGATAGAAGTGCACCTGGGGGAATAAAGGATTAATTAGGGTTGTCACAGCTATGGAGCCATGATTGCTGTACATGGGATTATAAGGCTTTTTCTAACAGTATCATTAGCACAAAATAAGTTGTTAGCTTGGCTATTCTTCAGAAACACATGATCTTTAAACCAGCCTGATGTCCATAATCATTATGGTGCCTGCAAAATATTCCAACTAACATCCAAATCAAGGGGCAAACAGATCGAGTTAAACAATTCAATAAAAACTGCAAGAAAAACCCAGCCAGGCTATGGTTTTCACTGTGTGATACCTTAAACCTCCTGTAATGGAGGCCCATGACATATATGCAAATATATATGGACAGACAGATGGATATATAAATGCTGAAACACTTGATGTCCTTATGGGGTCATTTGCATGCCTTCCATACTGTGAGTATGCCAATGATGTGTGAACTCTGTATACTTTCATGAATTACAAAATCTGCACTAAATGCAGGGAAAGCAAATATGGTGTAATGACCTAAACAGTTGCATGCACATAGCATACCTTTGCAAGGATGAGCACTCAGAAATGTTACCTGTTAAGTGCTTGCAAGTATGAATGATTAGTCTGACTGCAGTAACAATCACATTTTTGCAGTCAGTTCTCCTCATTAGCACAAAATAGTTGTTAGTTTCGCTATACTTCAGAAACACAGGATCTTTAAACCAATCTGATGTCCATAGTCATTACGATGCCTGCAAAATATGTACATGCACATATCATTATTGTCATGGAGAAGGCACTTAGAAGAAAGTTTGTGACTATATTGACTGACTTAGGAGAGCAACAATCTTAACATTTATATGAATTGTTTATGACCACATTTTCTGCCTTTGAGTACATTGTGTCTGCAATTGTAAGGAAGAAGATATCTCATTGAAACATATATCAACTAAAAGGCAAATCACATAGCAGTCTTGTTAGAAAAGCATTGATAAGGGAATCATGTTCACAAAATAAAGAGAAGAATCGAGCTGGAGACTTGAACATTTTTTATTTCATATTGTCTGAAGAAATATTATCTTCCCTGTTGACAGTATCATAGGCATCCACACATCTACCTGCAAATTACACAGGAAAAAGTTCATAGCTTGGTTCTTTTGTATCTGATATGTCAGTTTATATTAGGTCACATTTTGAGTATATGTAAATTCATTTTTATCCTCGCCATACTATTATGTGAGTGTGGTGCATACTTATAAGAATCACAAGTATGTCTTGGGTGTACCCTGGTATCCACGGTTTCTAATCCAGAGATGGTGGTGTCTATGTAAACACAATGTTTTAGGCACATATGATTATATTGGAGCAAAACAAAGTTGAAGAAATATCAGAACTGTACATTTTACCCACTTGTTTCATAATATTTCCTCTTCTTCAGTATTTTTTGTTTTCATTTCTCTTCATCATTTATGTGCCATTTTGCATTGTGCATTCTGGACTGGCAGTAGTCTCAAACAGTGAACTACAGTTCACATACTAAGGAAAAAGTAAAAAAATATAATTTGGGCTGCCTTCTGAAGTGCAAATTTGCCTGACACTGGTGCATGGACACCAGCTGTCTAGATAGTACTAAGTAAATAAATTCCACCTGTCATGTAAGCATCTCTGTGACACAATGTGTATATGAGTTGAATGTAGGGAAAGAGGACAAGCAATGCGGGGTTCCAAATGTTGTTATGATTGGATTCAGAGTAACTATTGGCACCCAATGTTATGTAATGAACAGGTTAGAGCCTGTGATACATGCTAAACATCTTACCTGTAGTCAATGTGAATGTATGGTATATAGGTATGTTTCTTATAAACTCACCTCTTCTCATTACTAAGAATAACATGTGCTATGAATTTTATAAGATATGATTTTTTTACAGTATGTTAACTGAAAAGTAGTAACAAGAGTAATGTGGATATATGTGCCATATACTGGGGCAATTATCCATATGTCACAATTTGTCATTACAACACTTATACAATGTACTGTAAAAGTTGATGTCATGAGTAATGTTATGCTGTGGAATGAATGTATGTGTCTCCTTTCTGAGCAATTGCCATTACATGAAATCCTGGTTATGTGTAACCTAAATACCACTTTTGATTTTGCAAGCAGACATGAAAAGGTAGACTATGTCATGTTAATGTTATAACAGCTTTGATCCTTGCTACAGTTATCAATTAAATGTGTTAACTTGGTACCTTTTTTTAGTTCTTTTTTTTTTGTAATACCTTTTCATATGTGCTTTGCTAGGTAGTGCACAAACACGGTTCACTTCCTAAAGATAAAAGTGAAAAATTTTAATTTGGGGTGCCTTCGGTAGTATTAATTAGTCTTGCACTGTAAAGCAGACATCAGCACTCTGGATAGTACTTAGGGAAGAAAATGCACCTGTGAGGTAGCAGTGTGTGTGGCACAAGGTGTAAGTACAGTGAGTTTAGATAAAAAGACGTGATGCAGGGGTTGAATCCATTTGAGGAATAATTTTAAAGGTGGTGATCTGAATACATATTTACGCACTTTTTTATATCATTCTGTTGTTGGTTGAAACTCAACTATTCTCAGTATTGCTAGCAACATGTGGGCTGTTATCTGTCCCCTTTCCCATAATTTGGCATTAATAACAGTCCTGATAATGTGTGCCAATAATTAAAGTTCTAATGTGGCAAGGAGATGTTAGAAGGATTAATGTGCCATTTTAATGCTGTTTATGCTGTAGCTATTGCTATCTATACCTTTTGATTGTTGTGAATTTTATTTGTTTGCTTTCTGCAATTTCAGTCATCTCAACAGCATGAAAAAATGATTCACCTACTAAGGAAAAAAGTGAAAAAATTAATTTGGGCCCCCATCTGTAGTGCAGATGAGCCTGGAGTCATTGTGCAGACATCAGCATTCTAGATAGTACTCAAGGAATAAAGTCCACCTGTTAACTGTCTATCCTTGCACCATAAGGTATAAGTGAAGTGAGCTTAAAAAAGAGGGCAGCTGATGCAGGGTTTGAAACCAGCTGCCAGATACTTTTTACATAAGAGGGCAGACAGCTATTTGTCACAACATTTAATTAGAAATGTTACAATAAATGCATATAATTATCAGGACTATGTTTATTGTACCAAAAGTATCATTCCTGCTTGCTATAGAGGCCCAATATAATGTGTGTAAAGTATGTTAAAAATAACAATGATGGTATATAATGTAGAATTCACGTGTGTATTTACGATGTACACAATATTTATGTTATAATTATTGAGATTTTACATATCTTAAGTATGCATTTATTACAGTATGTGTTGTGTAACCTAACTCAACATGTTTTAATCAGTTTATGTAACTGCATGTATTTGAAATGTATTTGCAAACACTGTCTTTTACATAGAAATGCAGTCCCATGACTAAGTAAAGTCATAGACCTACAGGCATCTCTTAAGTATTTCTCTATTCGATCTTAAATTAGTTTACATCTAATTATTATCTTAAAATGTAAGTTCATCTGAGACAGTGACAATTAATGATCTAAGTCTAACAATTTATCCTTTTTTTTTTTCCTCTGTTGGGTTCAATTCCCATGTGGTACTAGTCAATCCAGCCAGTCTTTAACTCCCACTAGGCCAATATATCACAAGTTATATAATTTTTTCTCCAAGCAGCCATGATTATAAACAACACCATAAAGCATATCTGTATTTAACAGTGGAACATGTCTCAAATAGTTTGTGCATCACACATGGCAAATCTCAGTGCCATTTTTAACACCTTTTGTGATTTTTGATGTACTCAGTGCCAATGTATCTTGCAAGCCATTGTTGTGCTTACAAATGCACAAATGCAGCTGTCAATCTATGCATCTTTACACAGAAGCTATTACACATGAGATCTGAATTAGGCACTGACTCAGACCCATATTTCTACCTTAACGGCTGCAGACATGGCTAGTGAAGGGATGGTCATGTGTTGAGGATTCCAGGATTTTTGTGGCTGTCCTTGTGAAGTGATATAGATGGAGGCTACAGCAGGCGGGAATATACAAGGTCTCAGTACAGGGCTAAGGCTTGGAATAGCTTGACCAAGTTTGATGCTACTGGCATCCCATGCACTGGAGAGCAATGTCTTCATGACTACAGTGACATGAAGAGGTGCAAACAGGATGTCCTGAGCCAATGGGAGGATGCATGCAAGACTGCAAACACTCCTCAGTTGTGTAAGTATAGTAATCTATCACCTGTCTATGATATGGCATTAATTACCCAGCCAAATCAGTCATTCATCATGCCTTCAAGTATCTATTTTTTTTATTGTTTACTGTACAGCTGCAGCAGAGATTGCAGAAAACTGTGAGGCATATCAGGAGAGACTAACACCTCAGAGAGGTACAGTGTAGGTATGTATCAGGTCTGAGTGCATGACAGAGATGTATTTTCCATCCATCACCATATATTATCTTCATCAGACATACCTTAAATTTTATATCAAAAATACATGCCTTCTGCAATACCTCTTGCTGAATGCATTATGCAATGAGTACCTCAGCTTAATTGTGTATGGGTATAAGGCACAGAAACACATTAAAGTCATTTTTCAGGATATTATTTGTAAGATAGTATGCATGACATTAACAACTAAAGTTTGGAAAATGTACTTATTACCTTAGAAAGTAGATATCTGATATGATGAAGTGAAATTCATTATTCTATTAGTCATATCATACCACTGTGATTGACTGATTTTATGAAACATTAATGTCTTCTCATCATATCTGGATGTGACTAAGGTGTACTTAGGTATTTCTCATATTGGTTTATCTATTGAAATAATTAAGAAGTTTGACATGCCATTGATGTAATTCTCTCCTTTCTGTCCCCTCCCCCCAGACTATCTCTTTTTTCATATGTGTGTTTTAATGCATTGTTGCTGAAAACAAAATGACCAACAAGACAGGGAGCTAGACTGACTACCATTGTTTGGCCTGCCATACTACCATAGGTGGCTATGGTGGCAACACCACAGGCATCACAGGCACCCAGCACATCTGGGTTGCAACCTGGCAGTGTTGCCTGCATATCTCCTGTCTTACCTGCTCCAACTGTATGAGGTAGTTCTGCCTTGGCTGCCTCTGGGAGTAGTATTAGTGGAGGTGGCAATTGTGCCACCCATCAGGAGTTGACAGGGCTGATGGAGGGCATTATGAATATGGACCTCAGTGCCTGAATCAGCACTGTTGAAAAGGTCCTGTGTTGTATTTCTAAAATGATGCCAAGTCTGGCACTGACCCAGGCAACCAACACAGGAGACAGTGATGACAGTTCTGATGGTGAGGACTAGAATCTTATTGTTCTCAAGTGGACATTAATACACCTCACCAGTTATGGTGTCTCCCAATGTTTTGAGTCCATCAACATCCCGTTCTGTCTTGTATGTCATGTATGTCTGTGCCTGAACTGAACATACCCTACCTACCTCACTCTCTCATTCCAAATCACCTTCCTCAGAATTCCTTTCTCTCACTCTCTATCTCTCTCAAAAAATGTGCACCTGTCCCATCAAAAAAATTATGACCCCATACATAGCTCTCCACTTCACCCATGCATCATCTTGGCTCACTTGATTTGATCCATTTGTTTATACATCATTATTCTGTTCTTGTCATTCATCCCCATTGTGGCGACTCTCAAAAGTCATGAAATTATATGTGCAATTCTACATTTATGTTGTGAAGAAGTGGATAGCTGTGGTGCTCTCCCACCACTTTTTTGCAAATTACTGTATTTTCTCCTGTGTCCTACCCTCTGCTTGCCACCCCATTTTCAACACTATTCCATCAACTGCATTTTCACACATTTAATCTGGTAAAAATAAATTGAATCACACACAACACATATGGCCAGAAATAGCCCATAGAAAAGCCTTCACTTTTTGTTCTCAGAATTAGCACCATAGTTGGCATTGCACACCGATGCTGAGCAATGGTGAATACCATTTAACTTTATATGGCAAAAGCTGAAGAATTCAATTTCAGCCACAGTAGTTCAGTTACTCTTGGAACAAGTGTGCTTAAATCTGCTGTGCTTGCATTGTAGGTTTGCCTACAAACAAGCAGTTTTATTTACATTGTGTGCTCATGTTTCTGAAAATCTTCCATGGCCGCCAGCAGAGCTGCCAGCCACAAAACGATGCTTGGATATGTTTAAGCACAATGAATAGCATGTATATGCAATAAGTACCACTGCCCATCAGTTCATAGATTCATAGGTTCATACTAGGCTATCTGCCCTAGGGCATTTATAAGCCTAGCCAGAGTGTGTTTGGCTTTCGCCACCCATTTTAAATTAATTTTGCTATGCCCTTTTTCGAGGTTAGTATACTGTGCTTCTGTCTAACAGTGACACAGAAGTGATACCCGGGGTAAACCTACAATCCCCCATCCACTCATCAAGATTCCTCTTGAAGAGAGTCAATGAGGGACTCTGCCTAACCTGGACTGGGATTTTATTCCAGAGTGAAGGGAGCCTCTGGGTTATGAATCTGTCCCTCCAGCATGTCCTATTTATTTCAGTTCTGAGGTTCAAGTCTCTCGAGCGCGTAGCTCAATGGGATTTGGATTTCCTGAGGTGCAGCATGTCCATTAATTCCGGGTTGGACATGGCTTTATACGTCAGGCACAGATCGCCTCTGAGCAGGTGGTATGCCACTGAGTAGAGCTGGAGTTTCTTTAACCGGGCAGCATATGGCATCTGTTTGTGCCCTTTGATCCTCTTGGTGAGGTACTTTTGAGGTCTTTCCAGTTGCTGCAGGTGTCTGGTAAGGTACATCCCAAAAGGGGCATTGTACTCAATTATGGGCCTAATGAGGGATGAGTAAAGAGGCACGATGACCTCCCCTGAACTAGATGTGAATCCCTTCATGATTAGGTGGGCTATATAAAATGTTTTTCTAACCACTTTGTCCATGTGGTTGTCAAATGAGAGATTGCTATCAACCTGGGTCCCCAGGTCCCTAATTACTTCTTCTGTACTTAATGGATTACCACCTATGTGGTAATTTGTGGGCACTTTGTTTTTGCCAAAGGGGATGACTATACACTTTTTGGCATTTTGCTTGAGGCCATGGCTCTGGCACCAGTTGTCTGTTTCTATGAGGCCCTTTTGGAGGATGCTTGTGTTGGCTGGAGAGTCGATTATAGCGCCCAATTTGCAGTCATCTGCAAACTTGGTCAGCCACAGTCCTTCCGTGTTGGCCTGTACCTCCGAGAAATATATACCGAACAGGAGAGGTCCCAGAACTGAGCCTTGTGGGACGCCACTTGTAACTGGTTTGGAGTCTGACATGGCTCCAGCAATTCTAACCATGTGGGTTCTGTCCTTGAGCCAGTTTGCAACCCATTTAGTGACATAGGGGTTTATATTTAAGCTGGTGAGCTTATCTATAATGCCTGAGTGGGGTATTGTATCGAAGGCTTTTGCGAAGTCCAGGTAGGCTGTGTGGACCACCTTCCCCTCGTCAATGGCCTTGGTGACTGTTTCAAAGAAATCGACCAGGTTTAAGAGGCAGGATCTGCCCTTAACAAAGCCGAACTGGGTAGGATCCAGTGTCTGTAGGTCCCCAATATCTTTTTTATGAGGTCCATGATGATACTTTCCATAGCTTTGCAGACCAAGCTAGTCAGGCTTATGGGACGATAGTTTCCAGGATCTGTTGAGGCACCACCTTTGAGGAGAGGGACCACTGTTGCTGTACGCCACTCTTTGAGTACATATCCTGTGGTAAGGCTGAGATTGAACAGTAGTTTTATGTTTGGGTTTAGCTCTTCTTGGAGTTCATGTAGGACGCAGCCCGGGACACCATCTGGTCCCATTGATGCTGTGTTTGTTGCTTTGGAGAGGGCGGCTCTTACCTGAGCATCTGAGATGTCAGGGGGGCAGCACTCTGCTGGGATAGATATTTGCCCTTTTGGTGGGGGGGGGGGGTTTGCGCTGAACCTGTCAGCTAGGATGTTGGCAATGTCTGTGGGTTCGGTGTATTTTTTGTCATTTTGGACTAATTCTGAGCATATCTGGGAATTCCCACCCAAGTTCCTAACATAACTAAAGAAAGCCTTGTGATTATCCTTAGTGTCCTGTGAAATTTTTCTCTCAAAGCTGGCCTTAGATGATTTTATGATTGCCCGTAGTTTTTTGCTAACACTGATCAGAGATGCCTTCCTTTTTGGGATTTTGCTCTATCATGTAGTAGCTTCCTCCTTCTATTGTATAGTTTATTTATGGCTGGGGTCCACCAGACAGGACGTCTGCCTTTGGAGGATTGGGTCTTGGTTTTATTTGGGATTGCATGATCCATGCATTCCTGAAGGTGTTCATAGAATGCGTTTATAAAGGATTCTGCGGTCTGGGCCGTATTTTCCACAGGCCCGGGGGCTTTGAAGGATTCCACCTCGGTTTTGAAGAGTGTGAAATTTGCTTTAAAGAAGTTTTTCACTGTGGTTTTCTGGGCAGGGGGTGGGGCCGGGATGTGAATATCCAGTGAGATTAGTTTATGGTCTGATCTTACCAGTGAGGGATACACTTCTGGTCTGGAGCATAGAGTCCCCGTGTTGGTGATGATCAGGTCCAGTATGTTTTCCCCTCTTGTGGGAGTGGTAACAAGTTGTTCCATAGCATTTGAGTTTATAAATTCTAGGAACCTTTGAGCTAGGGTGTTGGAGGTAGAGTAATGCTCCCAGTCAATGTTTGGGTAGTTGAACTCGCCCGATATAATGGTGTTTGGAGAGACCTTCATATTTTCCAGTGTTCTCAGGAAGGCCGAGTGGGGTTCCTGGGTTTGGTAGGGTGATCTGTAGCAGGCTATAAACTGGAAGGCAGTTTTACCCACTGTTAGTTGCACATGGATAGTCTCTGATGCTTCGTGCTGTGCCACCAACCTGGAGGTGTGGGTATCTTTGACGAATATTGATACTCCCCCTCCTTTTCTGGTTTGGTCCAAGTTTTGGGGCCGAAAAACATGGTATGAGGTATAACCTGGTAGTGCTGGTGTGCTCTTGGGAGCCTTGAACCAAGTTTCTGTTACTGCACAGATATCGATGTTCTCCATGCTAAGGAGAGTTTCGAGTGCATGCATCGTGAGGTTTAGACTTCTGGCATTGAGTAGCATTACTCTTAGTTTCTTATCCCTTATGATACCTATGGAGGTGGGTTTGTCTTTTGAGCCTTGCCTAAAAAAGGCACTATGGGGGTAGCAAGAGCCTTTGCCAATATCCGAAAGCCCAGGGGTGACAGGTGCAAGCATCGTGGCCTGTCGAGCATGTCATCCCAGGCTGACAGGTATTGGCTCCCCTTTGAATGACACCAATACTTATGCCAATTGTTGAAATTGATCATCTTGTCTTCATATTGTGGCATCATTCTTGGTGAGGGTAAGATGCTACTCAAGGTCAGGGTCATACCGGCCTGGGCCACATGCTCAGAGAGCTCCCCTATGTCTCTTTTCATGTAGTCCAGGGAGGTACGTCTCAGGTCATTCACACCAGCATGGACAATGACTGAGTCATATTTGTACTTGCCTTGGAGTGACCTGAGTGCTTGTGTTATGTGGCGGATCCTAGCGCCCGACAGGCAACTCACCATGACCTTCTCCTTGTTCAGCCTGGTGAGCAGGGCGTCAGTGTGCCTGACAATAGAGTCACCTATTACAAGTGTATCAAGCGTGTTGTTTAGCCTTAAGGGCTGTGACTGTTCGGCACACTGGCTTTGTGAGCTATGTGTTGCACGTGTTTTGTTTTGGGGTAGCGGTTGCTTGGGTGTCTGCTTTGAAGGTCTCTGCTGCTTAAGCAGATTTTTATTTAGAGCCTCCGAGTATGTTTTTGTGTGTTTATGTGTTTGGTTTGCTGTTGTGGTAGGTCTATGTGAGACTGGAATTGTAGTGAGTGTGGTTTCCTTCTCCTCCTGACAGGTTTCGCCAGTACTGAGTTGAGACAGCTTAGCCTCCAGTTTGGCTATATGGTTGCATCTCTCACATGTGTTGGAATTTGTTGGGAGGAGGAGAGGGTTGTCTGTGTACATGAGACAGTTGTAACATTGCCTCAAGATTCCCAGATTCACCAGCTGGACCGGAGAGGAGATTGACAACTGACCTTTGGACATGCTAGAATAGTATTGGGAATTCCTTTATAATTGAAAAAAAGGGCCAATGGGAAACAAGGTACTCAAGGGGAGTTTGTGAGGGTGTAGTGCTTTTAATTTTTTAGTGCTGACTTATGTAATTGCTTTAGTGAGCAAGTGCCAGGTAACTTAAATGCAATGTGTTACAGGTAACTTAAATGCAAAAATGACAAACAGTAACTTTCTTTCAAGTGAAACAAGGAAATAAGTACAGTAAGCAATGCAGATGTCACTAGGGATCCACAGAAGCACTGAAAAGCCGCGTTTTAGGTGGAATTAGCATTTCAGGGAAATAACAAGCAAACAAGCATACAAACAAAGCTAGGCTACAGCAAACAAGGTGTACCAATTCCAGTAAGAAACAGTTCAAATATGCAGGCACTATAAGCCTTTAACCAGAAATTCCCAGCTCAGAAGGGCAGAGTCTAGCCTCTCCTCCCACAAGAGTGCAGACCACGAACCTTCTTAATGTAAAATAACTGGCCTGAAGCCCAAGTGCTTAAACCAGAACTAATACACTTTTAGAATAACAGACACTGAGCCCTCAATCAGCAGTTCCCAACTTAGAAGGATGTAAGCTACCTGTCCTTCGACCACAGTGCAGGCCACAAACCTTCCTAATGTAAAACAACTGGTCTGAGCCCAAGTGCTTAATCCAAAAGACTTAGAATGATAGCTACACTTTAATCAAGTTACTACCAAGCAGTAATAAATACAATTGAATACTTTAAAGAATGCCTGGATTAGTGCTCAAGTTATACAAACAAAGCTAGATTCAGCAGGCCTGGATCTAGTCTATGCTACAGCAAACAAGGTGTACCAATTTAGTAAGAAACAGTTCAAATATGCAGGCACTATAAGCCTTTAACCAGAAATTCCCAGCTCAGAAGGGCAGAGTCCAGCCTCTCCTCCCACAAGAGTGCAGACCACGAACCTTCTTAATGTAAAATAACTGGCCTGAAGCCCAAGTGCTTAAACCAGAACTAATACACTTTTAGAATAACAGACACTGAGCCCTCAATCAGCAGTTCCCAACTTAGAAGGATGTAAGCTTCCTGTCCTGCCACCACAGTGCAGGCCACAAACCTTCCTAATGTAAAACAACTGGTCTGAGCCCAAGTGCTTAATCCAAAAGACTTTAAATGATAGCTACACTTTGATCAAGTTACTACCAAGCAGTAATAAATACAATTGAATACTTTAAAGAATGCCTGGATTAGTGCTCAAGTTATACAAACAAAACTAGATCCAGCAGGCCTGGATCTAGTCTATGCTACAGCAAACAAGGTGTACCAATTTAATAAGAAGCAGTACAAATATGCAGGCACTATAAACCTTTAACCAGAAATTCCCAGCTCAGAATGGCAGAGTCCAGCCTCTCCTCCCACAAGAGTGCAAACCACGAACCTTCTTAATGTAAAATAACTGGCCTGAAGCCCAAGTGCTTAAACCAGAATTAATACACTTTTAGAATAACAAACACTGAGCCCTCAATCAGCAGTTCCCAACTTAGAAGGATGTAAACTACCTGTCCTGCCACTGCAGTGCAGAGCACAAACCTTCTTAATGTAAAACAACTGGTCTGAAGCCCAAGTGCTTAAACTAAAAGGCTTAGGGTGAGTTACACCAAGCAGTAATAAATACAATTGAGTACTTTTAAGATGACACAAAAGCAAAATAAACTAGGAAGAAATACAAATACAGTAAAAGCAGATACATTTTTTTTTTGAGTGAGCAAATGAGATGGGCCCAGGAGGAGTATCCAAGTGCAAATTTACAAGAGGGGTGGGCAGTTTCAAAGCCACCAAGATTAACAAAGACAAAAACATGGAGGGTGGGTGGGGACCTACTGAAAAAACAGTCAACTTCTAGCTAGATATTGCTCAATGCAACACAAGCAAATTACTTTAAAAAGTGCAGATAAAAGTTACTTAGCTACACTTATGCATTCAATTGATATCATGCAGGTCTTAACCGGCCAAAGCTCACAGTTTAAACAGAAGATAATTCACTGTACCACTTGTATAAGACAGAAACTGAATAACAATGAAGGAAACTACTACCCCCACCTATCACTGGCTATGCAGGTTTTTAACAAGCCTTAACTGAAAATACCACAAGCACTACTAAAAAAACAGTCAACTTCTAGCTAGATATTGCTCTATTGGATAGATATTGGTCTAATGCACTTTAATTCTGTAGGCTTTGTGTGAAGCCTACACAATTGTTAATAAATTCCAGGGCATATGTACTTTCTGTTCTTTTATTTTCTGTAATTTTACTTCCCGAGCCACTACTAAAATGCATAAAATTATCCAGTTGGACTTTCCCAGTAAAGAAATGTCAACAAATAAAATGAATGAATATATAACATTACGTGTTTTTTGCCTCTGTGCCTGCAAACCATCAGACCTCCTTGTAGTTGAACATAGCTCATTTATGTCCCCCCACAATGGGGGTATGACACAGTCCTGGAGTGAGAGACATCCAGAGTGGGCCATCATTCAGTCCACCATAACAGTACTTTGTGTTTTCACCAACACCCTGGTAATAAGAGAAGTTTTAATGGCCTAACTCCACCCATGAGTGGGGATGGGCATAATATCTACTTAACCATTTAAGCCCATAATATCCTCTCCATGGGAATGTATGTTTCTGCATACCTGCTTTGAAGGTTACTACCTAGTGGGGTCTTGCAGAGCCTAATGCATAGCCAGCCCTGCCACCTTATCCATTATCTAAACCAAGATTCTAAGCAAGGAGGCCTGTTTAGTAGTTAGGGCTTTATCCATCTACACCACTAGAACATGTAAGCTGTGATGATAAATTGTGCTTATATACTAAAACATACAGTAAAAACGTACAGCTGAAATTTATCATTTACAGTTCCACTTAGCAAAAAAAGCTTGCTACACTTGTAAATGTTTCAGAATGCTTTATTTGTAAGGAAAGAGACACAATAAAATGCAGAGCTGATGTATCCAAAACCAATGGAAAAATGCATTTAATCTTTTTAAATGGCCATAGTGGAAATTTATTGATGAAATGTGAGCTATAGCAAGTGATGCCTGAACTAAGCTAATGACTTGATTTTGTGTTTTTAAACACCTTTATGAAATTATTACTTAAAACATAGGCACACATCCATAACAGAAAAGAAAATAAACTATAAAATTGTTCATGCATTATAAATTACATATGTTTTATTTCTTTATAACAAATATTATTCACTACAAAATTACATAAATTGCTCAGTTCCTGTCTTTATACTCCTCCCCCGAACATTATTCTGTATATATTGTTCCATTTATTTGTATTATTTTGCTCCTCCTCTTTTCTAAAGGTCTCACTCAAGTTTAGGCTTTGATTTCTATTTTCTAGTAATTGTTTTCTGGCAGCCAGTAGCATTAAATGTAAAAAGATCTTATAATGTCTATGCATTTCTTTTCCACTGTCTCAGCTCAAAATAATCATTTAGTTAGTCACACTCACTTGCTCACCCAGTGTTTCTGACAAAGTACTCTGCACAGTAGTTTTAAAATCTGCCAACTCATTACACTCCTCAAAAAACAGGCTCCAGTTACCTCATCTCTTTCCAGTCACAACTCCAGCATTGCTATCTACCTGAAAACAATTCTTTGAAGAGTTTTTGCGGTATAAAAATACCCATGCAAAGACTTCAAGCAAAAATCTTAAAACTTCTAGAATTTGTTGCCTACTTAGGAGCCATGCATATGTAAAATGTTTTTCCAGTCTCTCTTTTGATTTATTCTTTAGTTTTCATGCAATATTTTATATACCATATTAATTATTTATTATTTATTTATTTATTTTTATTTTACATTTGTTGACCGGGATAGTCCACCTGGATACTTGTCCATTTTCACCTGAGGCCAAGGGAGTAACGCTCCATACAGACATACAGAAAAACTGTTACATTAAACAAGTTAAAGTACTGTTACAGATGCAATACATAGGATAAAAGTCATTAATTCTGTCATGTATAAATCTGATTTGTTATAGAGTAACAATTAGGAAGCAATGTAGGGGTGATCAAAAGACCTCTTTAGCACATGTTTATATTGCCAGAGTTAGTCAGGATTAGAGCAAGGACATAGCCATTGCCTTTTAAAGTACTGTTTTAGATTTTTACTGAAGTAAGCTCAGCAGGAAGTGAGTTCCATATTTTGCCAACAGAGTAGGCATATAGAGAGTTTCCAGATGAAATGTTGCTTTTGAGGGTTTGGACTAGTAATTTGTTGGATGAGCGAAGTGTCTTGAGGTTGCTATAAGGGGTGATAATTTTTGTAAGTACGGGTGTATTTTCAGGTAGATAATTTTATGTGCTACTATCAGCTGATTGCACTGAAGTTGGATAAGCAATTCTAGCCACCGTAGATTCTTTAGGTTCAGACAGTGGTGTGCTCTGTACGCTGCTCCAGTGGCAAATCTAGCAATATGATTAAAGCAGCTAGAGAGCTTATTAAGGTCAGACTTACTCAAGTTTGTGAAGAGAGGGGATGCATAAAGGAGGGTGGAAAGTAGATGTGTACGGGCAATTACCATCCTAGCTAGTGGAGTGAGGAAAGGTTTGATCTTGTATAGTGAGCCAAGTTTTTTATTAGCTTTTTTAATAATTTGATTAATATGCATATCAAACTTGAGGTTATTATCAACTGTTACACATAAGAGTTTGGTACAGGGATCTGGAACAATGACAGTGCCATTGTTAGATTTTATAGTAAAGGTTGGAGTGGAGGCTTTATGAGTGGGGCAGAAAAGCAGTAGCTTTGTTTAGTTAGGATTTAATAGGAGATGAATATTACAGAGCCAATTTTCAACAGTATTAAAACATTTTGGGATAGAGTCTGCAGACTTAAAGGGGAGGTGGCAGAGCAAATCAAAGTGGAGTCATCTGCGTATTGAATGCAGGTGGCTGTTGGGATGACTGTGTACAGGTCATTAATAAAGATAGAAAATAATAGGGGTCCTAACATAGAGCCCTGAGGGACCCCAAGGGTGATAGGTAGAAGAGACGATAGTTTGTTCTGCCATAGTACAGCCTGTTGTCTACCACTCAGATAAGATTTGAACCATCAGATAGCCTGGACATCTAGAGGAATAGTTTTAAGTGTGTGTATGAGTAGTTGGTGGTTGACCATGTCAAAGGCTTTGGAGAGATCAAGAAAGAGGGCAGAAGAAAGGTGATTGTTGTTTTGGTTTTGATTAATAACATTGGAGAAGGAGAAGAGGGCTGTGGTTGTACTGTGGAATGGTCTGAAACCATGCTGCAAGTTAGCCAGGAGATTGTGCTGAATGTGATGGCTCAGGAGTTGGTTATGGATGCACTTCTCCATAATTTTAGCCAGGGGTGACAAAATAGCTATACATCTATAATTTGACAGTTGAGTGGAACTTCCCCCTTTGTGGAGTGCAATAACATGGGATGTCTTCCAGATGGAGGGGATAGTGGCTTCTGTATAGTTCTATTGATCAGGATAGGGATCGGGTGTGCTATGGCATCTGCAGCTTTTTGTAGATACTCAGCTGGGAGGAGATTCACTACAAGGGTGGTAGGTTTTAGTTTATTGATTAGGGCATGTATAAGTGATGTGGAAACTGGTTGAAAGTTAAAGGAGAGTTGAGAACTAGGTGTGGTGGCATTAGGACTTGGGCAACTGGGAGATAGTTGGTTAGCTAGTGACTGGATAGTTTATGTGAGGAAACTATTAAAGGAATTGGCAAAGTCTTCCGAAGGTTTTTGGATGGTGGCCGAGGGGGTAGGAGTTGTGCATTGCCCTGGGTGAATAAGTTTATTCATACCTGCCCAAAACTTTTGCAGATTATTTTGATGCTTCTGTTGTAAATGGTAGTAAAAGTTTTTTTATCTAGGATGGTAGATTTTTTTAGTGTTATTCCTTAGCTGTCTAAATCTAAGCTGACCTAAGGGGGATTTTGTGGTATGCCAAGTGGTCCAAGCTTTGTTTCTAAGTAAGATCATTTGTCTGGTTTCTTTTGAAAGCCATGGAACAACTTTTGCTTTAGTTCTTATAGAATGTGCAGGTATATGGGTATCAAGGATGGCTAGGAATTTGGTGTTGAAATATAATACAGCTTCTTCAAGTGGTATGTTTTAGGACTGCCCAGTTACATGTTTTGAGTTCCTTTTGGAAATTAGCGAGGTTAAAGTTTTTGTTGTTTCTAATTGTTTTGTAAGTAGATTGGTGGAGGATGTCAGTCTTATGCCTGATTATATTGGTAAGAAAATGGTCATTTATGTCTTCAGGTTGGGTACCGGCCCTATACATGTGGGGATGGCTATTAATGAGTATCCATTCTAGGATGTTATCTTTGTTGTTAGGTTTACTGATCCTAGTAGGGGAGGATATGATCTGAGTAAATCCGTATAGATTTAAATGGATGGATGGAGATTCTGAGGAACAAATACTCCATTCAATGTTGAAGTGTCCTAGAACAATGGCTTCTTGAGGGTAATTATCATTTTTCTTACAACAGCTTCTGTTCTAGACTTAAAAAAGACTCTTTTAGACTGGTCTTTCACTTAGGATTCCACTATACCTTTCTTTTTGCCTACACTCCAATATCAATGTCCCTTGTGGGGAAGGCAGTTTCTATGATACAGTCCACACTTCTGTTTTGGCTCATTCCACTGTATTACTTTTCCCTCTGTATTTACTTGCTCCCAGTATCTTGATTCCTTTGCCAGTTTTCTCCAGTAAAGTCCAGCCAGTGTTCTTTACCCCCTACTTGCAGTCACCTATATGGCAACATCTCCTTTCTCCATTCTCATGTTGACTTAGTAACATAACATTCTGTATGGTTGTCATTATTCTCCTTAAAGGTCTGAATCCAAAACCTTGCTCTCTCCTTATATCTTGAACTCACCCCATCTTTATCATCATCCCTTTCTACTTTGATTTATACCTTTCTGCTTGGGTTATGTATGTGAGCCTTAAAAGCATAACATTAGAAAGTATATCAGTACAAATCAGTAATCCTAAATCACTTTGTTTTATAGTGAGGATCAACTTATCACACTTAGCTATCTCCTTCTTTACCTCCTGAATTCCTTCAACTCTTTATTAATTATTGTCTAAAACTTCTCATGTATTTGATAAAAATATACTTGACTTGTATATAAAACTAAAGAGACTAAAAGTATTTTCACTGCTTATATCTTACTATCCATATCCATAAACAATAGCTTCCAGTTTCTCAGCTTTTGTATTATATTTTATTCTGTCTCTTCCTATTCATCCTTGGCTGCATAACAAACCCCTTTTTAGTCTATGCACCTAAATACTTCATCTTAATCGTGTCCCCGTAAATACGAGTATTGCTGAACAAATTCATATGTGAGTACATCATTCAATGCTATAATATTAGATCCAAAAATAAGTTGAAACTGTCTGAAAATGTTCCAGGACACTCAAAATGTCCTTTTCTGGATTTATTAAGCACAAAATAATATCAGCTGAAAATGAAGCTAACTTTTCTTGATTACCATACAATTTATATTCTCAAATTTCTGAGTCCGATATTTTCTTTGCCATTGGCTCTAAATATAAAGCAAATAAAAGAGAAAGAGGACACCCCTGTCTGGTTCCTCTGTATCTTGATTTTGTATTATTATTAAAACCAGTCCTCATATGTTTTTGTTGTATTATGTCATATTAGTGTGATGCAGGTAAAGTACCACGTGTTTCTAAATCATTAAAAAGAAAACTGGAAAAGCATTTTCACCTAGCTATCAAAGTACTTGCCATTTTTTATGCTTTTTGCAGGATACAGCTGTAAAAGCAGGAATGGTATGTGATAAAATGGACAGGTAGGGATCCCAGGTACAGATGTTTCCCTTCAGGTCTATCCCATATATATATATGATCCATGCTTACGATCATTCAAAATAAAGACATGCATACTTCATGTATGTTTGCGTCTATGTCATCCCCCTACCATATTATATAACACATTTGGTTGATAACAATGTCTGTATGAGCTCAACAAATATAAAATATACTACAGGAACACCACTGCAGGACAGCTACAATAGTCCATGAAAAGAAGAATGCCAATGATGTTGCCTGAAAATATATGTGATGAACATACACAAAATATCATGGTAACATACTATTATAGATTTCTAAATCATTTTATGAGCTTGAATGAATATATTTTGTATCCACAGTGCATGACGTATACACATTAAGTACTGGTCCATCCTTCTAGGACTCTGAATCCACACCCCAGAATGATCGTAGCACTGCAGTAGTAGCACAAAGACTGCTTCCTCTTGTGGCACTGGGCAGTAAGGCACCTACAATATGACAAACTGCTACCTTAACACAGGGCGGTTCGATTATAAGCTGTAATTCTATTGTACATGCAAAGCAGTTAACATTTTACCTTTAACTAACATCATAATTCTTAACGTGCATGAATCTTGGATACAAAACCACTGCCACCATGAACCACCATCATAACGTGGTCAGTATTGTCTAATAATGTCATTGCATTTCCACTGTCTCACTAAGTGCAAATAGTTGGTTTTGGTATGTGATGTTCAATCACTACCATCTGAATTAGCAGATTATTTATAGAAAATAGTTTGACTGTTAGGGAATAGTAATGTTCCAAAATGTCTACCTTGCTTCCTACCTCATTAAAATGGCCAGTGTGTAGCACATGCTTATGCATATTGTAGAGCACTGGCAATTACCTAAGGTATGCATGTCTGACCTACTTTTATGATGTCATATCTGAATACAGCTTTAATTGGATCCAGAGTAAACATCTGACTCTTGAAAAACATTGATTTGAAGTCTAAGTAATTTGAATTTGAGTGTCATGCCTTCTACTGAAATGTGTTTGTAGTGGACAAACTTATACACTGTGTGTTGAGCATAGTGTTTTTTTTCCAATTTCAGTAAAGAAATGAATGGGCAAATTATCAGCTTTCATGCATAAACACCAGATGTTGCATTTTGCCACAGTAAAGTGACCTCAGAGGGCTTTATAAGGGGTCTATATTAGAACACCGAACATTTAAAATGTCGAGTGTTCTAATATCGACCCATTTTCAGCGAACATTGAAAATATCGAAGAAACAGAAAACCAAATTTTTTCCTAGGGAAAGATTTCGGTTGTCCATTTCTGTTGCTTCGGTATTTTCAACGCTCTGGTGGAAAGTAACGGGTCGGGTTCAGGTAAGTGTGTGATTGTGTGGATGTGAGGGTTAGGGTGGGTTAGGTGAGTTAGGGTTAGGGCGCAAGTCAAGTAAGTGTGCGATTGTCTGGACGTGAAGCTTAGGACAGGATAGGTCAGTTAGGGTTAGGGTGTAGGTGAGATGACTGTGCGATAGTGATGGACCTTAGGGTTAGCATTTGGGTTAAGGTAAGTGGATAGTTAGTGGTGTATGTATAGTTTAGTGTAGGGTTAGGTGTAAGACTTTAGGTGTATGTGTGTGGATTGCTGTTTGTTTGGTGTACTTGTGTTGTGTGTATGTGTTTTGGAACAGCAAATTTTTTCCCTAGGAAAAAAATTCGCTGTTCTGAATATTCGATGTTTGATATTTTCGATTGGTAGAGCTCTATATTAGAACACTCGACATTTTGAATGTTCGGTGTTCTAATATAGACCCTTTATAAGTACTGGAGATTTGAAGGACACAGTTTTCAACATGAAGCGGTCGGGGATTCTTCCCTTAGATAAAATACTTTCAGAGAATTGTCCATTCACGGTCTTCCGCTTACACATGTCCATTCACGGATAAATTGGCAATGTTTTTGACAGATCTCTCTCTTATTTTTTTTTAATCCATACATAGTGTAATGTGTGCTATTTTGTGAACATTTCAGTGTAATACGTATATGCATATACCAGGGAACCAGCTGAAGTAACCCCCCGATGCACATACTTATCTTGTTAATTCATCAGAATATTGCATTTGTACTCGTATTGCTTGATTTCTATATTTGACCTGCTGTGAATGCAACTTGTCTAAGGATCACATGTGTAATACTACTTGTGTGTCTCAATGCCACTGTCTGTTAAAGAACAGCTCTACCAAAGTCATGATTTTCTTATCACAAGGTGCTTGCTCTTCTCTTTAATTCAGTTGTTATGCTGCAACATCAGGGAAGACATGATCAGAATATATGTACTTCTGATTCATGTTGTGACCTGATTTTCCAGTCTCTGATTACCATTCTGTGTCTGTGGCATGTGATACATTTCCACCTGTATTTGACATGTCATCTTGCATGTCAAGGAGACACTTTGAAAATTTGCGAATAAGGAAGGATTAGAAGAAGGTGTATCACAGATTTCTAATTCTAAACACAGTCTGTTTAGAAGCTTTTGAACTGCTAAGTTTGAAGTCATGAAGTATGCCACATGGACATTTTATACAGGAATTCATCATATTTAGCTGGTTGATACCACAGTCTGAAAGAGCAGTTGTACATAATTATATTATTTGGCATCTTTCTCTAACAGAACTGATCAGTAGATGATGGAAAAAAAATAAAGGGAAATGAAATGTATAAAGATAAAAATAAAAATAAGTGAAGCTTGTAAGGCTGTGTACAAATGTAAGACATTCTGAACGTTACAACTGACAGACCATTGACTGAATTTGCACAAAATAAAATTAAATTGATAGGTAATCTGTCTAGCAAAACTGTAATGCATAAAATAATGTAAAATATATAAGAAAGAGAGTGAAAGGAGGTTACTGAAGAAGAAATACAGCATAGATGGTCAGCAGATAACATTAGCAGGATTGGCGGATGAAGTAACAATGCTATTTAGGAGGCAGTATACAGAGTTGTTCAAATAGAACACTAATACATAAGCATGAACCATTTAAAGCAGAATGAATTGATCCAATGGTATGGAGGAGAAAAGATAAAGAAGGCACAATTAAAAAAAATGTGAAGACATAAGTACAGACAGATATTGTACTGATAAAAATGTGAGGGAGAAAGTGGAAGATAGCAAGAGATAAGCAGAAACAGGAACAGTAGCAGAAGGGTGTAAACAGGGACGGAGCAAAAGTCAGTGGGAGTCTAAGTATAAACTGCATGTCATATGCAAAATAAGGAGCTTAACGTAAGGGCAGCAGCATTCAATGACAGTGTGGCAAGTCTTAATCTCAAAGGATAGACTTCAAAAGGCTGCGAAAGAAAAAACATGAAAGAGGGCAGTCAGAATACAGAATGACAAGAGATTTGAATGATCAGGGGACAGGAAAAGGAATAGCAAAGTGTATGTACACACACACACTTATATATATATATGTATATATATATATATATATATATATATATATATATATATATATATAGACACATACACACATCTCTCTCTCTGTCTCTCTCACACACACACACACACACACACACACACACACACACACACACACACACACACACACACACACACACACACACACACACGCATGCACACACGCACGCACACACACACACACACACACACACACATGCACATATACTTAGATAGTAGTGGCAAAAACTTTATTTTCACATTGAGTAAATTACCATTACATCAGACTTTACAATGTCAGCAATCAAAACAACAGCTTCTCCACCCTAGACTGTACAGCCTGCCAGGACTTACCTTTAGCTTCACCAACTACAGGAATTATTCAACTGAATTTTGTCTAGAGCCACATTCACAATTATAAAATCCATATATCTTGGACCTTTTATGTAACATTGCCTGTGGGATGGCGCAGTGGTACAGCATTGTTGCCTCACAGCAAGAGGTTCTCTGGTTCGATTCTCAGCTGGAGTACCTTCTGTATGGAGTATGCATGCCCTCCCTGCATTCGTGTGGGTTTTCTCCGGGTACTCCAGTTTCCTCCCATGTTACAAAGACATGCATCTGCAGCATTTCTCCCTGGGTTACCTCTAAAAATTTGCTTCATTCCAAGTCGGACTTTCCTGGTAAACAAATGTTAAATAAAGTCTCTACTTTTCCAGATTCTTAACCTCTGACTCCAGTACCTGCAACCTTGTTTGCTCTGAAAACAATCTTTTTTATATAATACAATACAGACAATTGTTGTCTCATTATCAGGCTTATACTGTCTGGCTGACTAAATAAGAACTCTTACTAGAGCAAGTTTCTTTAACCATTTTTAAAGGCATATTCATTCTACACTTTTATATTAACAGCACATTGCTAAAGGTATATTTCACTTTCTCCATACACAAGATGTTATATCTATTACCCATCCCAACACACACCACTGATTTTGAATTTACAGTGATAGGCATTTCTATTAGCAAAGTAGACCTGTAGGATATTGTGCATGGAAATGGTTGGGGAAATGGTAGGCAATGGCACAGTTTTGTTTTGTCAACTTGTTGCTTGTTTAGTTATTGCAGTAGGGCATATTCAGTTACCAGGCTGAAGTCCCTACTTAACAAATAGTATTGGAATGAATAGAAAGCCCACTTTAGTGCTAAATATCCCCCCCCCCGTCACTTTCTTAGTGGCTGAATATCTTTTCTCTTCACTGCTTACGTTTTTAGCTGATATAGCACATAAAGTATGATATATATACATATGTGTGTATATATATATATATATATATATATATATATATATATATATATATATATAAAATCATCTTGATTATCTTGTACCAAACACTGCTGCCAAACACAGGAGAGGGATCTGTATACAGAGTAAATTATTTAGTAAAGTCAAATGCCACTAACACTATTTCAGACCATAATATTCTTTTTAGCTCATTCAATGATCACTCGGCCTCAAAAGATCATTGTACTTGGATTTTTTTTCCTTTTGTGTGATCTATCAAAAGTCAAGCAATGGCTGCAAAGTTGGTTAATTGTTTTTCCTGAAGTACCCAGCCTGTCTGAGAAAAACCTGCATCTGTTTTAGTGGTGAGTATAGGCCAGTTTTTATTGCCTCTGTTTTGCTTTTTTTTAGTTGAGGTCTTAACCAGCCCATTTCCTTTTTTAGCATTCAGTCAGGTCTTCCTACTGTGTAGCATCAAAAACATACTGACCTTTGGGTATGTCTGCCTTTCAGTCCTCTGAATGCATGCCAATATTATCCAGATATACAACCACAGCATGTCAAGTTTGAGGCTTTAATACTTTATCCTTAGTCTTTGAGAAGTGGCTGGGGCTACATGCAAGTCAAATCATATACTGAAATATACCTTTGTAGGATGCAAAGGTTACTTTTCATTTAGCAGATGGAGAACACACTGTCTACAAGTTCCCACTTGTTAAGTGTAGTGTTAAATATCTGGTCAGTGACAAGTTCTCTCTTAACTCATCTTCTCTAATCATCGGATTGCTATAAGCCTTGAAATGTTGTTCAGTTAATGTCATTATGAAAGCTGATAGATCCATCAGGTTTAACGACTATTACTATTTGGCTTTTCTGTTCACTCTTTGACTTTTCTATCATTCTCCTACTGTTTACTCTGTAAGGATTCAGCGAAACCTTAATTCTGGGGGTTATATCTATGTCATATCTTACCAGTTCTGTTCTCCCAGATATGTCTGAGAACACTCCTTTATTTCCTAACAAATATTTTGGCTCCTTTTTGAAATTTTGACACTCATAAGTGTGAGCCACAGAATTATGGGAAAAAAAGTTGAAAAATAGAAGTGAACAGCAAATGTCTAACATTGTTGCTTTCTTTTAAACTTTCAGGTGGTAAAGCCCACTGAGCCCAAACGTATGTATATTTAAATCAGTATATATCAGAGAAAAGGAAATACTCTAGGAAATGTAATCACAGATTTAATACTGTATATGTAAGTCCACATTTTTTGTCATTCAGTTTTGCTATTCTAGAACTAAACAAACAAATTGCTTATTTGTTGTACTTTTACTTTTGATAGATTCCTCTAACTAGACTTTATTTATTTACTTTTATTTAAGTTTACCAGGGTAGTGCACTGATCCTTTTTGACCATTTACAGGCACAGCCCTTGTGAAAAATCACAATGTTCACAAAAAGATACAAGAAGTAGATATCTACAAGAATAAATGCATATGGCTTACAAATAGTTTACAAAAAAAAAAAAAAAAAACAATTGAGTACAAATAGGTATAGACTGTATACAGCTTTATAACTATATTGAAAATAGAAACAAATGATGCACATTAATTCCATTGATAACTGCTGGACAACATAGATAACCTTCAGTGTTTATGTACAAGTTACTAGGGAACGAGACAAAGAGAGAGACTGACAGAAGAAGAATTTAAAAAATAGGGTTCACTTTGTAAACATCAGCTGAACATGTGGCCAGGGGGCTTACATTGGTGAGAGTGGTCTGATGAACTTCAGGTAGATATTCTCTAATGTGTTATATGCAAACTTCAGCTTACAAGCTAACCACAAAGCTTTGTACTTTCTTCCATGACTTTAACAAATTAATGCAATATATCTGCTCTATTTTTCTATTTCCTGATGGTTTAACCTTCTAATTCAAAATTACTCAGTCAGCATTAGTGGCTCAGAAGGTAGCACACTCACCTTTAATAAATTATTATTTAATCAATATGATCAGAATTCTGTGGGTTGTATTGTCACGCTGAGTACTCGGATTCAATTTCCATTACTGACACAGCAATGCAGCATAAGGGTAGTGGTGGTGGTGGTGGTGGCAGTAGTGGCAGGGAGTGGGGTTACATTCTTGAAAAGGCCGTATTTAGATGAAGAGTTAAATCAAGGCCTCATTTGCCTGAGTTGGGGGTAGCTCAGTTGGATGTAAAAGATTCCATGGCACTTAGATAAAGCAATAAGGGTTCTTTATACTTTATTCACATGTTCATAGCAATGTACTCAAATGGCACCTGTATAATAAACATTTTGACCAAGGATTTTATTCCCAGATTGTGATGCATTTTTCTGACATTCTGTTAAAGAAGCACAAAAGTGTTTTTTATTTTATTTTTTTTTTTTTTTATCTCTTTCATTATGTCTGGCCAATAAAATCTAGCTATTACTCTTGCTTTCATTTTGTCCATCCCCAGGTAATTTCCTAACATGTGACTATGTGTTAACTTTATTACTCATATGCTTTAACATTTTAAAATAGCATTTGATGTAGTTTTCCCTCGCTATCTTCATGTACTCTGTATAAGAGGTCATATTTTAACTAAGAATTAAGGACAAGAAGCAATGGGAATATTTTGCATAGTATCCTCCCCTACAGCCTTGGTTATATTATCTGTTCCTATACTTAAAATATAATTTTCCCATTGTGTTTTTTAAAGTGCAGGACACTTACCTGTAACCCACTAAATCAGAGTTATTTTCTTTACTAGTTTGTTATTAGATGAAGGGTATAGTTTCATATACCATGATGGTATTTTAGCTTTTTTATGGCTTTCCCTCCAAATGAGAGTTCTAGATTAAAATCTTCTTCTGAACAAACCTCTTGACAGTTCTCGTTTCTTTAGCTTTATGTTACTTTTCAACAGAAGTAGGTTTAGAACTCTCGATTTTCTTGCCTATCTCACTTTTACTACCTACTACGTTGTCTTTGCTCTAACGTACTCACATAAGTGTACCACTTCTATTGAGTGTCCTGCTTCTGTTATTGTTCTCTCTGTTTCTTTCTTAGCAATTCTTGAAAGACTTTGTATAAACTTCTGTCTTCTAGTGATTTTTGCTTTAGAGGTTTCTGTCAGTTGATATTCAGTTTCTATTTTGACATCTCTTACAGAACTGGATTTCTGTTGCTCAGTCACTGAGGCAGGCTTCTGGTGCACAAAGTATCCTTTTTACTGTCTAAACACAACCGAGTCCTTCTCCTTTTCTAGTATACATGCAAATTCCTTCTTCTGTTTTTTGATTCTGATGAGTTTCACTGGCTCCTCACCCCTTCTTATACTGAATGAATATAACAATCTGTTGTTTTAATTCTTTCTTATTACGTATATCAGCCTGTTATACTTTGTCAATGTTCACACACTTCCTGTGCATTTTCTGTAGTGTTTTACAATGATGAAATCTTTCCCTAATAATCACATCATGAGTCAAGTCAGAGGTACAGCTACAGGATGCAACAGATTTCCTAGAGCTGTCTGAATTTTTATATGTGCGAAGGGATATTCTTTGGGTTCATTATGAATACATATTATTTCCAATTTATGTTTGTTTTGGATCTTATGCTTACATACCAGGGCATCCTTGACAGGGGTAATTGTGCTACCAGAGTACAGCAGGGATTGACCTTCACCCTTCTACAAATATGATACACATCATTAGCTTATTTTTCTCTCAACGTCATAAAGCCAACTCACTTTTTCTAATTGCAGTCTTACAACATTCCACAGGAACTGTGTCATCTGTAGCATACATATCTGTTTCCACATTTCTGTGATTAGCATTCTCTTAAGTACCGATGAAACAGACTCTAGCTATATGACCTCTCACAAAAACAGTCATAGCATCCAAAGTGGAGACTGACCAAACTCTTGTACAACTGCAAATGGTCTAACCAATATGATAACTACCCACAGAAATATATATGCTATGAAAGGCTGAGCAAAAAGCGCAATCTGGAATCCTATATGATGGCATTTAAATGACATAACACCCAAGAAAACTACTACAAAACACAGTTTGAGAAAATCCTGTCATCTCAACGAAGAAGAGAGGCATTAAAAAGATATATGGATATGCTGCGGACTGCTTACACAAATATGCTAAATTAAAAAAATGAACTCCTACCTAGAACTTGGATATCCTTTAAAGTGTAGGCCATATATTTCTACAACTGGACTTTTAATGCTGACTAACTGGAAACAGCTCAGATGTATAAATTTAAACTTGGAGTTAAAACTGAAACTCTAGAAATCCTAGCAAGAAACCCCATTAAGTGCTGCTTTTCTGTCCAAAGATTCCACATTTCTGGCTGCAAATTCAGAGATAGAAGCTATCAGTTTTCTGCTCTATTAAAGTTAATAACTTGACAAAGTTCTTGAACTCACTCCAAAATGCCTATTTTCTTACACTACCAGATAATGCACTATTAAATGGAGTGTCTCAATGGCTATATGTAAAAGTAAGCACAAGAAGACATAGTCAAGAACAGCAGCGGAATATCTTCTAGGCATCTTCTTATAATACAATACAAAGTAGGCAAATGGTGCCTGATGAAATAATACAAATAATACAAAGAAAAAAAAACTAAGGATAATACTGCTCAATGCCAGAAGTCTCAACCTCAAGATGCACGCACTCGAGCCCCTTCTCAGTATGGAGAACATTGATGTCTGTGCTGTGACAGAAACCTGGTTCAAGGCTCCTGAGAGCACCCCAGCACTATCAGGTTTTACCTCATATCATGTGTTCCAGCCCCAAAATCCGGACAATACCAAGAAAGGAGGGGGGGCATCCATATTCATCAAGGACACCCACACCTCAAGATTGGTGGCAACGCACGATGCATCGGAAACCATCCAGGTGCAATTAACCATAGGCAAGACTGCTCTGCAATTTGTAGCATGTTACAGGCCACCCTCGCAAACTCAGGAACCTCACATGGCCTTCCTGAAAACACTGGAGGGGATAAATGTATCTCCAAACACCATCATACTAGGTAACTTCAACTACCCTAATATAGACTGGGAACACTATTCAAGCCCAAACACTCTAGCCCAAAAGTTCCTGGAATTCATAAACTCAAATGCCATGGAACAACTAGTCACCATCCCCACAAGAGGAGAAAACATACTTGATCTCATCATCACGAACATGGGAGCACAATGTTCAACACCGGAAGTATACCCCTCACTGGCGAGATCAGATCACAAACTAATCTCGCTGGAGGTCCTCATCCCGCCCCACCGAAATAAAAAGACCACAGTAAAGAACTTCTCGAAGCCGACTTCACACTTCTAAAGACTAGTGTGGTCTCCTTTAAAGCCCCGAGCAGTGGTAAAAATTACTCAAACCGCTGAATCACTTACAAATGCCTTCTACCAGCACCTGCAGGGCTGCATGGATCAGGCAATCCCAAGCAAAACAAAGACTCTTTGTACCAAAGGCAAGCGTCCAGTCTGGTGGACCCCAGCCATAAACAAACTCTACAACAAAAGGAAAAAGCTACTACAAGATAGAGCAAAATCCTTAAAAGGTAAGACACCGCTGATCACTATAAGTAAAAAGCTAAGAGCTCTCATAAAATCATCCAAAGCTAATTTTGAGAGAAAAATAGCTAAGGACTCTAAAGACAACCATAAGGCATTCTTTAGCTATGTCAGAAACCTAGGAGGAAACTCCCAGATATGCTCAGAATTAGTTCAAAATGATGTGAAGATTACTGATCCTACAGACATTGCCAACATACTGGCTGACAGGTTCAGTGCAAACTCCCCCCCCCCCTCCGCCCCAAAAGGAGAGATATCTATACCAAATGATTGTAGCCCCCCAAACATCTCTAACGCCCAGGTGAGAACTGCTCTCTCCAAGGCAAAGAACACAGCATCCATGGGACCTGATGGTGTCCCCGGCTGTGTGCTCCACGAACTCAACGAGGAATTAAACCCACAGTTAGGACAGCTGTTTAATCTTAGTCTCACCTCAGGATACGTACCCAGGGAGTGGCGCACAGCGACTGTGGTCCCACTTCACAAAGGCGGTGCCCCCACCGACCCTGGAAATTACCGTCCCATTAGCTTGACAAGCCTTATCTGCAAAGTCATGGAGAGGATCATAATGGATCTCATAAATAAAGACATAGGGAATCTGCAGACTCTGGATCCAACCCAGTTTGGCTTTGTCAAAAGCAGATCATGCCTTTTAAACTTGGTTGACTTTTTCAAAACAGTCACCAAGGCCATTGACGAGGGAAAGGCGGTCCATACAGCCTACCTAGACCTGGCGAAGGCTTTCGATACAATACCCCACTCGGGTATCATTGAAAAACTCATCAACTTAAATGTAAACCCATACATTACAAGATGGGTTGCAAACTGGCTGAGTGACAGAACCCACAGGGTCAGAGTTGCTGGCGCCATGTCAGACTCAAAGCCTGTCACAAGTGGTGCCCCACAGGGCTCAGTCCTGGGCCCACTCTTGTTTGGCATCTACTTTTCTGAAGTACAAGCAAACACAGGAGGGTTATGGCTGACAAAGTTTGCAGATGACTGCAAACTGGGCGCCGTAGTCGAAAACACATCTGACACAGATATCCTTCAGTAGGGTCTCACAGAAATGGATAACTGGTGCCAGAGCCATGGCCTAAAGTTAAATGCCAAGAAATGCATAGTCATACCCTTCGGGAAAAACAAGGTTACCCCTAGCTACCATATAGGTGGCAATCCACTGATCACAGAAGAAGTTATCAGGGACCTGGGGACCCAGGTTGACAGTAGCCTTTCATTCGACACTCATATTGCTAAAGTAGTTAGGAAGACCTTCTACATTGCCCACCTTATCATGAAGGGATTCACATCCAGATCAAGGAAGGTCATAGTCTCCCTATACTCATCACTCATCAGACCAATGATTGAGTACAATGCCCCATTCGGAATGTATCTGACCCGACACTTGCAGCAGCTGGAGAGGCCACAAAAGTTCCTCACCAAAAGGATAAAGGGTCTCAAAAATCTGTCTTATGCTGCCCGGCTGAAAGAACTCCAGCTCTATTCAGTTGCTTACCGCTTGCTCAGAGGTGACCTGTGCCTGACATACAAGGCCATGTCAAACCCAGATTTGATGAACATGCTTCATCTCAAAAAATCTAGATCCCTCAGAGCCACAAGGGCGGGAGACTTAAACCTCGACACGGTTATTAATAGGACGTGCTGGAGGGATAGATTCATCACCCAAAGACTCCCTATGCTGTGGAACAAAATCCCAGTATATGTGAGGCAGAGCACCTCACTGGCCTTGTTCAAGAGGAATCTTGACCAATGGATGGGAGATCGCAGATACACCCCAGGGGTTACCTCAGTGTCACTGCTCGACAGAGGCACAGCAAAATAATGGGCATAGTTTCTCCAAACTAAAGGGGTGGCGTAAGCCACAAAACTATGGGCTAGGCTTGTAAATGCCCTCGGGCAGATAGCCTAGTATGAACCTATGAACCTATGAACGAATGGAATGACTGAATGTCTGTGAGAACTTTTGCTAGCACTTTCCATATGCAACATACTGTTAAATGTATACAGCTCCTTTTATATATGTGTGTATATGTGTGTACATGTGTGCGTGTGTGTGTGTGTGTGTGTGTGTGTTTAGTTTATATATATATATATATATATATATATATATATATATATATATATATATATATATATATATATATATATATATATATATAGTTTTATATATATATAGATATATATATATATATATATATATATATATATATATATATATAGTTTTTTATATATATATATATATATATATATATATATATATATATATATATATACATACACATAGTTTCATTTCATAATCTTGAATTACTGAAATCCCGAATTTCAGTAACCCGAGACTATAAAGCCGAACCATTCACAAAACCGAAACCCACAATCCCGAATCACAGAATCACAAACATACATACACCATACACCACATAACACACACACCATTCCACCCACATCACACAAACCACACAACCCTACACTACAGATAAGAAGGGGGCAAGCCCCCTGCACTCCCCACACCCCCCTATTTATATATACCAACTCCGAGGTCGCACATAACATAAAAAAAAAAAAAAAAAAACTCACACCACACCATCCTCCATTCACTCTCACACAAATGCACATCACACATACACAAACACCAACAAATCCAACACTCACCCTCACACTTACACCTCCCTACCCTTACCCACACATACAATGTACAAAAACACACACAGACACTCACTCACTCACCTGCAATTTCAAGCATCATAACACTACATGTAATGCATCGGAAATGCATAAGCGTGAATTTGAGATATTCAAATTCGCTCTTATGCACTTTCAGCATTCTGGTTTTAGGCTTCATGGTCTCGAATTACTGAAATTCGAGATTTCAGTAAATAGAGAATCTGAAGTGTAACTATATATATATATATATATATATATATATATATATATATATATATATATATATATATACACACATATATATATATATATCTGTGTCACAAACTCAAACAATGGAGACATCAAATTTCAAAACATCAAGCCAGGAAACTCAATCCAGCATAATACCATATACCAAGGGACAATGGGATATGTCTCCTTCCCAGAGTAGTGCAATCAAAGAGTAGCATATATATTTCATTGGGGGTGTGGGAGGTGTCCTACAGAAAGATGCTTTTGTTATTTTTGTGTTTATGATATGTGCCTGTTCGATTTTGCTGGCTCTGTATTTTGTGGTTTGATGCTTACATTGTTTGTTTTACATTTTACTGTACTTTAATAAGAGATGGCAATTTAAATACATAGTAAACAATTTAAGTCAATAAGGATTTCTGCTTTATCCAAATGTTTTGTAGGAGCAAACTGAAATCCCTTCTTGAATAGCTTAAAATTCTGAAGATCAATTAATAAATTCCTGTAAATGAAAATATTAAAATTGGCCAGCAAATGCAATATGCCAGCCTGAGAAACCACAATAATTTCAAGTGTCTGTATTTAATGGTTTCTTCCCTTGTTTCTTCCTCTGTATCTACATCTTGTATTGGGTGAGTAATAATTGGTTGTCTGATTCCCATACCATAAAACTGGCTACTGCAAAGGATTATATGTTCATAGTGCCTCAGTGGTGTTAAATTGAAGGGGTCATTTAAATTTAATACAGTATTGTCTGTGGTCTGTCATCTTAAAATTGTTTATTAGGCATTAAAAACTTTAGAACTGTGTTCAAAGATAAACAAGAAAGCTGTTTATCTGGTGGTTTGGTGAAAAGGAATGTATATAACCACCCACCCACCCACCCGGCTTTAAAATTATATGAAATAATGACAGAGGAAGATATCAGAGAGCATTATGCTCATCAGCAACACAGTATAATACACACTTTATATTTGGAATCTGTGATCATGGTTTCATTCATAGATTTTCTTTGGTTTATACTTAGTTTGTATTTGCATTGACTGTATTTGTTTTGGATTAAAAACATGTTACCTATAATAAACAGGGAAACAATAACTACAATTTATTTAAGTGGGGGTAGGACAGATAATATAAAGAAACTTGTTACTTGGTGTAAAGTTTTTAGTGCCACTTGCTTCTATGTAAAGAGAATATATCACCATTTCTAAACCATGTAAACACGATTTTTATGTGTAGAAAAAGAATCCCCAGGATTTAATAAAGGGATTTCTGTGTGCCAGAATAGTGCAGCAGCTTCTGCGTATAATATGTTCGCTGAACAATTCAGTAAGCAAGGCTGGGGGCATGCACAAGCCTGCTAGTACTATTCTGACACAGACACCACTGAATAATGCTAATTACCTCATTTGCTGGTGAAAACCATGCAAATGAGGTGAATTAGTGATTCAGTAAGCAGGCAGGCATCTGTGCCAGAGCAGTGTCCATTGCAGAAATGTATTCTGTTACTGACCATGTACATTTCTGCAAAAATCAAAACGGGGGTATGACAACTCAAAGTAAACATGTATTATAATCATTAGGCATGCCAATGGCTAAAAATATGTCCATTGGCATGGAAAACAGTTGCAAAAGTATACAAATCAAAGTTTTTTTTTTGGCTGACTTCAGCCATTTAAGTGTAGCACAGTGGTGCACAAATGAGATTGTGCCAAAAATAAAAAAAATATATGAAAAGAAATTTTTAAGTGAAATCCGCTTTTTGCCATTATAGTGGGTAGCATGCATAATCAATACAATAACAGGTAACACTGGTTGCTAAGGGGAAAGGCTCTGCTGCAGTGGTGTAACAAGGGACTAAGGCAGTGGGGTATGCAAATGTGCAAGATTTACTGAATCACAAAATGGAAGACCATTGTCTGGCTGCACCTAACTATGTAGGAGGTATAAGGCAGTGGTGTAAGCTGGAGAAGCAGTTGACATGAAAAGGGGGTGTGTCATGCTTGGTGTAAGCACATTGGAGCTCCACGGCTTCCATTTGAGCTTAGCTAAGCACAGCTAAGCAAAGGGGTGTGTCTGAGGCTGTATTTACTTATTCCATGAAATGGGGGCATGTTCAAATCCAGAGGAGGGCTATTTTTGCTGAAAAGTGTTTACTTTAGCTAAACAGGTTTGCGCAACACACACCGGTTCTTAAACAAAAAAAAAAAAAACAGAAAAAAACCCCAGAAATAGCAGAACTGTTTACATTTGGGCAGCAGGTTTTGCTCAGCATGGCACACCATGGGGCTTCAAAGGGGCGTAAATGGGTAGGGAAAAAAATGGGAAATAGCCGAATAAAAGCAATCAAGTACAAATAATATAGTTGACAGGTGGAACGTATCCTAGTCAGCCAATCATACAGGCAGCATCTGCAGTACAGCAGTATAAACTATGCAAACACTTTTCAGTCTGCTTTTTCCAAACTGTGCATCATTGCTGTACACACATGGGGGAATTTTAACCGATAAAATGTTAGGGGCTGCTGTCACTTTGATACATCAGTATGTGCTAGAGGCTGATGGCGGTGAGGAGGATAATGCTACTGGGATGGCAGCAGACAACTGACAGCTATGTGGGACACCAGGAAGTGTTTGCCCAATACTGGCTTTCCCACACTATGCCGTAGTAATCAAGGTGAGAAATCCCACTGCAGTATATGTGTGGGGCCAACTAACTGGAGGATCATAGGTCACAGACATAGATGTCAGTGTGAGGATCCCATACTCACCCCTCAGCTTCACCCAGCAAGTCAGCTGTAGAAAACCATAAATAAATGTCTGGCACAGGCCCACAAATGGTGACAATGATGAAATACCCCCTACAGACTTACACAGTGATAGCACAGCAGGTTTTGCAGTTGAAGTAAGGATCTGAAGGGTGAGAAGTCTGAAACTCAAATGTATGCCATTTATGCCTATATTCTCCATGACAGGGCACAATACTATGCTAAATGGAACCAAAATTTAAAGCAAATATCAGCACATTCTGTGCAAATGTGTACAGTTGACAGGTGAACCCCCCACACCCATATTCCCATAGAAATGCAGTAACATGTATGTTTGCAATGAAATAGCAGCAGATCACACACTGCCAGGGCTGTCCCTATCAACATGATAACTTGTTAAATGTCCACAATATTCAGGGGTCAAGGAGCTATGTATATGTGTGGTTAATACTCTCTGGATGTGGCCAGCACTTACTGCCGGCTGTTGTGTTGTAGTGGTCTAGGTACAGTGCTGTCTTTGACAGGGCCATGTTCCAAGAACTGCAGTGCCAACTATTCTATATGTCAGCTACACCTACGGTATGAGTTGTACACACTGTCCAGATATCGATATCTGTTAACACAGGAAAGTTGTACAAGTCATGGACAGGGAGCCACACATATGGACAGTATAAAGCTTGGTGTGACCTACACATTGCCTACCATACCTCTCTTGTACACTCGTCAGCCCTATAAGCTCTGTAGTGCATGTGATAATTGTGTACCACTATACAGATAACTAAATAAATAGGAGTTCTATTCCCAGTTCTGGCAAATCTGTGTGTAAGTATGTATGTTTGCAGGCTGAAGTATCTTGAGACCGTTCCCACCCAGTACACATCCCAGTGCCCTACTTTAGCAGTTCTGTTGATGTCATTCACCTTAGAAGCACCTTTGGTGACTTGTCATCCCTATAAGCACTGTAGCACATGTGATAACTGTATAACACGATAGTAGCTATAACTAAATAGGTAGGGGTTCTAATCCCAGTCCTGGCAAATGTAAGTGTGTGTGTATTTCTTTGTAGGTGAAGCAGTTTTAGGCCATTCACAACCACTACATTTCCTAGTGCCCTACTTTAGCAGTCCTGCTGATGTCATTCCCCTCAGAAGTACCTTTGGACAGCTCTCGGCTGTATAAGCTCAATGGTGCATGCAATAACTATGTAACAGAATACTACAAATAACTAGACAGGCAGGGGTTCTATTCTCAGTCTGGCAAATGTGTCTATAAATGTATGTACATGAGTTTTTTTAAGTGTGTATGTTTGTAGGGTGAAGTATTTTGAGGACTTTCCCACCCACAATACTTCCCAATGCCTTACTTTAGCAGTCCTGCTGATATCATTGCCCTTAGAAGTACCATTAGACAGCACTCAGCCCTATAAGCTCTGTGTTGCATGTAATAACTATAGCACTCATCCCTATAAGTTCCATGGTGTGTGTAATAACTAAGTAACAGTATAGTACAGATAACTAGATAGGCAGGGGTCTGCACTCAGTTGTGGCAAAATGTGTGTGTGTGTGTGTGTGTGTGTGTGTGTGTGTGTGTGTGTGTGTGTGTGTGTGTGTGTGTGTGTGTGTGTGTGTGTGTGAAGGTGTTTGTAAGTTTGTATGTTTGTAGGGTAATGTATTTTGATGCCCTTCCCACCCAGTACATTTTCCATTGCCATACTTTACAAGTGCTCGTGATGTGACTCACCTTAGATATATCTTGTGACACTGTAAAATCCTATAAGTTTCGTGGCACATGTGATAACTGCATATCATTGTACTACACATAACTAGATAGGTAGGGGTTATAAACTCAATACTGGCAATTGTGATCCTGTGTGTGTGTGTGTGTGAGAATCACATCATTTGAGTGTGTGCATGTATGGGTGAGAATCATATCCTTTGCAAGTGTGGGGGTTATACCATTTTGAGACATGTACCACACACTACAAGTCCCATTGCCCAACTTTAAAATGCCTGCTGATGTCATTCACCTTAGATGTACCTGTATACACTTGTCAGCCTTCTATACTCTGTGGCATGTGCAGTAACAGCACAGTGGAAATAATTAGATATGTAGTATTTCTAATCTCAATACTGACAACTCTAGTAGTGTGTGTGAGGCATATCCCCTGTGACTGTTGTGTGTGTGTAGGTTATATCTTTTTAAGGCCTGTTAACCCCCTCCCCATGACATTACTTTAAAGAGCCTGTTAATAGCATCTTCCTCACATGCACTATGTAACACTATACAGCCCATACCAGTCATCTGTACAGATGTACATACAACATACACTTGTTTGAAAACCATATGTGGTCTCTGTCCCCTAACAATGAGCATTCCTGTGATATCATTGCCAGATATGTCACAGTTACTGTAGTGACACACATGCCAGCATCAGAGATTGTACTTGACTGACACATCATGCTGACACAAAGTCTGTCACTTTATCACTTGTGCAGGTTTGTAGGAGCAGTAGACAAGACCAATTGCAATGTCTGGCGGGTTATCCCCCCATCCATGAAGGCATTTGCAAGATTACCTGCTGTAAGAGGTTGTGTGTTAGGTCCCAGGCATATACTCTATGTGGAGCATGTCATGCATATGTAGCACTATAGTACATACAAGTGGATACCTAGGATTACTAATATGTCTATTGGCATTTGTGTATGTGTTTCTGTATGCCCAGTCCCTGTGGCTGTCTTTAGTGAGAGTGTGTGTGTGTGATGGCTATGCCATTTTGTGTGCCTCTTCCACCCTGTGAACTCCCCCATTGCCAACCTATTGTCAACCCATACAGATGTCATCCACCGTACAAGCACAGTTACACAGTTTCTAACACCAAGCCACTGTGGTGCATGCAATGGTCGTATCACTGTGTATTGTACATTAATAGATGGCTAGGTCATCTGCTCTGAGAAGTTTCACCTCCGTGTGCATGTGTGTTTCAATGCATGTCCCTGTGCAGCAGTATGTGTGTGTGTATGTGTGTGTGTGTGTGTGTGTGTGTGTGTGTGTGTGTGTGTGTGTGTGTGTCAGATGTCTTTAACATGTTAAGGGCTTCTGAACCCACCATTGGCAATCCTAAAAGCCCCTGCAATTGTCACCCACTTCAATAGTAGTTGCAGGCACTGCCACACTACAGTACCACTGTGCTATCTGTATTATACATCTAGCACTATCATTCATAAGACTGTGCAGGTAGGGGCTGTGCTCAGTCCTTCATCAGCTGACCCATGTACAGGACTATGACTCTGTGTGCACTACCAGCATGAGAGACCAGACATGCATATGAGATAGCAGACACACATGCTGGGGATTGTCATGTTAGACTTACACAGGCTGACCTGTGTCAGGAATACATACCCCAAACCTGTCATACAGAGTATCAGGTATATGCTCATCAACTGCATGATGGTTGAGTGGATGTGACAGAAATGGCAGGGACAACAGGTGCTGATAGCTGAATCTGTTGCAGTGAAAGTAATGGCTACGCTTTTGAGGGACCTAATGCCAATATTCAAATAACCTCCTCTGTATGTGTGAGCCTGCAGTCCTACAGAAAACCCAAGTGCCATGTATAAAGGCTAGGTGGATGTGTCAAGGCTATTTATCCAAATAAACCATGTCTACCACAATTGCCCCTCATGCACTGTTGCATGTAAACACACCTGGTAAACATGTACATATACAGCTGTACTTTGGCTATGAAAATGTCATTGTATTTCCACTCTGACTTACTCATCATTGCTACTGTCAGCAGGCCAACAGCCAACACAGACAGACTGCAGTGCATGACACTGCAGTCAGTCAGCAGTACTAACAGCAATAATACATCATGGCTAACAAGGTACATACATCTCAATGTGTGCCCATAACTATTGCCAGCAGACAGTACCTTACACAGCATGACATTGCTACACTGTACTATAGTCACCCTGTGCATCAGACCCATATGAGCATTTCCGTGCATCAATAATATGGATAACAGGGTTGTGGCACAAGTATCATCACATGCACAGGGTGTGGTGTTGGATTGCCAGAGGCCTAAGCTGTGCCATATGGCTAACATTGGGTGTGTGTGTGTGTGTGTGTGTGTGTGTGTGTGTGTGTGTGTGTGTGTGTGTGTGTGACTGAAGGGGTGGTGTTCTACTGAGCCACGCAGATGAGCTGTACATGTCTGGTGGTGACCGGCCTGTGATAAGGATGTCTGTTTGTCTGCACACCATCAAGCCATGTGAATGCCTGACATAGAGCTCTGTTGGACAGCCATAGTCCATACAAGGTGGGATGTATGTTTCACCATCTCTCAGCAGGGACGCGGGAACTGGTTCTGCCAGGAGTATCACGGGCACTGCCAGGCCCAAGGACAGATGCAGTACTACTTCCTGATGGTGGCTGATGTCTGCTGGGTCTGCATCCTTGATGGGGCTGACCAGGACAACATGCCTATGGCCTGCTCCAGTGTGGTGTGGACAGCAAACTCCCTTCGATAGTGCTGTTGGTACTGCCACTTGGGACTTTGAATGTGCATGGCCATGTGGGCTCACAGCTGATCATGTTGCTGACCTACTTTCACCTTGCTGATGCCCTGCTCCCACTAGATGCTCAAGCACAGACATTGCAAGGTTGAGCAATGACAATGTCTCACCCCAGTGTCTATCCATGACATTGGCACCATACCTCTCAACTCATAGAGCAAGAAATCTGGACAAAGCCATCAACAATGGGGGGACAAAGGCCCAAAAATAGGGTCACTTTTTTAAATATTGCTCTTACAAACTTAGAAAATTGATAGAACAACAGTTTTTTATTAGCATGAATTTTCTGTTGGCTATGAAGTCTAAAACTCAAATATCTGTCATTATTTTCTGACTTTAACCCTCTATGATTTGCCATAAAACCACACTTTTATGAGAAATGGACGCAAAATATGAGGCAAAAATCTGAACATTCTGCAAAAATCTGTACAGTTGAGAGGTATGGTCAGCACTCCACCACAACACAACACCAACCCCAGAACACATAGCTCACAACCACAGTGTGCCCCTCAACTCACCCCTTAAGGCAAAACACTTTGCCCAATGTACTAATCATAGGAGATTCAATTGTGAGGCACACTGATGTCCCACTCACTAGGTTGAACAAGGAAAAGGTGACAGTCAGTTGTCTATCAGGTGCCAGGATCCGCCACATAACACATGCACTCAGGTCACTACACAACAAGTACAAATATGACTCAGTCATTGTCCATCTGGGTGTGAATGACCTGAAATGTACCTCCCTGGACTACATGAAAAGAAATGTGATGGAACTCTTGGATTATGTGGCCCAGGCAGGTATGACCCTAGCCCTGAGCAGTATTCTACTATCACCCAGAATGATACCACAGCACAAGCAGAAAATGATTGACTTCAGCAATTGGCTACATTTCTGGTGTCATTCTAAGGGGATCCAGTATCTGTCTGCTGGGATGACATGATCGACAGAGATCGATGCTTTGTCAGAGATGGCCTGCATCTGTCACCACATGGGATTCCAGGTACTGGCTAAAGTTCTTGCCACCTCTATAGTGCCTTTTATAGGCAGTGTTCCAAAGACCAAAATTCCAACATAACAAATAAATGCAATCTGAGGGTCATGTTGCTCAATGCTAGAAGTCTAAATCTCAAAATGCATTCCCTCAAAGCTCTTCTTAAAATGGAGAATGTTGACATCTGTGCTGTAATGGAGACCTGGTTTAAAGAGGCAGAAAGCACTTCTGCACTCCCAGACTACAACTCATCCCATACCTTTCAGCCCCAGAATACAGCTGGAAGCTCCAAAGGTGGTGGTGTCTCCATATTCTTAAAGGATACGCACACCTCTAGACTGGTAGTCCAGCATAATGCATCAAAGATACTTCAGGTACAACTATCACTGGGTAAGACAGCAATACAAGTCATAGCCTGCAACAGAGCCCCAAACATGTCCCTAGACTCTCACTCCAACTTCCTAAGCACCATAGAATCTATCAAGGTCCAACCCAATACCGTCATACTGGGTGACTTCAACTACCCCTCCATCAACTGGGAAAACTATTCAAGTACCAATGTACAAGCCTAAAATTTTCTAGAATTTATCAATTCCAATGCCCTGGGCAGGCTCATTCTGACCCCCACTAGAGGAAGCAACATCCTTGACAAGGTCATCACTAACATGGGAGACTGTTGCTCCACACCTATAGTGAATTCCTCCCTGGTTAAATCTGACCACAAACTGATCACCATGGAAATCTCCACCTTACCTACACCCCTCCCCCCGCTAAGGTGACCACCCTGAAAAACCTTTCTAAAGCCGACTTTTGGCTCCTAAAAACAGAAGTGGCTAACTTCCCGGCACCCATGACAATGGAAAATAGCTGCATGACTGCTGAATCATGCACCAATGCACTGTACGAGCATGTACACAAATGCATGGACCTTTCCTTACCAAATAGAACAAGATTCTCTCCTCCAAAAAAAAAGGAAGTCAGTCTGGTGGTCCCCAGCCATCAATAAACTCTACAACAGAAGGAAGAAACTGTTGCAGAAAAAAATGAAGTCACAAGACTGGAAAACCTCCCTTATCAGTGTCAACAAAAAGCTGAGATCCCTTATCAAATCCTCTAAAGGCAGCTATGAAGACAAAATTGTGGCTGACACAAAAATAAACCACAAAGCCTTCTATAGCTATATCAAAAACCTCAAAGGCAATACCCAGATTTGCTCTGAGTTATTGCACATTGGCACCTCCTATACAACAGATATAGCCAACATACTGGCCAACAGATTCAGTGCCAACTTTATCCCTCCCCTCAAGGGCCCTATCACAATACCAGAAGAAAGTCTGATACCCACCATTTCTGCAGCACAGGTAAAAGCTGCATTGTCCAAAGCCAAGAATACAGCATCCATGGGACCTGATAATATCCCTGGCTGCATCCTACATGAGCTACAAAATGAACTGGCACCACATCTGTGTGCCCTGTTCAATCACAACCTTACTTCAGGCTATGTTCCCAATGAACGGTGCACTGCTACAGTCATCCTGCTCCATAAAGGGGAGCAAATACAGACCCTGGGAACTATCATCCCATTAGCCTGATGAGTCTGGTACGCAAAGCTATGGAGCACATCATCATGGACCTGCTTAACAAAGATATAGGCAATCTCCAGGCTCTTGACTCAACACAGTTTGGCTTTGTCAAGGGGAGATCCTGTCTGCTGAACCTGGCTGACTTCTTCGAGGCAGTCACTAAGGCTGTGGATGGGGGTAAGGCAGTGCATACAGCCTACCTTGACCTGGTCAAGGCCTTTGATACCATTTCCCACTCAGGTATTACTGATAAATTCACCAAACTAGGCATCAATCCTTACATCACTAGGTGGGTTGCAAATTGGCTCACAGACAGGATCCACAGAGTAAAAGTTGTGGATTCCCAAGTCAGACTGTCGACCACCTTCAACCACCACATTGCCACTGTGGTCATAAAGTCCTTCTATTTGGCACATCTTATAATCAAAGGTTAAGCATCCAGGAAGTAAGAGGTCATCATCCCTCTCTACTCATCCCTCATTAGACCAGTCATTGAATATAATGCCCCATTTAGCATGTACCTGACCATACACCTACAACAAGTGGAGAGGCCACAAAAGTAACTCAAAAAAAGGATCCTAGGCCTTAAACAAATGTCCTACATGGACCGAGTCAAGAAACTTCTGCAGTTCTCAGTCTCTTATCACCTACTTAGAGGTAATCTCTGCTTGACTTACAAAGCCATCTCTTACCCAGCCCTACTTGAAATGCTACAGCTAAAGAAATCCCAAACCCCCCATGCCACACACTCCAGAGATCGCAAACTCATTACCACAATTAACAGAACATGCTGGAGACACAGGTTCATCTCCCAAAGACTGCCCATACTCTGGAATAAGCTTCCCATTCATGTCAAGTAGAGCACCTCACTGGCCCTCTTCAAGAGAAATCTTGACGAGTGATAGGTAACAGAAAGTTCACTCCAGGGATCATTCCAGTTGCTCTACTGGATAGGAGCACTATGAACTAACATCAGGTGGCACGGTGCCCCAGCATTTTTTTTGGGCTAGGCTTGTAAAGGCTCCAGGACCATTATCTAGTACACACATATGAACCTATGACATATGGCATCACAAATGCCATGGAGGTCATTACACATGGCAGGGAGTGCTGCATTCATGACCCTGAGTATCTGTCTGGTATTGCAGGCAGTACGCGTCTGTGCCTCCATGATGGATCATAACATGCATCTAGTGACACCTGCTGTGGCACTTGTGACAAGGGCTTGATGGGCAGCCGTCCTCCATTGAGCACCCCTGTCCATCTGCCTGTGTGTGACCTTGCCTGGTTTCTGGCTATGGCAGGTGTCTACACTCACACTTGCCATACTCAACACACTAACCTGTTCCATGCCACCACCCTCAACCTGTCCATTATCCGTGGCTGCTGGGGACAGGGTACATGTGGGCATACTGGCTGTGTGCGGGGACATGGTTGGTGAAAGTGTGATACCAAACAATGGCACAGAATCAAGCAGCAACAACCCCACCTGCACCTCACTATGACCACCATCATCATGGTAGTCTGCTAAGACACTAATATTAGGTTGTGAGGTGGAGGGACACCAACCCCTGTGTTCACCTATGAGGAGAAGACAACATATGTAAATTAATACCCTGCAGTATTATGTTTCCTGACACACACACACACACACACACACACACACACACACACACACACACACTCCTGGTACAGTCTGGCACAGCTGTGACACCTATGGGTCCTTCAGGGCAGACCTTACTGTTGTTCTGCCTGCCACAATCCATCTCTTTCACTGTTACTGTAAGGCCCATAACAAAGGTTGACAAATCCTACTGTGTGATCGGCCTAGTAGCAGAATGGTAATTGTGGCCAAGACCAAGGCTATTGGAATGAGCTATACAGTGTCAGTCAAATAAAAAACCTTCGGATGGATGCTGCTATGTTCTTAAAGTATTTTATTAAAACCAAAAGGAATCCAAGAAAAACAGTAAATTCAAAGTATTAGCGCTTTCGGGTGTTAACCCTTCATCAGATAAAACACAAATAATACTAAGCACAATTTAAAAGTAAGAACAACCAATCAAAATCTAGTAAAAGACCCACCTGTTCCTCAGGGTGGGTTTCATGGGTATGACATCATTAAGGCCCGGCCTCCTATGGGCCATGAGCTCTATAATCCATCTGGACTCTATGAGCTCAATAAGTTGTTTGATGCCCCCCCCCCCTTTTATTAAGTTTAACATTCACAATGGCCCTGAACCTAAAACTATGTGTAGAAAAATCATTTACATGCCTAAACAAGGCATTGTGTATGTCACCATTTCTGATGGCTGATAAATGTTGTAGCACCCTTACTTTGAACATATTGTTGGTCTTGCCCACATAAAAACATGGGCAAGATTTACATTCGGCCAAATAGACGATATCTTTGGTCCTACATGTTGCCCTGGCTTTTAGCTGAAAAGTTTTTCCTGTATTGGGGTGTACAAAGGTGGTATCTTTATATATAAAAGGACATGCCTTGCACATCCCACAGGGTGTACTACCAACTTGTATAATATGTTTTGTTTCTTCTGTGGAGTGTTCTCCACACAGAATGTCCTTCAGATTCCTATTTTTTCTATATCCAAATACAGGATAAGGACCTATAACAGTCCTGATTTTATCATCACTGGTTAAGATATTCCAATTCTTCCTTACTATATCAGTGATGTCTTTGATATTACTACTATAAGTGAACATCAATTTAAGACTACGCTCACCCACTCTGCCATTTAAAGATTTCTTTGTTGGCGGATCTGGGGAATGCAGCCATGGTTTATATCTCTGTCCCCTTTTAGCTTTACTACTCCAAATAGTCTTATTAACCATGTTCTCCTGATATCCCCTGTCTTGTAAGAAGCCTTTCAGCCCATGAGTTTCCCCTTCAAAGCAGGATTCCTCAGTGCAAATCCTAGAGATCCTGCTTATCTGTCCTTGTATTATACTCGGAAAGGTGTGACGTGGATGCATACTATCATATGATAGGAGTGTATTTTTCCAACATTCCTTTCTGTGTAAGCCAGTTGAAAATCCTAAGCTAGTTTGTGTTATAGAAACATCCAGGAAATCTATGTTGGTATAAGATACCTCCATGGTAAACCTAAAGAAATGGGTAGTAGAATGTAAATAAATTATGAACTGGTCCAAAGAGGAGATCTCCCCCTTCCACAAGATAAAAATGTCATCCACAAAACGTTTATATAGTCTGATGTTAGACTGCCAAACAGGGTTGTTGTGTATAAACTGATTTTCCCAAAAGGAAAGCACAAGATTAGCATAAGTATTAGCACAGGGTGTGCCCATGGCCACACCCTGTGCTTGTCTATATAACTGTTTTGGACCCAAGAATACATTGTTGTCCAATACCAAATTTAGCATTGTACTTATCAAGCTTATCTTATCTTCTTCAACATCCCGTGTTTTCAATAGTTCACCAATGGCTGTGACGGCATATTCATTGTTAATAACAGTGAATAAACTTTCTACGTCAAGAGTCACCATAAGGTATAGATCATCATTTGGTCCCTTTTGCACTTCCCCTAGTGCTCTCAGAAAGCCCCCAGTATCTAATAAAATGTTATCCGTGTTATCTACAATAGGCCGGAGGGTGGTTTCAAGCCATATAGAAATATTTTCTGTCACCCATTTTCTTCCAGAGACTATTGGTCTTATGGGCAGATCTTTCAATGATTTGTGAATCTTTGGTAAACCTTTGAAAATAGGGGTCACTACTCCTTCTATTTTGAGGAAGTTGTATAATTCCTCACTTATAACCTTATTTTGCAAAAGTTGTTCCAAGGTTTTATGTACCTTATCAACTAGTAATTTTACGTTCAGAGGGTTAATCGGAACATAAGTCTCCAAATCAGATAATAAAGAGCTTAACTTATTCTGGTAAAAGCTGGTGTCCATTACCACAATAGCACCCCCTTTATCTGCCATTTTTATAGTTATTTTATGATTATTACTTAAATCAAATAAAGCTTGCTTTTGTATTGAGCTTAAATTATAATATCTTTGAGTAAAACCCCTTTGGAAATATTCCAAAAGTTCATTCTCACATGCTTTTATAAAAAGATTAATTGATGCAGTAAATGTGGGGACAAAACTACTAGGCTGTCTCAGCCCCATCCTGTTAACATCGCTATTGCCAAACATATTGCGTAAAGCAACAGTTCTACAGTACATCATGAGATCCATTATTACTTCATGGTATACACTTTCTCTACTAGGAACAAACGATAATCCCTTATTTAAGACATACAGTTCATTTTGACTCAAACAATGACTAGATAGATTATACACAATATTATTACCAGAAACAGTCAGTCCAGAGCTCTCTTCTTGTTTTGCGAGTCTCTACCCTCGCTCAATGAGTGTTTCCAGGCCCCCTTCTTCCTGACAGGGACTGGTAGACTGTTCAAAAAATGCTGTTCAGGTAGTAAATCCTTGGTACGAGCAGTGTCACCAAGTGCATATGCATGTACTGTAAGAGGTGACTAACTGCTATACAGACAACACACAATGACAAGGTGTAATGATATGAGATGATAACTGATGAAGGAACAAAACTATACACTATCACTGCAGTACCTACACAGTTCAGACTCACAGGGATTAATTTCAGACAACACTGCAGGACAGTCCGCAATACATACAGGAAACATGTAAAGTATTAGGTGCATAGCCTCATAAGATGATACCAGGCTATTGGCCCTGATCCTCTCATAAGTCTGGCCCAAACTTTCGCCCATGTCCCTTCAAAGCCAGCACCTGTTTCCCTTGTCCAGCTGGGACACAAGTGGGACCCAGGGGTGTCTCATCCATTTCCCATGCAGTTGTCCAGCTTCATCTTCAAGAGGGGTATACACATACTCTGCTAGACATGGGGAGAGAGTGTATTTTACAGACAGTGTATTGTGTGGGACACTACACTATCCTGCCAACAAGTTTTATACATGTCACAGACCAGGTGAGGGCCTTGCCTGCATGTTGCCTGAGTGGTGTTTTTCTTACAGATATGCAGAAATGCCATCAAGGCTGGTTTGGAAATGGACTTGTATGCCAGACACAGGTCACCTATGATCAGTCTGTATGAGACTGAGTACAGGGACAGGGCTTTTAGCCTATCCATATAGGATAGGTGTTGCAGTCCCTGGATTTGCCTGGTCAGGAACCTCTGTGGTCTCTGCATCTGCTGCATTTGCTAGGCAAGGTACATGCTAGGCAAGGTACAAGCTAAAGGAGCCATTGTACTTGGAAATGCATCTGATAAGGGTGGAGTACAGGGATGTTGTGGCCTCCTGGATCCTGGATGACATACCCGTATTTGTGAGGTGGGCAATGTAGACAGCCTTCCATACAATGGTGCCCACACAGTGGGAAACAGTCAGATTGCTAAAAACCTTGGTATACAAGTCACCTCACACCTGATTACATGCTCTGTACATTATTACTGCCATAATTAGTGTGGATGACATCTGCCACAGCAGAGAGAATGATTAATCTCCTGGCATTCAGTTTGCGGCAATGCTTCTTGCACCAGTCATCAATTTGGGTGAGGGCCTCTTGGGGGATGCTCACATCAGTAGGGGAATGTAAGACAGTGGCCAGCTTGCAACCATCTGTAAAACTGGTCAGCCACAGACCACTGATTTTGGCCTGTACCTCAGATATGTATATCTCAAACAGTAGGGCCCCCCCAGACAGATCCTTGGGGTACACCGCTTTGGAAGACACTACTACTAGAGGTGGGTTCCACTACTTTGACCGAGTGGGTACTATCATTGAGCCAGTTAGCTACCCATCTGGTAACATACAGGTTGATGCCTAGCTGTGTAGCCGTATGTATCCTGGCCACCTGGGGATTATTGTGTGAGAACTGGGCTAGGTGAAGGTAGGCATTGTTCCCCATCTTTCCCTCGTCCTTGTGTTTGTTGACCACTTCAGAGAAGTCAGCCAGGTGTAACAGGCCTGATCTCCCTTTGACAATAGCACACTGTATGGGCTCAGACATTTTGAGGTTGCCAATGCCCTGTTCATAATGTCCTTGATATTGCTTTCCATGACCTTACAGAACAGGCTAGTTAGGCTGATGTGCATATGATTGACTGGGTCGGTGGATTGCTTCGCTTTTGTGTATAGGGATGAAAGTGGCTGTCCTCTGTGCAGATGGGATGACACTGGAGCTCAGGCTTTGGTTGACTACAATGCATAATGGATCTGAGAGCTCATGCCTGTGTTCATGTAGGATGCAGCCAGGTATGGTATCAGGCCTATGGATGGAGACTTATGTGTGTTACCTTTGAGAGGGCATTATGGACCTGCTTCCTGATGATGAGGGGAGAGGGACAGGTGCTGTGCATGCACATGTGTACTGATGGGGTAGGCAGGGGGGTGATGTTTACACTTCACCTGTCTGTTGCAGGTTACAAATATCTATGCTGTATGTGTATGTGGTGTTATTGACCACCACTACAGAGAAGATTTGTGTGTTGCCTCTGGGACTGCAAACATATGTGTGGAAGGCCTAGTAATTGGCCTTTGTGGATGTGTCCAATTTGCACTCAAAGATAGCCTTAGGGTAATTCACCTGTGACCTTATTTGCTTGTGCAGACTAAGGTGACATTGCTTCCAGTAAGGCACATGTTCCTTCTTGGTCCTGTCCAGCAATTATTTCCACCTATTATGGTCTTTGTGTATTGCTGCTGTCCACCAAGGATGCTTACCCTACCTTGAGGGAGATAATGTTGTCCTGTCAGGTATTGCTGAGTCCACACAGCTATGTAGGTGCTCACATATTATTGTGGTGTGGGCTTGGACACTACTGCTAATTCCAACTGATGGGACGTTGGCTGTAAATCTATTTCTACCTGTGCTGAGGAGATTTATATTAATTTGTGTAAAGTTTATTTTGTTTGACCCTGACAAGGGGGAGGGCAAGGGAGATGGTGACCTGAACAGTGATGGCTATGTGGTCAGATCTTACCAAGGAGTATGACATTGTGGGAGTGTTACACTGGCTACTCATGTTGGTTAGGACCAGGTACAGGATATGCCCACCTGTTGTAGGAGTGTTGACTGGCTGATCCACTGCATTGCCATTGACAAAGCCAAGGAATCTCTGTGCATTCGTGTTCAGGTGACATAGGTCATGCACTCTATGGTAGGGTAGTTGACATCTCCCAGAAGCAGGGTAGACAATTGAATCCTGACAGATTCCAGCAAGTTCCAATAGGTGTAGTGGGTATCCATAGTCATAGTTGAGGCTTGCAACTAGCTATGATTTGAGTAGGTGTTTTGTCAACTGTTAACTGCACTTGGGATGTCTCTCGTGCATCATACTGTTTGGCCTGCCTTGAGGTGTGTATGTGTATGACAATGTTTAATACTCCACTTCCTGTGGCTTTGCAGCCCTCCATTTGAGGTCTAAATGTATGGTGGGATGAGTAACCTGGCAAGGTTAGTGTGCTCACCACAGCTGCAAAGCAGGTGTCAGTAACTGCACAAATGTCGGCATTCTACAGGACAAGGTCCACTTGCATTGACATGGGCTTCATGTTAAGACACATAGCTCATCTAAGAGCAAAACATATGCACAAAGGCACAGATCACTTGTGGGCAAAGGCCGGAAAATAGTGTCACTTTATGAATCTAGCTAAAACACACTTAGCTGACAGAAAAGACGGTGTCACATTCACAGGTCTACTCTGCAGGGTATGACATCTTGACATCTGACAATCAAATGTATGCTATTATGTCATGACTTCAATCTTTAATGGGTTGCCAGTGATGTGCCAGACAATACACAACTGTATGAGACATTGACTACAAATATGAGGCAGACATGTAGTCAGTCTGCAAAACTCTGAACAGTTGTCAGGTATGCCTTAGTATATAACATGCAGGTCAACACACACTTCTGCACCTGCTGTGTACTAATCACATACCTTATATAAGTCTCTTACATTTGTACAACAAACACATGTATCATAGTACCATTCACAGGTGACATATGAATATTTACAACATCCCAGGTAGCTCGCCTAGCAGTGTCACACTCAGTACTGGACAACAGATGCCAGTAGTAGTCATACATGAGCTGATCTTTGCTGGGGTGACTCATGGCCAGAGATGTGATCCATGTCACTGCAGACAGGGCAAGCAGGAATGGCCATAGTTGCTGGACAGCAGCAGGTGAGTCCAGCAGGTCTTGTTGCAACCTAGTGTTTAACTTCCTATTTCACATTATTGCATCCCCCCTTCTGCCTTCCATTACAAGCTTATGTGATTGAAATACCTCTTATAGTGCTGAAGAATTTCCTCAGAGTAATTCAAATGGTTAGGTTTGTGTAGTTACAGTCTGTCTTTGTGTAGATGGCTTCAGACATGTGTTGCATAGACAGCAGCATACCTTTTGTAGGTACTGCTCATGAGCAGGTGATGGCATGTGCACCAGTTGGTGTCACCCACTTGCTACTTGCATCCAGAGCAGCTGTGTTGTCTTTCCATTAGCCAATCCCATAGCAAAACAGTGCTATAATTAAGTCCTTCATTTGGGCCCTGCCCCTTCTCCTTGCCTGTGTGGAGAACATTATGAAGGTGTGGGGGAATACAACTTCACAGACAGTAGGTGGAAATACCTCTCAGGACAAGACATGTGGAGACATCCCAACAACATGGGGGACAAAGCTCCAGAAATGGGTACAGATTGTAAGTAAGTATTGGTGTTATACACATAGAGTATTGCTGGATTAACAGGGTTTGTTTGGACATGCATGTTCTGCATGACTTGACATCTGACAGTGATATGTCTCTGTCATAATTCTCAACTGTCCAGATGTCCATAGACTGGCCAGCGGTTTGCTTGTTATGTTTGGTCTGTTCCTCAGACAATTTCTATTTTTGAGAAATCAATAGGATAACGTGAGGATTGTAATCAGTAAATGTTGACATCCATTGGTGTTTCAGATATCATATTGTTCAGGGATGTTATGTTGCAACAAACCCTGTAATACCAGCAACTGTTTCAGTTTGTAACACCATTATGTGGCATATGTCCCTCTTTTCAGCCCCCTGTCCCCTAAGTATGTCATGCTTTGTCCAGATGTCTTGCAGTAAGAGGTTTAGAGGTATGGTATATCATTATTTAGTGACTGCACTCCTGATATCATCCCAGTGACTTAGCAGACTCCTGGAAGTGGTATGAATTAGTGGTTATAAATATGGTCCCACACCCTGGACATTCTGTGGAAATCAGTACAGTGGAGAGTTATGTATGTCTGGCCATTGTTAACAGACTGCCAAGATTGCGTAGCAGTGTTGTGTGTAAATGTTTGTTGGGCTGAGTAGGGAGACTAGCAGATGTGAGTGTCATAGATCCTTTTCTGAATGTGCATGCTTCTACAGTTGCTTTTGGTCTATCCGGTGTATATGTTTGTAGGGGTAGACTGAGAAATGCCTTGTAACACCTCAGGATTCCTAGTAGACTGTGAGATGGGCCAGTATATGTCACTGTAGTGTGTGACTGGCAATCACGATATGTTTGTTCAAACAGTTGTTCTACTCTAGAGTTCATTTGAGGTACTGGTATGTTGTTATGACTGTAGTGCAAATGGTTGTGGGTGGACAATTGCTCACTAATGGCTGATTTCCCCTACAATTGCATTCCTGTAGTGCATGATATATTTGGAAATAGATGGGTAATTCCCCAGAGCTGATTTGGGGTACTGTCATATTGGTCTTATTGTGGTTCAGAAGGTGCTGGGTGAAATGGTTGGCAGCTCTCTGTGTTTTTTCTCTTCTGTTACATGACTGCAGTCATACCTCTCCACTGTCTAGATGTCTAGACACTGTCCAAATGCATGGGTCATATGTTTGGTCTGTTCCCCATAACAGTTGTGGGTTTCTGACAAATCACTGGGATGATGTGAGCATTGACATCAGTAACATATGACAATCATTTGTGTTTCAGACCTGGAATCTGTCAGAAAATATATGTTAAATCAAACCATGCTACTGTAGCAGACTTCTACTCGTATAACAGCCATATTTCAAAGATGTCACTGTTGCCCCCCCCCCCCCATTTTGTCAGGATTTTTGAAAATGTCTTGCAGTAAGAGGTTTGTTTTTTACACACACACAGATATATATATATATATATATATATATATATATATATATATATATATATATATATATATATATATATATATATGTATATATTTATACTGCACTCCCCCTCCTTAACATCCCCTATTTCTCTTACCTTAATCTACTTTCTGCCCTTAACTCACTCATCTAACTAGCTCTCTCTAATCTTCCTTGACTACTCTTTCTACTGTATTCTATAATCTATTAAGCAAATTGCCTAAGAGAAACATTCTATTCTAATTGTCTTGTCTTCATGCAATTACATCATGATAAAACTGTTTTTTTAACTACTTACCCCAAAAACTATACTCATCTTAATGATATATTTCTTTTTATACATCTTGAAATAGTTATGTTATACTCCTGATTATTGACTCTGTATAACACTGTATTGCTACTTAATGCCGTGTAATAATCCTGCAACATTTCTGTTTAATGCTAATTTATAATGAAAATTATATAATATGTTGGAGCTTTTCTCCCCGGGCCTCCTCTGAAAAAGGGCTCTTCAGCTCAGTCAGACAATCCCGGTCAACAAATGTAAAATAAAATAAATTTAAAAAATATATATACATATATATATATATATATATATATATATATATATATATATATATATATATATATATATATATATATATATAATATATATATATATATATATATATATATATGGGTTACCTTCATTTGACTGAAACCCATTTGACTGACAACTCATTTGACTGACAAATAGTGCTTCAGTACACTTTAAGGCAAATAACAGGGATATTTCCCCCTTCCCAATGTAGTGCGACCCTGGAGTTGGTATATATAGTTAGGGGGGATGGGGGGGTGCAACCCCCACCTAGTTTTGTTTAAAAGAAGAAAATAACACAAAAAGTACAGAATTTAAATCAAAATAGGTGGGGGATTTCACCCCCCCACCCCCCAATGTGTGAGGCTGCACCCCCCATACACCTTCTAACTATATATACCAACACCAGGGTCACATTACATTGGGGAAGGAGACAAATCCCTGTTATTTGCCTTAAAGTGTACGGAAGTACTAGTTGTCAGTCAAATGAGTCATCAGTCAAATGGGTTTCAGTCAAATGGGCTGTGGATCAAATGAAGGTAACCTATATATATATATATATATATATATATATATATATATATATATATATATATATATATATATATATACATACTGTATATCAGAGTACTACGGATATATATTCAGCCCTTATGTTAAATGACTATAGTGCATGATATGTTTGTAAAAACATTTCAAATATTTCTGCTCAGATGGTGTAGAGGTATGTTGCTGTAACTGTAGTGCACAAGGTCCTAGATTCAAGATTTGGTAATGATGACTTTTTTCATTCATGTTAAATGACCATAATGCATGATATGATTGTAAAAGCATTACAAATCTTCACAATTCTGATGGTGTTGTGATATGTTGCTGAAATTGTAGTGCACAGCATCCCAGGTTTGACACTTGCCAGGTCTGGTTAGTTTGTTGCTGGGCAAAACAAGGGCTGATAGAGACAGAGTGATTAAATCACTTTTAATTGGGTTTGTGTGTTTCTGCGCAAAGCTAAGCGATGCTAACAGACAGTTAAGTCCTCTTAGCTTCACTTAGCACTGGTTACACCTGCGCTTATTTTAATTAAAGAAAAGAAAGTCGTGAAATGGGGGCAAGAAGGGGGTAAAACAGTAGTAAAAGCAGCTAGGGATGTGCAGGACGGGTGTAGGAAATGACTATAGCTATACAGTTCTTCTAGAGCAACAGCTGTGATTAATGTGTAGAATTTGGAATTTACAGCCTCATACCCCACAGGGAGACGTGTTGGGAACAGACATTTGTAGAATAATTTGTGGATAAATTGATTAATTTCAATGTACATGGGGGAGAAATGTAGAGGTATGTATGGGGCAATTAATTTTTTGTGAGACAGAGTCCTTTTTTTTTAGGTGAGAGTGGGATGTTGGGGAAGGGCTGTAGGTATGTTTGGGGAGGTAGGTTGGGTAGGATAGGTAACATTTGCAGGCAGACAAGACAGACAAGGCAGCAGACAGGAGTGGTATATGACACATGAGGGGGTAAACACCTTGGATGGGGAGGGTGGATGGGAATCAGAGGCCCATGAGTCCCCAAATGGATACAGTGGGACTGAGGTCCCCACCCATGGAAAGTCACTACTGCACCTTCAGAGCCCTGAAGGTGGCTGTACTGGGGCTGGACAAGAGGGGCACCCTGCCCCTCGGGGTGCGCCAGATGGTCTTCCATCTAGAGGCAGCTGCCCACCCAATTCAGAGCAGATGGTGCTGCGCACCATACCCAAGAACATTCTGTGGCTGACAGGCTCGTCTCCATGCCTGAGCCCGGGGGGGACAGGCCCCGTCCCCTGAGGCAGTTCCACCCAAAGGTGATGCATGACCAGTGAAAGAGGATGCTCCAGATTGGGTCTCAGACGTACTGGTACCCGGTGCCACTGCCAGATGGGGTGGGACAGGCGGATCCGCCTGGATCTGCCTTCCAAAATGTTCTATGGTGTTGTGGTTTTCCCAGATATATTGGTTATTCATAAACAACACATTTCAGAATTAGTTATAACAGCATGCATGGGTGTTCCAATTAAACCAACAGATTTGAAACAGTTGCATAGCAAACAGAATACATGCATAAATGAAACAACAGTAAGCATTTTAACAGCATGCAAGTCACATGGATAGCAACAGGCCACCAATAATGGTATTTGAGCAAGGCATGGTAATATGCAAACAATGAAATATATGATGAATAATAGGACACATGTCTCAACAATAGGTCTTGAGAACAACATACCCGTAGTATATGAATAATAATGATTGATGCAGATGATTGGTGGGGGGAGAGAAAAAAGTCCATTAACAACTGTATCGGCTTCTGTTTTTCACATCTGTACTGCTCAGTACTCTACAGGTCTGCCCTCACTTTACATCTACCTATAGCCCATAGCTTCTGTGGCACATACATACCTGTTAGACTGTTGATCTGTAATGGTATGGGGCAGACTGGGTGAACTGTGGCTACTTTCCTGGTAGGGGCTTGTACATGTCAGGTTTACATACTTGACAATGAAGGGTACCCTACAATGATGTTGTGTGAGTCTGCTAATAGCATAGTTCACCTGGATTCCTATCTGAGTCCAAGGTGATTGGCAGCAGTGACCACTAGTTGTGACAGCATGACACTTGAGGGATATGTATCAGGAAGAGGGCATGGTGTATGTACCTATCCTGCTGTCATTTGCAGGCATGGGGTTGGACAGTGGGACAGTTGTATATGGCATATTGTTATACCCTTCAAACAGCTACTGCAAACATTTCATTACCTGTAAGACCTGTGGAGAAAATATCTGTTACCACTATCTGACTGTTTTTATAAATATTCAGGATTTCCTGAGTGTATATATGCACATATCTCAGTACCCCTCCCTGGATTCAAACCATGTGTGGGTGTGCTCAAATGAACTACAAGGCTGTTTCACATCACACTGAACTACTGGAAAACTGCTGTCTTTTGTTTGACTGTTTTCTGCCTAATACTCTGTCGGTTAGACAGTCTGACTTTGTAATCTTGAGATTGCATGACAGATAGTGTATTGTGTAGTAATCCTTTGAAATTATATGATCTGGAAAGCAAAGGTTAACACAAGGCACTGCAGCAAGGGACACACTACAATACATTTGACATTAGTATTCAGGGTTCGGATCTTAGTGAATAACATATGTCAGATTTCATGTATATCTTGATTTATAGCTCCACAATCTACTATTTTGCATACTAGCTGGTTCTCAGAACAACCTCTGTTAATTCATGATGTCAAAGCCATATTTTCTGTGCAGAACCTGTACACATTCTTTGTCTACAACATACCAGAATAAACACATCAGTTGGTGTTTTAGGCTTTTATTGTACTTATATGACACATTACTCTACTACTGCATATGCTGTAGATGACTATTAGACTGGCAAACTTTTCTTTAATCATTAGATACAGAACACAGTAAACAATTTACTACTTTTTATTTATTTCACTATATATTGCAAGGTAGATCTGTACTCACCAGCTTGTCAGCGCAGCCTTGTCAGTCAGTCTGCATTGGCCTCAGCATTGCTAGCCCTCTCTGCTGCAGCTGTAGGGAGAGAAAACAAACATTATGCATACCTGTCTATCACATAATCAGGCAAGAATTTGGTACAGCTATATCTGGGATACTTACAAATTGCTGGAGCATGGTTGTCCCGAACATCTTGGATCCATTAGGCAAAGAGTGTCCCCCTCCTCTGCCTTAAGTCGGCATGGTGATGCCATACGTTCTCACCAGTTTGGGGGATGCCAGTGGCATTGGTGAGATCAGGTGCCAGATGGTCCCAGGCCTCCACTTTATACTCTAAGTCTTGGTACTGGCCCTGCAGCAGTCTGTCATCATGGTATGTTACAAGGAGCCCAGCCATGACTCAAGCTTCAAAATGCCCCAGCGCTATGCCCGAAAGAGTGAACCCTCAACAACACCTGATATAGCTCCTATTCAGAGCAAACTGCAACAGATTCTGGCTGTATTCCCACTTGCTCCATTTAAATAAGGCTATATTCTCACCCTTTGCTATCATTGGACCATTTTGAAAATACTGAGCTCAGCTAAGTGGTGCACAAACCTGCTAAGCCGATTTGAGCAGTGTTTAAAGGGGTAATTGCTGAGCACTGCTTAATAGTGCGCAAATCTGCTTAGCTGAGCTGACTGCTCCTTAGCATTTACATCTAAACAATGCTTAAACCAGCTTGGCATAGCTGAGCACTGCTAACCATTGTTCACTTTTTATTTTTAGGACATATCAGAATAATGACTTAATTAATCATTACTAAAATATTAGTAAGTGTATATGATTTACTTTACATGACGTCCCTCTATGTGCTTTCATTACATTACCATGGGGTGTGACTATACTGTATGGGATACTTCTGTATATATGGGTGATATCACATGTTATATGCACTCAAACTTCCATTTTAGACCAGCTACACTACCCTGGCTGACAAATATCAATTACTACATAATTTAAAATAAAAATAATAATTTTAACACTGCTTTCCCATGTAAAAATAAAGTGCCTGTCTTGGTACTCAAACAGTAAATGCTTGTATGCAAAGCTGGGACTCTAACTACTACGCTATCTTGACATTAAGATTTTAGCTGTATATTTTTATTTATCTCCTATGGGATGTTTAAGCAATGCTGAGCACTGGGCCATAATGTGCACACTTGCTCAGCTATGCTTAAACATACCTTAGAATGGAAAAAAAAATAATAAACTCACTTTATTAACATGTATCTGTACTCCTTGTCAGTCAGAGTAAAGGAAATTGTAAGGGGACACATAGGGACAGATTTTAAATATTGCTCTTACTAACTTAGAAAGTGTGACTGTGGTTTTCTAGCAAATCACTGGAAAATCTGTCAGAGTTTAAATCATACCATAATGACAGCCATTTGGGTTTCAGACTTCATACCCTTCCGGAATCCATGCTAATACAAAACCTGTTATTCTATCAACTTTCCAAGTTTTCTAAGAGCAATATTTAAAATCTGTCCCTATTTTTCGGTCTTTTCCCCTCATTATTTATGGCTTTGTACAGATTTCTTACTCTAGGAGGTTGAGAGGTTTGTGAAGCAGGCATCTGAGCATTCTGCAGAAACCTCTACAGTTCAGGAGTATGGCCGTATGGCTCTTTCACAATGCAGGGAGTTTGTGACAGTACCTGTTACACACCTCCTGCATTGCTTCCTATCCAGAGATCCTGGTTTCAGTATCCACGGACACTGACAGCACTTGCAAAGTGCCGTATGGCACTTTGACAATGTGGGGTATGTATGACAGAATCGGTCACACACCCCCTGCATTACTTTCTTGATCCCCTACCTATTTCAGTGTCCACAGGCACTGTTTTACTATTTTATTTGATTTCAGTCTCCATAGACACTGAAATGCTTTTAAAAAGTGCCATACTGAACTTCCTGAGTGCAGAAGATGTGCTAGATGTGTGTGCACTACTTAAACATGCCCCCTGCAGTCAGTGGTGTTCATGTCCATTTAACCTTTGCAATAGCTCGACTTCATGAATATGCTAGGCGCACTGTTGTTAAAGCTACATGTAAATGGACACGGTTCACTCTGTGCAGGAATAGCACTATTCCTGCACGGAGTTTATTGAATCCCAGGGAATGTTTATATACTGCACGCTGCTCCATTATGCACCTTGAATCTTCTGTTATTAACAAAGTTTTTGTTGCATATTATCATATTTATATAAGAAAACTATGTAACTCCTTAGTGCACTTCATGTGTTTCCATAGCAAGTTTCTTACAAAGGATTTGCTCTGAAGAGGACATATGGGATGAAACCGTGGTCTGCAGTTTGTTTGATGAGCCAGTATATTGTGCTGTTGGCATTTTTGACTCTCTCTCTCTCTGTATGTATATATATATATATATATATATATATATATATATATATATATATATATATATATGTGTGTGTGTGTGTGTGTGCGTGTGTGAGTGTGTATACCACTAAAGAGGAAAACATCCATTGTCGACTGGCAAAATGTTGACATCAAAAAGCTGAAAATGCTGATGTCAACATGCTAGTATGCATTTGCAGAGAAACAGCCTTAATCCATGCAATATTTCACTACTAAAAAATAAATAAAGCATTGTTCTTTGTAAAGGGAAAGCCCTCTGCACCCCCAGAACTACTGCTAATTTGATATATACTCTAATGTGGAGATCACATAAATATGGTGTAAGGGCAAATTGTACAACCTCTGGATTTGCGTGATCTTGTGCACCTGTAGATCAGCTGCTAGTCAGTCATATGCAGTTTACTAGTCAACTATTTACTTAATACTCCTTTGACCAGGTCACTAGCACCCATATAAACACACAGACAAACACACACACACACACACACACACACACACACACACACACACACACACACACACACACACACACACACATTCATTACATCTATATCTATATCTATATATCTATATTTATATCTATATCTAAATATAAACCTTCTTCACTAGATTGCCTTCTGTTCTTCTGCACATGTGTCTGAACCACTGCAGTTTGCTTTCTTTAATCTTATCTCCTTATCTGCAATTGGAACTACTTTGGCTTTTTCCATCTTTTTTTCGTCTGTCTCACAGTGTGCAGCCTAGCACCCATCTCAGGGAGTTCATCTCTATCAACTCTAGCTTCCTCAGTTTCTCTGCCTTCACTGACCACTTTTCTGTACCTTAGAGTAGTACTAGTCGCACCAATTTTCACACATTACACTTATCACTTTGTACCACTTGGCTACAGCCCCTCTGATTTTAGTTTTGCCCTCCTCACTCAGACTTCCCTTTTCCAAAACCAACACTCCCAGATACTTGAAGCTGTTTATCTGTTCCACTATTTTCCCTTCTATCTCAGTTTTCAGCTTCTTCTAATTTCTCCAATTTGTGCTGATGTAACAACTGTTGTCTGTACTTAATTTCATGCTATGTGCCCCCAGTTTTGCATTCCGGCGTATCATTTGCTGAAGGTCTTGTTTGGAGTGTGCTTGTAATATCACATCATCTGAATACAGTAGCTTTGTTGATTTGGCCCTCTGACTTGTTTGCTAATGTGGGCCATCACCAGTATGAACAGTATTAGGCTCAGAGCTGAGCACTGATGCACACCCTTCTTTGAGTCCGAACACTGTTCATACTTGTAACACTGTGTCCATTGTGCATAGTCTATCAACATGTCCATAACTTCAAGCCACCGAAGCACTGCCCAAATCAGCTTTCTTCTGATATTATTATATGCTTTCCTCAAGCCTAGAAATACCCAGTTGGACTCTTTCCTCATCTTTATCTTTTTCTAAACTACCTATCTCCTTGCAAACATCAGGTCAGGTGTGCTGCATCCTGATCTAAATCTGAATTGCTCACCACCCATGGTATTTCCTACTATCCTACATATTTGTCTCCAGTCATCCTCTGTGGCACTTTTATGTTGTATGGTAGGAGTTTGATACCTCTATACAGACCACAGTTGTGAATGTCCCCTTTGTTCTTGTGCAGTGGCACTGCAATACTTACTCTCCAGTTATCTGGGATATGCCTTCCTCACAATACTAACATGGGTACTCTCTGAAACCATTTCTCCCCTAATCATCATCATCAGCCCCCTTTGTCTCAATTTCCATATGGGTTTGGAGTGTGATTTTACTTACACCATCTCTCCCAACTGAATGTCATGCTCCTGCCTTCTTCGACATCATGCCTGACTGTCACCGATCTTCTCTCACACAATGCTGGATGCCCTTGTTTCATTTTGCCTTCTTCCTGTCTGTTCCAAATCTTCTTCACCAGATTGTCTTCTGGTTTCCTGAACATATGCCCAAACCACCATAATCTGTGCTCTTTGACCTTTTCTGCAATTGGAGCTACTTTGACTTCTGCTCTTTTGTCCTTGCTTCTTCATCTTTTCCATACTGTGCATCCTACCACCCATCTCAGTCACTTCATCTCCATCACCTCTAGCTTCCTTAACTGCTTTGCCTTTACTGCTCAGGTTTCTGTGCCATATGGTAGTATTAGTTGCACCACTGTTTTGCACACCTCACATTTCAGCTTCTTTGGCATTCTTGTGTCATACACTACAGCATCCCTTTGTGCCAGTTGGCTGTAACCTCTCTGATTCTCCCTTAACTCCCCCAGCATCAAGATCATATCTGCTGTGACATCATCTGTGGCTGTGGATTTCCATGACTTAATTTCCTTAGTGTTGTTCTTACATCTTGTAGGGTGAGTTCATCTTCTTCTTTCATTGCAGGATGTGTCTGGGCAGTGCAGCTTCTGCAGCATTTTCTTCATTCAAAAAGATGTATTCCTTCCATCTGCCTTTAATACCCTGTGGACTAGTAAGAAAGTCATTGCTGTTATCCCTCATGAAGGGCGTTCGAAGACTGTCCTATTTATATTTCTGTCTTTGCTTTGCAACTTGATGGTTTCTTTCCACCATCTGCTTTGTTGTTTTCATAAAGCTGGCAGTTTGTCTCTCGTATCTTGTTCTTTGCTAATATTATTGCTCTCTTATCCTGCTTGTTTACCAGCCAGTATTTTTCCTGCACTCCTTTCCTTTGATAACTTCATGGATTTTTGCATGCCACTATCAGCTTTCCTTATGTACCTTATTTTGAAATGCACATCTGTTCTGTAGTCTTCACACATGCTGTTTTGAGATGCTGCCATTCTTCTTCAACTCAACTAATCTTCTCTTTTTCCTAAGTTGTCAAAGCCATTTGCATTTCCCTAAAAACTTCTGCTTTCTCTCCAGTCAACTTGCAGGTCTTCTGCTTAGACTCTATTCACCTTACAACCTTCTCTGACCACAGCTTTCAATTGATTGTGGCCACCATATTTTCCTCTTTTTTGTTGATGTGAGCTGACTATTTAACTGGAGGAGACTTTACAATCTTTGATTCTACTCCAATGCATTTCCTTTTTATGAGAAAGTCTACATGAGTTTCATGTTTTCCATGCTTATATGTGAACTTTTTACTGTCTTTCTTGCTGAACCATATGTTGGAGACCATCAAGCCATTTGACAGAAAGAAGCATAGCATAACCTTTAATTTTTTATTCCTGTTGTTCCACCTATGTGGACACAGGTAGTTTTCATGTCCTGTTATGTCTGTTTCAGTATTAGCATTCAAATCCCCCAATTCATGTTGTCCTCCTATATCTAGCAGAACCTGCTAATCCTGCTTGGATGCACTCTTTTCCTATCACATCCTCTATGTGGATCATAGGCTGAAATTATGAACACCGCTCTATCTTTACACAGGAGTCTGATTGCCATGAGTCTACCATTAATTCTGATGACATCTCTCACTGTCTTCTGAAGACACCCACATTTCCCAAACTATTTCTAGTCTGTCCTCCTCCTGAGTAGTAGAGTCTGGATCTCAAGCCAAGTGGGTTTGCTACACTGTCTATCATCTTGTTTCCTGGATACACAGAATGCCTAGCCTCTTAATTGCCATCATATCATCCACTTCTAAATTGCATCCTGTAAACATATACTGAGTATAACAATCCTTAGTTTATGTTTTGCAGGTTGATTAGTTTTGCAACCAGCTTTTATTCAACAGAGTTATCTCAGGTAACCCAGGTTAGGCAACTAGACAATGGCTGTCCAATATGTTATTGACCCATGGCTGCTGGTTTTTATGGCAGTCACAAAGATGCACTTAGACTCCATCTTGCCATTAACATGGATCCCTGATAGAGGTTGGGTTCTCAACCCACTTATCACCATCAGATATCTATGCCCATCTTTGGCCACATTAGTTAATATGACTAAATCACCTAGGGTTAATTTTACACCACTGATTGCTAGCCCTAAGACAACATGTAATCTGTGATCCATGTTCCTCTATCTAGATGATTATGCATGTCACACTTGATGCCTAAAGCAGTTGGTCTACATAACCGCCTGATAGCACCTCCTATAGTCTGTTCTACCAAAAACTCCATTACGTTTTGGGTGTTTTTGAAGTGGAAGCACCCAACATGTTTTAGGGAGGTGTAATGAACCCCACAGATATACAGACAGACCATGTAAGCTATAGACAGGCACTGGCTGGATGTCAGGGTTGAACCTTGCATGGGAGGTGAAGACCTTGACATTTTGCCAACTATGCCTTAACTGTGAGTAAAACTCCTCTACTGCTATACCTTGTCTTTAGCTACATGTGTATTAGTGCATAATGTATAGCATGCACTCATCTTTGATTATGCAAAATCAAAAGACTATGGGTTATATTCCACACTATGTGGTTGGATTAATTTTCCAGATGTGACACTGGAATTCAAAATAAAGTGTTGCTGCATTCCTAAATGTGCTAACCTTTGGATGAGATGTTAAAAACAAAGTTCTTGTCTGCCTGCCTGAGGTTGTTGTTGCTCAGGTGGATATGAAAAAAAAAATCACTTAAGACTTACTGAAAATGTATTGCTACTTTATTTACTAACAATGCCAAACATTTACAACGTATGTACATAATTATATATTTATATACCAACATATATTTATTTATTTTATTTACTTAATATTTGTTTACTGGGAAAGTCTGACTTGGAACGAGCCAATTTTCAGTGGAGGCCCAGGGAGAAATGCTCCAGACATACAAATACATATTTATATATGGATCTGTGACATAATATCGAAGGCACAAACATTTCAATGCCAAAATATTAATTCCACAAAAATGAAACATAAGTACAGTGGATATAAAAAGTTCATACACCCCTGTTAAAATGCCAGGTTTTTGTGATATAAAAAAATGAGACCACAATAAATAATTTCAAAACATTTCTCACTTTTAATGTGACTTATAGCTTGTACAATTCAATTGAAAAACAAACAAAACTGTTAGGGGGAAAATATAAAAAATTAAAAATGGACAATACGCTGATTGCATAAGCATGCACACCCTTAAATTAATATTTTGTTGTGTGTGCACACCCTTAAACTAATACTTTGTTGAAGCACCTTTTGATTAAATTACAGCATTCAGTCTTCTTGGGTACACACCTGCCATCAATTAAAGAGACTCTGATTAACCCCAAATAAAGTTAAGCTATCCTAATAGGATTTTCCTGACATTTACTCAGTTGCGTGCTAGAGCAAAAGCCATGCTTCGCAGAGAGCTTACAAAGTATCAAAGGGATCTCATTGTTGAAAGGTATCAGTCAGGAGAAGGTTACAAAAAATGTCCACAGCATTGGATATGCCATGGAACATAGTGAAGACAGTCATCAAAAAGTGCAGAAAATATGGGACGATAGTGACATTACAGAGAACGGGACATCCCTCCAAAACTGATGATAGACAAGATGAAAACTCATCATGGATGCAGCCAAGAGACCTACAGCAACACTGAAGGAGCTGCAGGAATTTCTGGCAAGTACTGGTTGTGTACTACATGTGACAACAATCTCCTGTATACTCCATATGTCTGGACTATGGGGTAGGGTTGCAAGATGAAATCCTTTTCTTACACAGAAAAACATCCAGGCCTGGCTAAAATTTTCAAAACAATATATCATGTCCCCCAAAAGCATGTGAGAAAATGTGTTATGGTCTGATGAGACCAAGGTTGAACTTTTGACCACAATTCCAAAAGGTAGGTTTGGCGCAAAAGCAACACTTCACATCACCAGAAGAACACCATCCCCAAGGTAAAGCATGGTGGTGGCAGTATCATGCTTTGGAGTTGCTTTTCTTCAGCTGGAACTGGAGCTTTAGTCAAGGTGGAGGGAATTATGAACAGTTCCAAATACCAGACACTTTTGGCCCAAAACCTTCAGGCATCTGCTAGAAAGCTGAAGGTGAAGAGGAATTTCATCTTTCAACATGACAATCACCCCAAGCATATATCTAAATCAACAAAAGAATGGCTTCACCAGAAGAAAATTAAAGTTTTGGAATGGCCCAGCCAAAGACCAAACTTAAATACAATACAAAATCTGTAGCGTGACCTGAAGAGTGCTGTGCACAAGAGATGCCCTCTCAATCTGACAGATTTGGAGCACTTTTGTAAGGAAGAGTGGGTAAATATTGCCAAGGTAAGATGTGCCGGGTCTATATTATATTCTCAAAAGCCGACGATGTTGAATCTGACATTGCTGACACGAGAATATCGAATGCTCAGAATCTTGAGTGTGTAAACAGAAATCTCCATAAGGGGAGATTTCCATTTACTGCAATGTAGTGCAGTCGTGGAGTTTGTATATTTAAGTAGCAGGGGGTGTGGGGGTGCCAGTTAGGGTACTTTTTTCTTTTTTGTCTTTTTATAAGGTGGATGTTTGAGGACATCGACCATTTGGTGTCGACCATATGTTGGCCAATGTTTTCAAACATCAGTCTTATAATATAGACCCGATGTGCCATGCTGATAGACTCCTACCCATGAAGACTGAATACTCTCTGTTCTGAGTCAGGCAGAAATAAGAACTGATTAATTAAGAACTCATTCATAAGACAGAAGAGGTCACTTAAGGTTAATCACTTGTTAACAGAGGGGGTGGAGCTAGGAACTAAAATTTCTATTTAAGGAGTAAACTAAAACATTTCAGAGCTTTACCAGAAAGGCTCATCCAGACTCTGCTACACTTTGCTGTGAAGGAAAGGTTAGTTTGCTGTTATTTTTGTATTACTGTATTGCCTTTCTATATTTTGAATACTGTAGTTTGTTTTCTTTACTTTGTGTTTTGCTTGCATTCTGTTTTAACAGCATTTTAAAACTTCAAAAGAGACCACAGCTTTCTCTGTTCTGAGTCAGGGAGAATTTTTCCCCGCCCTCACACCCATTTAAGTTGTCTTGTTAAATACCACTGTCTTTCTAGTTGCCCGCCTCTTATGTTAATCTGACCATATATCTCATTTCTCTCTACTTTCACTGGCTTATGTGAGTAATCACAAAATCATCATTTTTGAAATCCCACCCTTTCAATTATTTAAATTTATTGGCCATCCTACAGTATTTCATAGTACCAAAATACAAAAGTGACCACCCCTTTCAATCCATCTTGCTGTTTTAAAAATAGTAACTCTCCACTAAACCTTAACTTTTTAAACAGGTAAAACTCAAGTTACCTACTTTCACATCTAACTTCTCTAGTGCACACTGCAGAGTGCATTCTTTTCAATCTTACCTTTAAGCATCCCTGTGACTAGCACTTTCTCTAATACCTGCTGGAAAGCAATAGGAAGCCTTAAACTCATACAAACACTGAACTCTCCTTGTTAACAAGGAGAAATTAATAGTAGGCACTAAACAGCCTATAACTGCAAAGTACCTTGCTAAGGAAACAGCTCCTATACTTTACAAAGAAAAAAAAAAAAGCCCCAAACCAAGCATGTCCAAGGGTCAGCTTCTGGTGATTTCTCCTGTCCACCTGGTGAATCTGGGCATACTGGGGCAATGCAGCAATTGCCTCATGTACACAGACAACCCTCTCCTCCTACCACCCAGCACTACAACCTGTGAGAGATGCACTTACATAGCCAAAATGGAAGCAAAGTTCTCTCCACCCAAGATTGTGCTAAACAGTCAAGAGGAGAAGGTTAACACCCACACTACATCTCAAGCAACACATAGCCCTTCTAAACCCGCACCACCAACACCCACATATAGCAACACTAAATCCACATATGCAGAGGCCCTTAACTGTAACCTGCCCAAGCAACAAAGACCTCTGAAGCTGAAATGCAAACAAACACCAATCACAACCAATGTGTCACATAGTTCACAACACCAGTGTGCCACCCAGCAACAGCCCCTAAGGCAAGACAATGTACCTAACACTTTAGTCATAGGTGACTCTATAGTCCGGCACACTGATGTCCCTCTCACCAGGTTGAATAAGGAGAAAATTACAGTCAGCTGCCTGTCGGGTGCCAGGATCCACCACATAACGCATGCACTCAAGTCACTCCACAACAAGTACAAATATGACTCTGTCATTGTCCATGTTGGAGTGAATGACTTGAGACGTACCTCCCTGGACTACATGAAAAGAGACATGGAAGAGCTCTCGGATCATGTGGCCCAGGCAGGTATGACCCTAGCCCTGAGTAGCATCCTGCCTTCACCCAGAATGATACCACAATATAAGGATAAAATGATTGACTTCAACAATTGGCTAAGCTTATGGTGTCATTCAAAGGGGATCCAGTATCTGTCTGCCTGGGATGACATGATTGACAGACCACAATGCTTTGCCAGAGATGGTCTGCACCTGTCGCCCCTGGGATTCAGGTTACTGGCTAAGGCTCTTGCCACCCCTATAGTGCCTTTTTTAGGCAAACTTCAAAGGACAAAACCACCACCGTAACAGGTACAAGCATGCAAAATCTGAAGGTAATGCTACTCAATGCTAGAAGTCTAAACCTCAAAATGCACTCTCGAGGCACTCCTAAAAATGGAGAACATCGATATCTGTGCAGTAACTGAGACCTGGTTCAAGGATCCAGAGAGCATCCCTGCAATACCAGGCTACAACTCTTACCACACTTTTCGGCCACCAAACCAGGACCGAAACACTAAAGGTGGAGGAGTGTCAATATTCACCAAGGATATTCACACCACCAGGCTAGTTGGCCAACACAATGTGTCTGAAATTCTCCAAGTGCAAGTAACACTAGGTAAGACTGCAATCCAAATTGTAGCTTGCTACAGATCCCCCACCATACCCCAAGATTCTCACTACACCTTTCTAAACATACTGGAAAATATTAAGATAGAACCAAACACCCTAATACTGGTTGATTTTAACTACCCTGCCATTAACTGGGAAAACTACTCATGTCCCAACACCTTTGCAGCGGTTCTTGGAATTCATAAATTCCAATGCCCTGGATCAACTAATCCATAGTCCCACCAGGGGCTCCAATATCCTAGACCTGGTCATTACCAACATGGGAAATCAATGCTCCATACCTATGGTCACCCCCTCGTTAGTCAGGTCTGACCATAAGCTAATCACCCTTAACATCCACATCCCACCCCCACCCCCCAGTAAAGAAACCATCATAAAAAACTTCTCCAAAGCCAACTTCATGCTACTCAAGTCAGAAGTGACAAACTTCATAACACCCATGCAGACGGGAGCTGA
>NC_056727.1:795951470-796178970 GCF_019279795.1 Protopterus annectens
CTTTTTCCTCCCCATTATTTTTTCTATAATCATCTCTTTGTACTATTTAACACATTCCATAAATTCTATTTTTATTGAATGATACATCATCTGATCTACATATTAATATATATCTCATTATAGTATCTTATTCTGTGTTATCCTGTACGTTCTTTTCTAGACTTTGATAATAACTACATACCAACATATTCACATATATCCTAATATTATAGCTACCTAAACACTTTCTTTTCATCTTAACCCACAGAGTTTTAAATCTTGACCATTTTATAAATACATGTTCACTTGTTACAGCTGTTTAGCAGATTGTGTACATTGTACATTCTTTCTTCTTGCCTTTTACATAACATAGGCATTTTCAATGGTAAATTATTTAAGGATAGTGTATACAAGTGATTCTTTCACCTTTCTCTGAAATTGTACATCTGTTTTCTCTGTACTTTTGCTGTGTTAGCCATGGCTCAGTTATATGGAAATCATCATTCCATTCTTTTCTTTTGTCAGACCCCTCAGCAATATCACATTGTCACAATATTAACTTCTGGTAACACCCCTCAACTTCTTTATTGCTTATATCTGGCATTCTGATTCTGTTTTTCATATTTATATTTTTCCAAAATGCCCCATTCTTTATCATCGACTAAACCATATCTATATCTTCTCTGTCATTAATCAATGAAAATGCGATCGCGCCAAATGCAGAGTTGGGTTTAATAACCCAAGACTTCCCTTATTAGGTCTGATATACAGGATTCTCCTTTTATTCATCTTTAATCTTGATTGCCAATTAGGACTAAAATGTATAGGCTAGAGTTTCTATGTTCATTAACTGCTAGGAACATGTATTCTCCTGTAAAAAGTGCTGCTTTCCATACAAGACCTGAATATATTAAATATATGTGTTTCCAGAAATAGCTTCTACAAATTCTACTAGTTTTATATACTTTCTTTAAGATCTATCCCTACTGTTCTCCTTCCTTATTTTGATTACCAGACCTGATCTTCAGAACTGCTATCACACTTCTAGAAAAACAAATGCTGACTGATTTTGTAAGTTCCCTTAGAACATTGGAATTCTCTTTAAGTTTAAACCTGCATTCGACAATCTATTGTCTATCACTTTTATAACTTAAATCATCCATAATGTATTCCTTGTGAATGCCACCAAGAAATCATCATATGACATAAAAGTAAAAGGCAATTTCAAATCATGTCTGAATTTCTACTGAGGCTGTCTTATCTTTTTACTCAGCCTAATCGCTACAGCATTCATAACTAGTGTCTATAAAACAGCTCTCATATGGCAACCCTGTTAATTTCATTATTTTTACTTTACCCCCCCCCCCCCCCACCCATTCATCCATGTATTAGTACCTTAACTACACTCATTTTGTATACTGTTTTCAAAAAAACTTTCAAAAAAAAAAAAACTTTCTGGCCAGTTCGATATACCTCCAAAATCTGCCATGTTTATTTTATTTGTACTGCCATAGGATTTCTCTTTCATAGACTGTCATCTTGCCTTCCACTTCCCCATTTAAAGGCCCACAATAAGTTAGTTTCTTAATCACAATCACTCTATTTACCTCATTTTATTAAAACTTCATCTAAGAGTTTTCAAGTCTCCTTTGTTTAGCTTTCATAATGCATAATCTATACCTTCTAAACATGACACAGGAATAACATTTATTTCTTTTAAAACTTCTACCTCTATTAGCTGAATAACCTTTCCCATATCTTGCACATCATGATCGGCAAATCTCTGTAGTCCTTAAACCTGTTTAGGTAAACTTGTAGTATTATACATATACATATATTTTAGATATATGAGATCTAATATAAGAGAAAGTGGATTTCCCATGTTTTTGTACACTAGTGGGAGAAGTCTAAAAGATTTCTTAGTCCATGGGAAATTCCAGCTCCCTGTTGTGGATGTGAATTTAGGGATTTTTACACAGGGCACCTTCCCTTGTGGAGGGTGTTGTTGTTGCAAGTATATTGTAAAAAATGTTGATAATATTAATGGGAATAAATTTACCATTAAAGGTATTTATTCTTGTGACAGCAGAGGAATAGTTTATGGTTTGAGGTGTCCCTGTAATAAAGTATACACAGGAGAAAGTAAAAGATAATTTGGGAAAAGGCTAAAAGAACATCTGAGAGACATTAGAAAAATAGGGAGGAAAATCCAGTAGCCCTTCGTTATAAAGAAGTACATAACTGTAATACAAATAGTTTAGAAGCAACAGTTTTAGGACAGGTTAAATTAGAATATGGCTTAAACATAAAAAGTAAGTTATGGAAAATGGAATCAGTTATAATTTTAAAGTTCAATACTTTAGCACACACAGCGTGTAACAGAGAATGCCATTGGAAGTCTTTTCTTTAATTAACACTGACATTAAGTGGCTCTAATTAAATTAGTGTTAACTGAATATGGGATATAAGGCATACAGTTAGAACAATGAGGTATACTCTGAAAAGGCTTTTGGCCGAGGCACTAGAGGAAATACTTTTGTCTGTTTTTTATGAATTGTATTCTACTATAAGAGAAAGAGATTCTGTTTGTTTTTTATGGACTGTACTCTACTACAAGGCAATACTACAAGGCAGTAGCTGCGGTGGTGGTGCTGCGGTAGCATTGTCGCCTCACAGTAAGACGTTGCCCTGTTCAATTCTCAGCTAGGCCATCTTCTCTGTGAAGACATGCGTGAATGGGCGTACCTTTGTTGAAGGTTGTGCGTCAGGGCTGGCAACACGGCATGTAAAAATCTACTTCCAATCATTAGCAGACTGGAGTTCCGCTGTGGCGACCCCTAACCGGGAAAAGCCGAAAGACAGAACAACAACTCTACTAGAAGGCAGTGCATTTGCTGAACTTTTGATTGAACTTTTTGCTGTTCTACAAGTGTTTTAATAAATACTAAAGGTAATCTCTGGCTTTCTTTTTTTGACTGGGGTTCTATATATTTTAGATAGTCTATTGCCACATATATTACCTTTGTCCTAGAATCATCCACTAACATACTCATCTTCATGACTTTCCTGTTTACCACTTTCCCTAACAATGGCATAATGTTTTCCTTTCGGACAGCAATCAGATGTGTTTATATTCTCAAACTTCCTCTCATTATTTCCTTATTATTCTCATACACAGGTTCATAGGTCATTATTAGGCTAACAACTTCGGAGTGCCTTTTTATGCCTAGTCATGTTTCTGAAATGCATTGGACAAATTTGATACCTAGGGTTATTTCAGGGACTATAGATAGATTTGGGCATGGGTTGTCAAGCATTTATAGACTGCCTCTGTCTGATAGAGACAAAGGAGCCAGTCCTGGGGTAAAGTTCTGATTCCCCATCTTTTGGTCTAAGTTATACCTGAATTGGGTTAGGGAAGAATGCTATCTCACATGGAAGGTAAGCCTGTTCCAGAGAAGGGGTAGTGTCTGAGAGCTGTCCGTCTAACATATCCTGTCTTTGTTTAGGTCTCTAAATTAGATAATTCTAATGCTATTTGTTTTACTGATGTGCAGGAGGTCCATCAGAGTGGGATCAGAGGATGCTTTGTAGGCCAGGCATAGATAATCTATCAGCAGTCCATAGGAGACTAAATACAGGATAGGACTTTGAGCAGTCCATGTAGGACATGTTGCTTACACCCTGTATTTTTGTGAGTAACCTCTGTGGCCATTCCAGTTGTTGCATATGCCTAGTCAGGTACATATTGAAGGGGGAACTGCATTCAATGACTGGTCTGATGAGGGCTGAATACAGCAGAACAATGACATCCTTGGATCTAGATGTCATACTCTTGCTTGTTGTACAACTTAAAATTACTTTCTTACTGCTATAGACACATGATGATGAAAGGCCAGGTTACTGTCTATATGTATTCCCAAATCTCTGACCACTGGATCAACTCTTAGAGTGTATTATCAATGTGGTAATTTCCAGAAGCAGCTGTCTTCCCAAAGGATATTATTAAGTATTTCTTGCATTAAGTTTTAGACTGTGGTTCTGGCACAACTTACTGGTTTGTGTTAGAACTTCTCAGAGGGAATTTGTGTCTTTGGGGGAATTCTATGACTGAACCTAGTTTGCAATCATCTGCAAACTTGGTCAGGCAGAGGCTCTAGATATTGGCCTTGACTTCAGAGAAGTAGCATCCCAGTACAGAGCCTTGAGGAACTCTGCTAGTGACTGGCCTTTTTGTAGATGAAGACTCCCTATCCAAATGTCTTGGAACGCATCTTTGAGCCACATGGCTATTCAGTGGGTGACCTAGGGGGTTATTCCCAATTTCAAGAGTTTGTCTACAATACCTAAATGAGGTATTGTGTTGAATGCTGTGGCCAGGTGAAGGTAGTCCGTATGCAGCATTTTTCCCTCATCCATTGTCTCTCGAAGAAGACCACCAAGCTGAGTAGGCATGACGTGACCTTGACAAAATCAAAGTGGGTTGCTCCAGTGTTTGAAGGTTTTCTATATCATTATTTATTATTTCCATGATAATTCCTTTCATGATTTTGTATATGAGACTAGTTATACTTATGATTCTATAGTTACCTGGGTCCATAGATGGCCCACCCTTGTGCAGAGGGATGGCAGTTGTAGTCCCTCATTTGCTTGACATAAAGCTTATCCAGAAGCTACAGTTAAATAGTGACTCTAATGGTTCTGATAGGTCATGTTTCATGCTATTAAGGAACCATCCTAGGATATTATCTGGGCCTGTCAATGCAGTGCTGTTGGCCTTTGAGGTAGTCCATTGAGGACCTGTTCCCTTGTGATATTTGGGGGAGTTATGGTTGTGGGTATTTCGTGAGGTGTCTTGCAGGGGTAAATTAATTAAATTTGTAAGACAGTACATTTTCAATATCTTCTGGGTCAGTGTTGGTGGCTCCATTTATAATTATTTCAACACATTGCTGTGTATTGCCTTTGAGGTTGTGAACATAGCTGAAAAATGCCTTGTGATTGTCCTTGGCCTGGGAGACTAATCTTACCTCAAATTTGGCCTTGGTAGACATGATTAGTCTCCTGCATTACTTATTTAGATAGATGAATGAGATTTTACCTTAATGGGCATTGAACTTTCTAATTTTTGCCACAGTTTTCTTCTTTTTGTTATGCAGCATTTTTTTGTTGAGATTCCACAAGGGTGGCTTGTTTTACGAGTTTGTCTTGTGCTTAATCCAGGTAAGTACAGCTGTGTCTATGCAACCATTATCATGATTGTACATGATTTCTGTGAACAATTCTGCATTGGTAATGGTGTTCTCGGGGTTTGGGTAGGCTTAAAGTTTGCTAGGGTGTCACTTAATAATAGGAAGCTTCCCTTACAATGATTCCTAAAAGTTTCAGGTTTAGCTGGGGTCTTGGGTTTTATTTTTATTTCAAAGGAAACTACTTTATGGCCTGGCCTGACTAGTGAGGGCATTACTGTAGAGGGTGCAACATTTTCTTTTGTTTTTAAACACCAGGTTTAGGATGTGAAAATCCCTTGTGGGCATATGAACTAGCTGGTTCATGGTCTTTTTGTTTACAATTCCATAAATCTCTGGTCTTGCATGCTTGGGGTCACATATGACTCCTAGTTTATAGATGAGTAGGTAAAATCAACCATGAATGTGGTGTTGAGCTGAATGGTTAGTGTCTCTAGTACTTTTAAATATGTGTTGTGGGTTTTCTGTATCATATAGGGGCACCTATAGCTTTCAAGGATATGGTATGGTATGGGATGATATGGTATGGTATGGTATGGTATGGTATCTTGCCATTTGGAAAAGCTCAAGTGAGTCATGCTGTTGTCTACTCTTGAAGTGTGCTTGTTTTTTGTAAATTGAGACACCTCCATTTATTGTCCCTTCCTGTGCAGTATCTGGTATAAATGTGTGGAAAATATTATATTCCTTTACTACTGGGATGCTTTCTGCAGCTTTAAACAATGCCTCAGTAACTCAGTAGACATCCACATTTTCCAGGGTGACAAGAACTTGCAAGGAATAGAGTTTCTTACTTTGACTCTTGGCATTAAGCAGTAAAACCTTTATATTTTCTTGGGTTGGTTTTGTTTTGTCAGAATGTTTATCAAGTTGGTAATTCCGAAAAAGGCAAAATGGAGAATGGCAAGGTTTTAGCCAATATTCAAAAGCCTAGAGGGGACAGGTAAAGAACATCTCTGGTAAAACAACATGGTCTGATAACCATATGATACTGGACTACTGTGCACACTTCAAATGACACCAAAAATAAGCCAATTATTAGAGTCAATTAACTTTCATTCATATTATGGTATCATCCTTGGAGAAGTTAGAATGCTTCTCAAAGAAAGACTAATGCTGGTCTGGGACACATAGTCTGAGAGCTTCATCATGGCTATCTTCATGTAGTCCAGGGAGGTAGTTCTCAGATTGTTTACACTACATGGACAATGGCAGAATTATACTGGTTCTTGTAGTTCCATGACCTGAGAGTATGCATGATCTGGTAGATCCTGGGCCCTGATAGGCAACTGACCCTGACTCTCTCTTTACTTGGCCGTGTGATTGGGACATTGGGATATCTGTACATCTACAATGGAGTCTCCTATGATCAAAATATTGGGTTGTGTGGTGGTTTACTTTATGGACTTAGAAGTTGGACCATGAGATGTGGTTGTATGTGTTGTGGTGGATTTTGCTTTGGTAGAATGCTTCTGTGGTTGCTGATAGTAATTATTGTAAGTGCTATGTCTGGGAGGCCTTCAAGATTTAAGAAGATTATTTTGAGCCACAGCATATGTGGGTGTATGTATCTGGTCTGCAGTATGTGTGGTGGGTGTATTGTGCTTGTTTCTGACAACCTATTGGACATTGTAAGTGTTTGCTTGTGAGAGCCTTACCTCTAGTGACATTGTGTGACTACATCTGTCATACTGCATCGGTTTGTTTAAGAATTAGGTGGCTGTCAGTAAACATGAGGCAGTTGCTACATTGCCTCAGGATGTCCATGGTTAGAGATCCGTATTACATAATCTAGAAGGGGATGGTACAAGAAGGGTTTACAGCTGGCTACCTCGGGTAAGAGTCAATAATAAGAATAATCTCATGGGATGGTACTTCTCAACGCTCAAACAAGTTGATCTTTGTGCAACTAAGTACTGAGGAAATTTCAGAGGTAGTTTTATAGGAAAGTTTCACTTCTATGTACCTGTGTCAATATAGGACACTGCTAACCACCGCTGCATGATAATAAGCCTTGTACAAACACACCTTCATACAGCTTCAGAAAACCAGTCAGCAAGCAAAATAGTTCACTAAAAAAAACAAAGAATTACAAACTAATACCACAAAACTTATGTTTGTAATGCTGTATTGTCTGAGTAGGAAAATAAAGAACCCTTCTGTGAGCTCTGTATTGGATGACTTTGTACTGACATCATACCAGACATGAATCACATAAAAATTGTAAAAGAAATAAAAAAATCACACATCTGGCCCTGGAAAATGTGTTATTTCTTGACTCTGGAAGGTATAGCAACAGAAGGAAAAAAAAAATAGGTTCTTCGGGCACAACTTGAGTACAGCCTCCACTGTATTGTTGCCGCCTCCCAGAAAAAAAAATACATCCCAGCAGATAATATATCAGATAACGTCTGCTCCATGTAAAGAACCCAAATGTCAGGTCCTAAGAAGATTAAGGGCAGGGTTTATGAACACCTACACTTAGTGCTGCTATCGCACATGTGTTGCACACACAATAGCAGGATATTTGGTATTCATTAGTCAGCCTTCAGTTCGTGCCTGCCCTTGAAAGAAGGGTAAGTGGCATAATATGCTAATGAAGGCATACGTAGCTGCAGTATGTACTAATTAAGCAATCCAACATGAAAGAGCTATTCAAGAACATATAAAATGATTATATACACTCAGTGTTGCCTTTTACCCTGAAATCCAATACTCTTTGGAATACAGTCACAAAAAGTCTTAGAAAAAAATGTTACAGATTGCTGTGCCATCATTAACCTTTATGTACAACATGCTTTAATTCAAGGTGCTGCTGCAGCCAGGCTTCAGCTGAGAAGGAGAAGGGTGTTCAGACCACATGTGGCATGTCATGCACTGCATGATACAGAAATTGTACAGCAATACACGGTGGACAGAGATACACTAGAGGAAATATACAACATCTGTTGACCTCCTCTGAGGCCCAGGGGAAATCATGGAGAACTCACACCAGTGGAAACAAAGGTATGTGTAGCATTACTGGTGTCACAAGACTCAGCTTAGAATCTTACATCAGTTTCTAAATGCAGTGCTACAACATGCAAGGAATTATATCTATTTCCCACATACACGATAGGAGAGAACAAGAGCCATGTAACTCTTTTATGCCATAACATACTTCATTGAGGTTCTAGGGGCCATATATTGTACACACATAGAAATAAAGGCCCCATCCAGTGAACAGAGAAAGAGGCACATCAACAGGAAAGGATACCACTCTATCAACTGTCTGGTTGTCTGTAATGCCCAAGTGGTCATTTACAATGAATGTGCAAGTAAACCTGACAGTTTCCACATTTCACACATATGGCACACTTGTGACTGTACAAAAGGTTTGCTAGGGGTCACTTTCCATAATGGCATCTGGTGGGAGCGTGGAAGTTATTCACTGGAATCTTGGCTCATGACACGCATGAGGAACCCACTCAACCCCACTGAACAGGGATGCAGTGATGTCAAAACTCAGACTAGGAATTTTATAGAATGAATATTTCACTTGCTCAAATCAAGGTTCTGATGTCAAAACACATCATAGCCTGTGCCATTTTGCCTTAGAAAGTTAGACAGGTTGTGGTGTGGCATCATTTTGAATTTTGGCACTATCACCAACAGATTTAGGAAATAAAGATCCAGAAATGGTCTGTAGCATTTTCTTTCTTTGACACTTGGAACATCCATGCATAGAAACCCTCCCCCACCTGGGAAGGAGGAACTGGTTCTATCCATCCTTGGGACAGTATGTGATGAAGAACAGGTGGCAACAAAAAAGTCTGATCTAGAGTATGAGGAATTTCTTCTCACTGCCATCTGTAACCTTGATGAATGATTTTCAGTACCCATTTATATGAAACAATCTGTTGCCAAAGAGAAAGATGGAGATTCAGACTGTCTGGAAGAAAAAAGGGCCCAGGATGGGAATGGTTCAGAAGGTCTCTTGAGCAGTCATTCAGACTTGTTGTACTGTCCCCTTGGTTTTGGGAGAGTTAAGGCTTCTTTTTGGACCCCCCCCCCCACTATTTCTTCTTAAATGTCTATTTACCTGAATTCTGTTTAGACTGCTTAATCTTTTTTCTCCCAAAATTGGATGAGGAGAAAGAAAATCCTTGAACATTTTGGAAAAGATGACTGACAAATCTAACAGATTCTTTGGATTAGCTTGCACCTTTCATCACATTTTTTGTTTACCTCTGCAGCAGAGGGGTCAGATGCTAAATCTCTATCCAGGGGAGAATTTAAAATTTCATTTTTAATATCATCTGAAAGGTTCTGAGAATGCAGCCATGCAAACCTCCTTAAAACAGTACCAGTGACCATTGGTTTGGAAGAAGTATCAATAGAGCCATACACACACCACAAACAATGAGTAATGATCTGTGCAATAGAAGAAACTGAATTATTTAAATCAGATTTTTTCTGACAAGAAGAAACTGCAGATAAATCATTTCTTATACTTTCAAAATTTGTCTGAACAAACATAAACATAACAGCCTGACAATTCAAAATTTTGAAAATCAAAGTTGCAGAAGTATACACTTTCCCCCAAAACTATCAATAATTGCCCCATCCTTATCAAAAAGAGTAGGATTGACATTAGCTAAGTGCTTAGCAGCAGTGGGATTGACTAAGGCTATTGCTGCTGGTTCAGGTTTGGAAATAGTGTATAAAAATTTAAAAGACCGAGGAACTTTATACATCCTATCTGCCTTTTGAGGGGCAGCTGGCTGACCATGGAGAAAAGTTCAGACAGTAACATGTACATCCTTTAAAGCAGACAGAGCAGGAGGAAAGGGTATATGTTATGGAAAATCATTCTGTAACAACTCAGAATATTTTATGAAGAACTGAGAAACCTCAGTCTTCTCTCAATGAAAGCATTGGCAGATTTTAGCAATATTCTCAAATTAAGAGAAACCCGCACAGGAAGAATCAGAAACTAAACTCTGCTTTGAGTCTAAATTAGAAATCTGAGGAAAAAACAATGAATCCATGCTTGCATTTTTGTGTTCAGTTTCAGAATCTTGAATCTCTTCAGGAAAAGAGGAATCCCTCTTTCTTTTGACAGAAACTAATTTAAAAGAAGGATCAACAGCCTGAATTAAACCCTGAGCCAGACACAGTAAACTACTCCCACCCAAAGAAATTTGAGGAGTAGATACATGCTTGGTTTTCTGTTTCCTTTGTCAGGAAAATGGGGTCATCTGTGTTACTAATGGAAAGAGATGCATCCCCTAGGGATAGTCATAGCATTTATTAACACAACAAGAACATTTTCCCTGTTCACTCTCCCAGGAGTGACAAGAGTGACTCTCCTTTGCCTGTTGAGAGGACTTCAACAGGCAGAGAGGATGTGGTAAAGCCCCGGTCCATAGTGGCTGGAGGGCTACACTACAGGGATCTGGGGTAGACGATGAATAATGTGAGGTACAACAAATGGCTACAGCAGAGTCACATACATGCAGAGGCAAATTGTTAGTCTGGTATGGTTCATAGGTTCATAGGTTCATACTAGGCTATCTGCCCTAGGGCATTTATAAGCCTAGCCAGAGTGTGTTTGGCTTTCACCACCCATTTTAAATGAATTTTGCTATGCCCTTTTTCGAGGTTAGTATACTGTGCCTCTGTCTAACAGTGACACAGAAGTGATACCGGGGGTAAACCTACGATCTCCCTTCCACTCATCAAGATTCCTCTTGAAGAGAGTCAATGAGGGACTCTGCCTAACCTGGACTGGGATTTTATTCCAGAGTGAAGGGAGCCTCTGGGTTATGAATCTGTCCCTCCAGCATGTCCTATTTATTTCAGTGCTGAGGTTCAAGTCTCTCGAGCGCGTACCTCGATGGGATTTGGATTTTCTTTGTTGCAGCATGTCCATTAATTCCGGGTTGGACATGGCTTTATACGTCAGGCACAGATCGCCTCTGAGCAGGCAGTATGCCACTGAGTAGAGCTGGAGTTTCTTTAACCGGGCAGCATATGGCATCTGTTTGAGACCTTTGATCCTCTTGGTGAGGTACTGTTGGGGTCTTTCCAGTTGCTGCAGGTGTCTGGTAAGGTACATCCCAAAAGGGGCATTGTACTCAATTATGGGCCTGATGAAGGATGAGTAAAGAGGCACAATGACCTCCACTGATCTAGATGTGAATCCCTTCATGATTAGGTGGGCTATATAAAATGTTTTTCTAACCACTTTGGCCACGTGGTTTTCAAATGAGAGATTGCTATCAACTTGGGTCCCCTGGTCCCTAATTACTTCTTCCGTACTTAATGGATTACCACCTATGTGGTAATTTGTGGGCACTTTGTTTTTGCCAAAGGGGATGACTATACACTTTTTGGCATTTAGCTTGAGGCCATGGCTCTGGCACCAGTTGTCTGTTTCTATGAGCCCCTTTTGTAGGATGCTTGTGTTGGCTGGAGAGTCGATTATGGCGCCCAGTTTGCAGTCATCTGCGAACTTGGTCAGCCACAGTCCTTCTGTGCTGGCCTGTACCTCCGAGAAATATATACCGAACAAGAGAGGTCCCAGGACTGAGCCTTGTGGGATGCCACTTGTAACTGGTTTGGTGTCTGACATGGCTCCAGCAATTCTAACCATGTGGGTTCTGTCCTTGAGCCAGTTTGCAACCCATCTAGTGACATAGGGGTTTATATTTAAGCTGGTGAGCTTATCTATAATGCCCGAGTGGGGTATTGTAGCGAAGGCCTTTGCGAGGTCCAGGTAGGCTGTGTGGACCACCTTTCCCTCATCAATGGCCTTGGTGACTGTTTCAAAGAAATTGACCAGGTTTAAGAGGCAGGATCTGCCCTTAGCAAAGCCGAACTGGGTAAGATCCAGTGTCTGTAGTTCTCCAATATCTTTATTTATGAGGTCCATGATGATCCTTTCCATAGCTTTGCAGACCAAGCTAGTCAGGCTTATGGGGCGATAGTTTCCAGGATCTGTTGAGGCACCACCTTAGTGGAGAGGGACCACTGTTGCTGTACGCCACTCTTTGGGTACATATCCTATAGTAAGGGTGAGACTGAACAGTAGTTTTATGTTTGGGTTTAGCTCTTCTTGGAGTTCATGTAGGACGCAGCCCTGGACACCGTCTGGTCACATTGATGCTATGTTTTTTGCTTTGGAGAGGGCGGTTCTTACCTGAGCATCTGAGATGTCAGGGGGGCAGAACTCTGCTGGGATAGATATTTGCCCTTTTGGTGGGGAGGGGGTGGGGGTTGCGCTGAACCTGTCAGCTCGGATGTTGGCAATGTCTGTGTGTTCGGTGTATTTTTTTGTTATTTTGGACTAATTCTGAGCATATCTGGGAATTCCCAATCAGGTTCCTAACATAACTAAAGAAAGCCTTGTGATTATCCTTAGTGTCCTGTGTAATTTTTTCTCGAAGCTGGACTTAAACGATTTTATGAGTGCCCGTAGTTTTTTGCTAATACTGATCAGAGATGCCTTCCCTTTTTGGGAGTTTGCTCTATCATGTAGTAGCTTCCTCCTTCTATTGTATAGTTTGTTTATGGCTGGGGTCCACCAGACAGGACGCCTGCCTTTGGAGGATTGGGTCTTGGTTTTATTTGGGATTGCATGATCCATGCATTCCTGAAGGTGTTCATAGAATGCGTTTATAAAGGATTCTGCGGTCTGGGCCATATTTTCCACAGGCCCGGGGGCTTTGAAGGATTTCAACTCAGTTTTGAGGAGTGTGAAATTTGCTTTAGAGAAGTTTTTCACTGTGGTTTTCTGGGCAGGGGATGGGGTCGGGATGTGAATATCTAGTGAGATTAGTTTATGGTCTGATCTTACCAGTGAAGGATACACTTCTGGTCTGGAGCATAGAGCCCCCGTGTTGGTGATGATCAGGTCCAGTATGTTTTCCCCTCTTGTGGGAGTGGTAACAAGTTGTTCCATAGCATTTGAGTTTATAAATTCTAGGAACCTTTGGGCTAGGGTGTTGGAGCTAGAGTAATGCTCCCAGTCTATGTTTGGGTAGTTGAAGTCGCACAATATAATGGTGTTTGGAGAAACCTTCATATTTTCCAGTGTTCTCAGGAAGGCTGAGTGGGGTTCCTGGGTTTTAGAGGGTGGTCTGTAGCAGGGTATAAGCTGGAAGACAGTTTTACCCACTGGCAGTTGCACATGGATAGTCTCTGATGCTTCGTGCTGTTCCACCAACCTGAAGGTGTGGGTATCTTTGATGAATATTGATACTCCCCCTCGTTTTGTGATTCGGTCCAAGTTTTGGGGCTTAAAAGCATGGTATGAGGTATAACCTGGTAGTACTGGGGTGCTCTCGGGAGCCTTGAACCAGGTTTCTGTTACTGCACAGATATCGATGTTCTCCATGCTAAGAAGAGTTTTGAGTGCGTGCATTTTGAGGTTTAGACTTCTGGCATTGAGTAACATTACTCTTAATTTCTTATCCCTTGTGATACCTATGGAGGTGGGTTTGTCTTCTGAGCCTTGCCTAAAAAAGGTACTGTGGGGGTGGCAAAGACTGTTGCTTAACTTTTGCTTAACTTTTGCTTTTTGCGGCTGGAAGGAGGACTGACATTGAGACATATAGTCTGTTCACCATCAAGATGAAAATAGTGCCTCTTTTCTGGAGAATTCAAAAAAATAAATACCAGTAAAACTACCAGTCCACAAAAGTTACTTTCTTGATAGAAAAAACACAGTAAAAAGCATTTTAAAATGCTATGCCAAGCCCATCAAGAAAAAATAAGCACAACTCTACAGAAAATATGATTTCATTTAGTTAACACTACATTTAAACTGACAGGAAAATATGAGTGCTTCATTTAAAAGTATGTTACAGTTTTGAGACAGTCCATTAAAACATGACACTCCTAGTTTCAAGATAGCTTTCCTGAAGAAGAAAGCAATAAAATACCAATAGAATTAAGGAAATGATTTTTTGCCAAAGGGGACCTTTCTACCCAGCAAAGGAAAACACAAGCTGACCATTGATCCTTGAAAGCCTCAGAGGAAAATATTCTTCAGCGGTAGTAAAGCTCTGAAGGGCTTCATGCCTTAACTTGTATTTTAGACAGCTTAGCTGAAGCTGTGTGATAGTTTGGGCATGTGAAAGGTGCCAGGAATCTTTGGAAGTTGGATGGCTGTTATATGCTTGGCAAGATATAACCAACACAGCTAAGGCTATTGCAGATGTAATCAGTATAATGGACATCATCTTTTATGACAAGCTGCTCCCCATTGTCCTTCTCTCCCCCATCTCTCTTTCCCTTCCCCCATTAGTCACTATATCTATATCTGTATCTATATATCTATATCTATATCTATCTATCTATATTTATATATATATATATATATATATATATATATGTGTGTGTGTGTGTGTGCGTGTGTGTGTGTGTGTGTGTGTGTGTGTGTGTGTGTGTGTGTGTGTGTGTGTGTGTGTGTGTGTGTGTGTGCATATATAGATATATAGATATATATATATATATAGAATATGGCATACCTGGAAGTTCACTAGTAGACATACTTGGCTCATCCTCCACCTGAGCACCTATGTAAGCTATGAATGTAGTATTGCAAATGAGACCGGTGCCAGTGCTTTTCTGTCAGAACTCTAGACAGTACTGAGTAAAGAAAATTCCCCATGTCAGCAACCTGTCTCTGTGGTATAAGATTTAAGTACAGTGAGTTTAGAGAAATAGGGCAGATAATGCAGGGTTCAAATCCAGTTTACAGATATTTTTTTTCTTAGTGGTTTCATTATAAATTTCAACACACTTTTGTATATAAAATGAGCAGGCTAAAGTCTGTATGATAAATGATAAAACTCTTACCTATAATATTTGTGAGCTGGTGGTACAAATGTGTTGGAAACTCATCTCTTGTCATTACTAATAAAAATGTGCTAAGAAGGATGTAAGCATTAACACGAGGAATATGCACACATCTCATTTAGACTACAGTACTTGTCCATATGTCACAAGTAGTCATACTGACAGTAATAGAGTTTCCTTTAAAATATGCCGTTGTTAATTGTACATAATATGTCAATAATGAGCAATGTAATTTTTGGTTGTGTCCCCTTTCTGAAGAATTGGCATTATATGAAAGCTTTATGATGTGCAATAGAAATGCTGGTTAAGACATGGCAAGCATATGGTAAAAGGATGAATGAGTCAAGTTAATGCTGAAAGTGCTCTGTTCATTGCTATGTATAGCCTTTAATTGTGTTACTTTTTACTTATAAATTATTGGAATATTTGTTATTATTTATTTATTTATGTATTTGTTTATTTATTTATTTATTTGACATTTGTTAACCAGGTTGGTGCAACTGAGCTAGAAGCCCATTTTCAGTGAAGACCTGAGGAGAAAGTCTCCAGGAAATTACATACTAATATTCATAGAACATAGAAGAAATATATATTTTAAGTCAAAGAGAATAAGGAATATGAAAAAAAAATGTTATTCAGAAAATTCAGTTACAATAAAGAAATAGGATAAGATCAAATTAACAGAATCTGGCAATTTCAAATATGTACAATATGTATTTACAGATGAGATATGGAATGTACAACACAGAGGCAGATTGGAGACAATGAACTATAGCAGTGTCAGTAACTGCAAAAACAGATAACCTACATAGATAATTACATTGTTATTTGTTGTAGTGAATACATAGTAGTAACACTGCTACTTGAGTAAAGCTTCTTAAAATTGTGAGAAAGGAAGATTCCAAGAAAAGTGGCCATAAAGTTATTAGAAAGGAAAATAAGTGAGTTAAAGGGAGTGAGAAAAGTTCAAAGAAATGGGAGGGTTCATATAGGTTCCTGGCAAGGACAGATCCATGAACTTAAGATTTATTTTATTTATTTATTTATTTTATTTTACATTTGTTAACCGGGCTAGTCCAACTGGATACATGTCCATTTTCAGTGGAGGCCCGAGGAGAAAAGCTCCGCTAACTACTACTTAACAAGTTAAAAATATACAGAATTTTGCAATAAAAAGAAAACATTTGCTTTAAATTTCTTCCAGAATGTATAGACACAAGAGTACAATATGAGACTTAGCAGGTGAATAAGATTAGATATTTTACTTAGTTACAGTATTACTACATTATACGTGAGAAGCAAAATTAGATTTATGTCTATTAATAGAGAGAGAGATAGAAATAATTAAGAAGTGGAAGTTGTGGTATACTAGAGTTAGGAGGAGAAGGAGAGGGAGGTCAGAAGAAAGGAAGGAGGGAAAAAAGAAAGACGTTAGCCAGGGTTATAGCAAGAGCATAGCCATGGTTAGGAAGATTTTGAGTTTGTTTTTAAATAGTGGAATTGAGGTCAGGGATGTGATGTCTGGTGGTAGTTGATTCCAAATTTTGTCAATTGAGTTGGAAAATGTGGAGTCACCTGCTATGTTATTTGATAGAGAAGTTTGAATCAGTATTTTGTTAGAGGAGCGAAGGTTCTTCAAATTGGTATAGGGTTTTATAAGGGTGGAGAGCATTGGTGTGTTCTCTAGGTGATGAAGGGCTTTGTGGGCAATTGTAAGTTGATAGTATTGTATTAGGTGGGGTAGTTCCAGCCACCCTAGCTTTGTGAGATTCAAGCAATGGTGAGTCCTATATGGAGAGGCTGTAGCAAATCTGGCAATGTTGTTGTATGATGTGGCTAGTTTATTGAGATTATACTTAGAAAGATTAGTGTATATGGGGGAAGCATATAATAGGGTAGAGATTAAGTGGGTTCTGGCTATATTAGATCTGGCTTCAGGAGTTAAGCAAGATCTGATTCTGTAGAGAGAACCTAGTTTTCTGTTAGTTGTTTTTATTGTTGAGTTAATGTGAAAGTCAAATTTTAGCTGGTTGTCAATAGTAATACCCAAGAGTTTGGTTGTTTGGTCTGGAGTGATGAGGGTGCCATTATTGGATGTGAGTGTGAAATCCATTGAGGGAGACGGGTGTGTGGGTAGAAAGATGAGAAGTTTGGTTTTCTTGGGGTTGAGGAGGAGACAATGATTAGCGAACCATTGCTCTATGGTGGTGAAGTTTTTTTGTGTGAGGGAGTGAAGTTCAGTCTGAGTTGAGGCAGAGCAGATGATGGTAGTGTCATCAGCATATTTAATACAGGTAGAAAGAGGTGTGGATAGATGAAGGTCATTTATAAAAATGGAAAACAGAAGAGGACCTAAGATGGAGCCCTGAGGGACTCCTATAGAGGTGGGGAGAAGATCAGAGAGATGGTTGTCCCAGAGAACTGCCTGTTTGCGATCTTCGAGATAGGATGTGAACCAGCTTAATGCAAGATTGTCCAGAGAGAGGGATTTTAAACAATGTAAGAGGAGTTGGTGATTAACCATGTCAAAGGCTTTTGACAGGTCAACAAAGAATTCTGAAGAGGGAGTATTATTGTTGCGATTTTTGTTTATAGAGTCTATGAAGGATAGTAAGGCTGTGGTAGTACTGTGGCATGGTCGAAAGCCATGTTGGCAGTTAGCTAGGAGATTGAAGTTTAGTAGGTGGTTAAGTAACTGTTTGTGGATGCATTTTTCCATTATTTTTGCAAGAGGGGATAGTAAAGCTATGGGGCGGAAGTTAGAATACTCTGTAGAGTCACCTCCTTTGAAAAGGGGGATAATATGTGAGATTTTCCATACAGAGGGAATAGTACTTTCCTTTAAGGTCCTATTAATCAATACAGAGATGGGGTAGGCTATAGCCTTTGCACTTAGTTGGAGGTATTCTGCTGGTAATTTGTCAGCTGAGGGGGTTGTTGGTTTAAGTTTTTGAAGTAAGGACAATATATAGGAGGTGGGTATAGGTTTAAGATGAAATGGGGGGGTGGAGCTAGGGGTTAATATTTTGGAGGTATCAGGGTTTTGTTGGTTAGCTAGTTTTAGTATAGCTGAAGTAAAGAAGGCATTAAAGGCATTAGCCGTTTGTAAAGGAGAGTCAGGGTTAGAGCCTAGTGGATTAGGTGTGACAGCTTTGGCAGGGGATAGCAGTGTGTTAATAGCGGTCCAAAATTTATGTGGTTGGTGAAGGGAAGATTGTTGTAGTTGAGTATAGAAGTTTCTTTTATCTTTTAGGATGGCTTGTTTTGTCATATTTCTTTTTTGTTTAAAAGTGAGATGATCAGTTGTGTTTTTAGTGGTTCGCCATTTAGTCCAGGCTTTATTTCTAAAAAGTATTAGTTGTTTAGTTGTGTTTGTGAGCCATTTGGCTGTCTTAGCTTTCATTCGTATTGAACGCAAGGGGGCATGGTGTTCAAGGATGTTGAGAAAAGTATTATTGAAATGGTTAACAGCATCATCTATAGGGAGGGCTTTAAGAGGTGACCAGTTAACTTGCATAAGTTCATTCTGAAACAGATTGGGGTCAAAATGTTTTTTACTGCGGGAGAATCGAACTTGGGTTGGGATAGAGAAACTAGTTTTATGCCTGATAATATAGGTTAGGGAGTGATCACTGAGGTCATCTGGGAGGGTTCCTGTTGTATATTTTTCCTGGGGACTATTCGTTAGGATCCAGTCAAGTATGGTTTCTTTATTATTACATTTGTTTGTTCTTGTTGGGGAGGTTATGTTTTGTGTGAAGCCATGGGGGTTAATAAGGTTAGAAGGATTAGCATGATTACATAAGTACCAGTCAATATTAAAGTCTCCTAGGAGTATAGTTTCCTGTAGGAGGTTGAGTGAAAGCCAGTTTAGTAGGTCTTCTAATATGGTAAGGTTTTTGCCAGGGGGAATATAGGTACAGATAATATTAATAGTTTTGTGAGGGTTGAGTTGAAGTTTTGAAATAATAATTTCAACATTAGTGTCAGTTGGGAGGGTATGATTTGTTTTACTTATTTGCAATCCAGCTTTATAAAATATAGCTTAAGAGAAAAAGTTTTAGTTGCTTTTTGAATTGTTTGTATTTGGGGTGTTTCTAATGGAGTTAGGAAGTTTGTTCCAGGCAAGAGACACTTTGTAATTGTAAATACTTTACTGATATTTTTGTTGAGTTTATGTATGTCAAGGATTTATTGGTTAGAACTTCTGAGAGATCTGGTAGGGGTGTAGAAGGAAGCAAGGGAGGAGAGGGAGGGGAAGGTAGTAAGTTTATTTAGGATGGAGTGTGCAATTTGTAGCTGTGAGATAAGAAGTTGATGGGAGAATTCTGGCCATTGCAGTTTTTTAATGCAAAGCAATGGTGTGATTTGTAAGGTTGGTTTGTTGCAAATCTGGTGATTTTATTATATGTTTGTTTGACTTGGGAGATTAATGTGGATTGTAAGTGTGTAAGGATGGGAGCAGCAGAAAAAGGCATGGCAGTAAGAAATAGTTTGACTTCTGGTGTAAGGAATTTTTTGTTCCAGCGCAGTAATCCCAATTTTTGATGTGTCATTTTGATACACTGATGAATATGTTGATCAAATTTTAGTTGGTCATCTATTATTGTGCCCAGGAGTTTTGTATGTGGGTCTACTCGTATATTTGTGTAATTTAGTGAAGAGATGGAAAAGGTGGATTCGTGGTGTGAGACTGATCTTGATAAAAAGAGTAAGAGTTACTTTTTTTTTAGGGTTTATATTTTCATTAAGCCATTTTTCTATGGTGATGAATGTGTTTTGTATAAGTGAATGTAGATATGTCATGTTGTCATGAGGGTTGAGTCATCCACATATTGGATAAGAGTAGAGTGGCCACAGGCAGAGTTGAGGTGGTTGGTAAAAAAATTCAATAGAAGAGGGCCTAGGATAGAACCCTGGGGGATCCCTGTTTTTACAGGCAGAAAGGGAGAAGTGTGAAGTGAAGCCATTGGACAAATTGTAGTCTGTTAGTAAGTAGATGGAGAATCACTGCAAAGTGGCAGGAGAGAGGTTAAGATAAGTTAGCTTTTTTAGTAGTTTAGAGTGAGATAGATACCACATTAAATGCTTTGGGTAGGTCAAGGAAGAGACAGGCCACAAATTGATTATTATCTCTGCTTTCAGCAACTGCATGATTAAAAGATTAGAGGGCTGTAGCAGTACTGTGGTTTGACCAGAAGCCACGTTGGGTGGGGGTTAAGAGGTTTTCCTGGATTAGGTATTTAAGCAGTTGATAATGGATGCACTTTTTATGAATTTTAGAAAGGGGTGATAGGATGGCTATTGGTTTAAAGTTAGAGGGGTCTGTGGAATTACCTCCTTTGTGCAGTGGTATTGTGTAGAAAGATTTCCAGATGTTTGAAACTGCCTTCTTCAATAGATCTATGTATTAGTATAGAAATAGGGAAGGCTATGGATTCTGCAGCAAGTTTGAGAAAAAGGGGGTGTAGTTTATCAGCAGATTGGGAGCAAGGTTTAAGTTTATGAAGAAGAGATTTGATATAGGAGGTGGGGACAGGTTTAAGAGAGAAAGGGTTTTTATTATTATGCATATGAGAAGTGGAAGAGTTTGGGGGAATGCAGTTATGGTCAGAGTGAGTTAGTTTGCATATAACATCTATGAAGCAGTTATTAAGGAGGGTGGCAGTCTCCAGCAGTGAGTTATCAGGGAAGAGATTTGGGGTTGTGGGTTTACCAGGGTGCAGGATATTAGCAATAATGGACCAGAATTATGTGGGGTTGGAGAGGTGATTAGTTTGTGCTGTATTATAAAAGTTTTTTCTTGACCTGGTAAATGCATTTTTCTGAAAAGTTTCTGATTTCCTTGTATTTTTGTAATGAATTTGCTATCTGATATATTGTTGAATTCATTCTTCATAATGATGTATATATATCATCAAGTATTCTTTGATGTTGAGGTCACTTTAACTTGAATTGATTTTTAGTAAATGAATCATCACAAATTAATTAATTGAATAATTGATTCATAAAATGGTATATAAAGATTTTGTTCAGAATGAACTAATTGTGATCCTTGAAGGCGAATTGCCGAGGTACCAGATCATTGAATATTAAAAGAAGTTTTTTACTGGTGGAATACGGCTGTTGTGGTGTGTATTTTGCTGACTATTATACTTTGTATGTTGTGGCGTAGAAGATTTGGATTTCTGCTAGGTTTTCCAGAAACTATCCCTGTTGTGCATGAGGGAGCAGGTTTCTTTTGTTAAACAAGGTACACAGGTAGCCTGTATCCTAATTTTTCTTTGGGGAGCAAGTGAGTCTAAGATGTCGAGGAAAATATGGTTAAAGTTTTCAACAGCTTCATTAAGGGGAGGATAGTGCAGGAAGGACGAGTTGATGGATGCTAGATTATAGTTAAATTATTCAGTATCAAAGGATGATAATTTATGACAGTCTCTGTATATGTGACATCTAGGTATTTATATATATATATATATATATATATATATATATATATATATATATACATATATATTTGGATGTGAATAGGTAGGTGGTCACTAAGGGAACTGGGTATGGTGAAGGGGGTTGTGGTAAATATTAGGGTCTGTAGTAAGTATCCAATCAAGTATAGAGCTGGAACCAGAATTTTTATTAATACAAGTTGGGGACATGATGAGTTGTTTGAAACCATACAGGTTAATATTCATATTTGGAGAGTTAGTCATAAGTTTTGACCAGTTTGACCAGAATGGTAGTTTCATAGGATATGTTGTCAGACAGATATGACAGTATGTTTTCTAGGATTGGAATGTTATTTCCTGGTAGAAGATAAAGTGAGGCTACAGCAAACATTTTGTGGGAGTTCAAGTCACAGTTAAACAGAGTGAAAACTTGTTAATGGTGCTTGTAGGGGGGGAGAGACTGAGAAGATTAGAGTAGAGAACTGCAACACCACCACCTTTTTTGTCTTTCAATCTAATCAAAATATGTTGTAATCAGGGGAGTAGAAATTTGTTATTAGCTATGTGAGGTTTTAGCTAAGTTTCAGTTGCTAGGGTTGAGTGAAGGGGATGAGGCACTGGGGTTGGGTTAATGTCACCAGCTAGGAGAAGAGTCATTGTAAATAATGTATGATGCAGATGAAGTGGGTTCTGGCTATAAGTTTGTCAATAGGGGGGTGTGAGTGACAGTTTTGATCTTGTACAGATGAAAATGGGAGGTGGTAATGAATGATGGAGCGATGTAGAAGTAGGTTATATTATGGTTGTTAAGGAAATAGGAAAGAGTAGGGGATGGGTTTGAATAGTGTAATTTGTTTTGGTATGAGGTGAGTTGAGTAAGTAAGATGAACATTGGGATAGTAAGGTAAAAGTGAAACATGATGTTGGGAGTGTGAGGGGAGGTGAAATTTGATTATAAGGAAGCTTGAGATAATTAAAAGATAGTGGAAAAATGGGATGAGTGTGGTATGTAATTAGGTGTAGCAAAGTAATTGGAAGGATGACGTTAAAGGGGAGGAAAGTAGGTAATGAGGATAGAATATAAATCAAATGAGTCTAGGAGTGTGTGGGAATGGGAGTAGGGTTGTGGAGTGGATTGACCCCAAGTGTAGCAAGGACAAATGGAGTAGGTTGGACCTGACTCAACACAATGGGCCTATCAAGAACAATCAGAAAAGTTAGATAAAGTTTGACAAAATCAATGTGGTGCTAAGTAGAATACATAAAATGCAATTTTGTTTTTTTAGCGTAAGTGGCAGAGTAAGGGGGAATGAGATTTTAAGATGATAGAAGAGAGATATGACCTTAGAATACAGTGGGTGGGGACAAATAGCTAGAGAGCAAGGTAATAAGGGACGGGAGTGCAGGTTCCAAAAGATATGATTAGGGAATATGATTTTTAAAAGGAGTGTAGGAAACCTTTTATAGAGGACAGGATAAAAAAAGAGTAGGGGTAAACTAGTTAAAGAGAAAAAATAAAGTGGAATAAACTAGCTAAAGAGTAATTCAATTAATACATGTTCACTGGGAGAATTGCAGCCTGGCAATGTGAAGCAGAGAAGGGGACTAGGCAAAATCAATATTTAACATGTATACAAACTGAGACCTACATTGTTTAAAGTTATTGAGAAAGATAGGGATAGCAGTTTGGCAGGTCACAGCTTTTGTGAAGCTTTTTGTAGGGTGGTTGAGTGTTAGACCTTGGCACAATCTATATATATAGAGAGAAGTAAAGTTTAAAAGGAGTGCGTACAGGTAGTACAAGTAACAGAGTTATCTAATTATGAGTTTTAGTGGTAAGATCCAGTAAAAAAAATGAGAGACAGTTTAGCTAGGCAATTAAATGGCTTAAGGTTCATAGGTTCATAGGTTAACAGCATTAAATACAGTTTAAGCAACTGCTTAGAGAGGTAATTTAAAATACAGTAACAACATCAAATTAGATTCAGTCTAGGACTTAGCACACCAAACTGATATTGCACAGAAGATAACACAGTTCACATATTCTCTAGTCAAAGCGAACAATGAAAAACACAGTGGTATACAGAAAATTATACAATAATTGCTGATTAGTATTCCAAAACATGCACGCTGATTGGCCAGCCCAACCAGAGTGCCCACTGTAAATCCGACTAATGCTAATGGAAAAAGGCCCTGTCGCCCAGACATTTTCCATTAGTATAAGTCTTGCTTTTTTTTGTTTCTGGGGTGCAGTGGTTAGCATTGCTGCCTCACAGCAAGAGGTTCTCCGGTTCGATCCTCTGCTGGGGTGCCTTCTGTGCGGAGTCTGCATGTCCTCTCTGTAGTTGTGTAGGTTTCCTCCGGGTGCTCCAGTTTCCTCCCACATTCCAAAGACATGCTGTAGGTGGATTGGACACACTAAATTAGCCCTAGGTGTGACTGCATGCATGTGTGTGCCTTCTGTGGAAGGTTGGGCTCCAGGCTGGCAACTCGACACTGTAAAACTCCACTGCCAATCATGAGCAGACAGGTGATCTGCTGTGGTGACCCCTAACCGGGAAAAGCTGAAAGAAGAAGAAGAAGCAGGTAGCAACGGAGAACAGAAGATCTCCATTGCTGTACTCTTGTTATGTTATATGTTTAACATAGCGATATATCTTTAAAAAAGCAACGGTGATCTTCCTTTCTCCATTGCTTTTTTAAAGATATCTCGCTATGTTAAACTCATTTAACACAGTGAGATAACTTTAAAAAAGGGAACAGAGATCTTACTTTCTCTGTTGCTTTTTTTAAAGATATCTCGTTATGTTAAACTTGTTTAACATAGTGAGACAGCTTTAAAAAAGCAATGGAGATCTTCCTTTCTCTGTTGCTTCCTCAACACAGCTCTGAAGTACTGCCTAAGCATACGCATGCACAGTACATGAGAAAAAGCCCCAGGATAGTGGAAGACTGTGGAAGGGCACCACACAGGTATTATACAAAGGCATTATTTAAGAAAAGTAAGTATTTTTTTTTTCTTAACTAATGACATTGTATAATAGCAATAACCCAAGTCTCGGTGTGGGTAATGCTAGATTTTCCCACGGTTGTCTTTGTTTGGCCACTCGGTCTTCACCCTCGTGACCAAACCACACCAACCGTGGGCAAATCTAGCATTATCCACACCCAGACATGGGTTATTGCTTAAATAGACAATGTAAAGACACACCTTAACTGTAACAATCCAGTGCAAATTAACTAGTGGTAAAGGTGCATCAATACAGCCTTTAACATAATGCTTTCATCCTTGTAGCCAGAGTGGTGTAGATACCAGCCTACAATTCTACTTAATTCTCATACAAATGTAGGCTACTACAACACTAGCAAAGTATATTTAAATTAGTCACTGTATAAAATGGTATGCATGCATTTAGCCAACCGTTACCTCGTTGATGTACTAAATGTCAAAAGCAGTGCAGCAGGTTCTCAATTGTCTGAACCGGAGATTGTCGAAACACAAAATATCCCCCTCCCTTTTTTGACCCATGGTAAGCTTGTTTAGGTGTTAGAGCGATCGGAAATGTCACATTCGATGTTTCATACGACATTCTGACCGTTCGCCAATTACAAATTCGACATTCTGGTTCAGAAAAACTGACGTTCGGAGGTAGTTACTTTGACTAAATGCATGTATTCCATATAAAACATGCACATAGGCTACTAAAGTAACTAACAGAGTAAAGCTAGGTTCTTCACTGAGTGAGACATCTGTATTTGAGTATGTTTTTACAATAAACGCAGTGTCATCATTAGTTTGGCAGAGAAAAATACAGAAATTGAAAACAACTGTCATTACCAGATATAAAGTCTGTAAATTTTTTCAGGTGGGGCCCGCAGCTCACTCACATCACCAGTGGTAATACCCAGCTAGCTTGGTGAGTGAAGTAAGGAAAGATGGAGAGGAACAAAACAGTAGTTTTTAAAATTGCAAAGCATGCTGGCAGGGACAGGAGCAAAGAGAAAGTAGACAAATGGGAAGGAGAAGCAGAAAGTAGGATTTCCTTGTATTGGATGTGACTCAATGCAAAGGGCCCATCAGGAACAATCAGAAAGGTTAGCTAAAGTTTGAATAAAACTATATAGTGCTGTATTATAATTATATTTTTGCCTTTTGGCTTTGCATGCCACTCTGCAGGATAATATTTGGGTTCACTGATGAGAGCAAAAATGAAAAATTTAATTTGGGCTGCCAATGAGCCTGGCACCCCTGAGCAGCCATCAGCACTCTGACAGTACTGAGTGAAGAAAATGCAACCATTGGTTGCCTATATCTATGACATAAGGTGTAAGTACAGTGAGTTTAGAGAAAAACAACAAATAATGCAGGGTTCAAATCCTATTCACAGGCAATTTTAGTGAGGGATCAGAATGACATTTGTCATAAACTTTTATTTGGAATGTAATACTAAATACAAAAGAGTATCATCATAACTATGATTTTTGCAAGAAATGTATCATTAATGCTTGCTATATAAGTTAAATATAATGTGTGTAAAGTATGGTAAAATGACAATCATGATAGTTAATTTAAAATCTACTTACACAGGTATAATGTGCAGAAAAGTTTTGTTATAACTGTTATAACTCAGCATATATAACTATGTGTTTAGGACAGTATGTCTTCCAAAGTATGTATGTAACATACCACAACATGTATTACTCAGGTAATGCAATCAACCACAAATACTGCATTTTACATAGAAATGCAGTAGCATAACTTCTTAAAGTCATACATGTCCAGGCATAAGTACATCTCCATTCATGTGTAAATTAGTCTCAAATTAACAGTAAAAAAAGCAGCTCTATTTGGTGCTTACAGTTATCATGCAAAGGTTTACATTTTATCTTTCTTTTTCTTAAGGGTTCAGTTCCAAAGTGTTGCTAAGTTTTAATAGTGATAAGTCCTAAAAGCCCAGTATGTCACAGTTCAGACCATTTTACCTTCAAACAGCAATTATTATAACAAACATCATAAAACATTTCTGTGTTTAACATTAGAACATGTATAGATTTGGTGAGCATCAAACATAGTTAAATCCCACTGCCATATTACACACCTTCATCATTTTTTGATGTAATCATTACCAGTATGTCTGTCAAACTATTTTTGCACTTTCAATTACACAAATACAGCTGGCAAGGCTGTGCATCCATGCACATAGACTTTGACATGTGAGATTTGAATTGGACACCGATTTTGACACATAAATTGTAGGTGTACTTCTGTAGACATGGCTGGTGAAGGTGAGGATGGTGCACCATTTAGTGCACAAAGGTGGGGTGTTGAGGAGTCCCGCAATTGTATGGCACTGCTTGTCATACAATACAGCCTTATGCTGCTGCTAGGGGGTTATACTGGGTCTCAGTATAAGGCTGAAGCTAGGGCTAGCTTGACCAATGCTGTCTCCAGTGCAACTAGCATACCACATTCTGGAGAACAATATTATCACCATTACAGTGACTTGAAGAGGTACAAGGAGGATCTCCTGAGCAGATGGGAGGATGAATTTAAGACATACAACATCTCTCAGTTGTGCAAGTATAGTGACACATCAACAGTCAATAATATAGCATGGATTAGCCAGCCAATGCAGTTATTCATTATACTTTCACATCTTGTCTTTTTTCTCATCTGTACAGATACAGAGGATAATAAAGACAGAAAATATAGAAGATATAAAACTGTGAGGCAGATCAGCAGAGGCTGGTTCACCTCAGTGAAGCATGGGGTAAATATGCATCAGGTACAAATATAAGGCAGATAATATTTTTCAGGTTATCAGCTCATAACATCATGAACAGGCATACCTAAGCTTTGTATCTAAGCATAAATGCCTGCTGCAATAGCTTTTGGTGATTGCATGAAGCAATGATTACTCCAGCTTAGCTGTGTCTGGTTTCAATTCCCAAAAGCAGAACTTAGCTTTTATTACAGGATGGTATTTCCAAAATCTTTACTGCAATATTAAATGTCATTGACAATTCAATTTTGGTAACTGAAATTATGAATATGGAAAGCATATATCTGATACGCCATAGTCAAATAAATGTTTCCATTTTGTATATAATAACAGTAAGGTTGATATATTTTGTGACACATTAATACATTCACATCATGTCTGGATGTGGTAAAGGTCAGCATATTTATGTCATATTTGTTTTTGTAATGAAATAATAATGTGATATGCCATTGATCTTATTCTCTCAGTTTTGTTTCCCCTTACCACCTCTCTCTTTTTTATATTAACTGTTTTGTATTTTTTATTTATTATTATTATTTTTTTTATATATATATTTTGCTGCTCAAATGCAAATGACAATCAGCACAAGGAGCTTGACACACTACTGGGACTTGGCCAGTCATACCTCTACTGGTGGCAGTGTTGGCACCTACACAGGCAGCACAGACATCCAACACTTCTGGATCACAATCTGTCAGCATTGACTCCATAACTATTGCCCTACTTGCTCCACCTGTGTCAGATAGATCTGTCCTGGCAGCTGCTGCTGTGTTACCTGTCAGGAGTGATACTGGAGTTAGTGACTTTATCATCTGACAGGTACTGACATGGTTGGTGGAAGACATAATGGAGAGGGTTCTCATGACCAAATTCACAGAGTTGAAAAGGTCCTACATTGGATTACAAAATCCATGCCACACAGGTGATGGTTCTGAGAATAAGGACTAGATTCTCACTGTGCTCAGTCTGAACAAGAATGCACCTCCAACGTCCCCCACCTATCTCCAGTCAAGGTGTCCCCTAACATTTTGCGTCCATCACCATCACTGTCAGTATTGTTTGTCCTGTATCTGTGCACCTACTACATAAATTAACCTACCAACCTGACCATCTTATTCCTAAGCACTCCCCCAACAGACTTCTCTCTAAATATTAAAAAAATAAATGAAATGAAATGGGCATCTCTCCCACCAAAACAAAAATAAAAAATAAAAAAATAATGCTGCATACATAGCTCTCCACTTCACCTATCTGTCTTCTTGACAAACTTGGTATGGTATAAATGACTTTACCACATTATTCTGTTGCTGTCACCCATCCCTAGTGTGGTGACTCTCCATATCCATTAAATTCTGGGAACAATTCTACATTTATGTTGTGAACAAGTAGATAGCTATAGTGCTCTCCCACCACCATCTTGCATATTCTTGTATTCTTCCCCTTGTGTACTCCCATATGCTTACCCCCCATTTTCACTATTGTCATATCAACATATTTTTCACATGTTTAATCCAGCCAAAATAAAATCATGCAAACACACATGGCCAGAAATGGTCCATACAAAAAAAACTTCTAATTTTCTACTCAGCATTTGAATGGAGCTTGGCATCATGTACCAGTGCTGAGTCGCAATGAATGACATTTCCCATCCTATGGTAAAACTGGTGAGTTTATATCAGCTCCAGCTGCCTTCATGCAAATGTGCATAAACCTGCTGAGCTGTAGGAATTCAGAGTAAAGCCAGTACTTTAAGACAGTTATTGTAACACTTATTAGACTGCTGGATGGCATGAGTGGAGAGTCCCTATGTGGTGTGCTGTGATAATTCACATGTCTGTAGACTGCTGTTTTTGCCTGTTGTCATGGATTTGATTCCTGAAGTATGTCAAGCTAGTATTTCATGTTATTTTATATTATTATTATGTGTGTACAAGTATCTTTATTTCTCTCAAATTATATTTAATGAACCAGTCAAGGAAATGAAAAGATATATAGCATACCATTTTAACAGTGCAGTAATAAAGCATTTGTGGTGACTTATTAACACACTGTTATCCTGTTTATGTCTTAATCTTTTCCAAAAAGACAGGTGGACCCAGGAAAACCCAAACGATCCAGTATTTCAAGTAAATCTTCTGTTTATTAAAAGCAAATACACATAAACGCTTTCACAGTTAAACTGCTTCTTAAGATATAATGCAACAGTCAACTAGAACTCATTGGTGCCCTGCATACAGTAATTAACTAATCACATGACCATCACAAATTAAAAGCACTTCACAATATATAACCTTTAAATAAATATAAAAGAAATGCACACATATAAGTTATGATGCAACAAAAAATGTATTCACTTCTTCTATTACTGCTCTACAGTTTGAAAAATAAGAAAAGACATATACACATAAAAACATACCAACTTTACCTAAGAAGAGATCTAGCTTTTAGCATAGGTTTAAGGGGAACTTTATCATTTAAACCATGGCCAGAATCACTTCTTAGCCTAATAATCCATTTGGCCTCGAGCTGATCTGTCAGATTCCTTATATCCCCCCCTCAAATATTCTCATACAGTCTACCAATGGCCATGAATTTAAAACTGTGTGTACTATCTGTCTCCTTAACATGCTAGCTAAAGCATTGACACTACTCCATTTACCAATGTGATATGTGTGTTCTTTTATCCTATCTCTTAAGGCTCTATCAGTTTTTCCTACATAAAATTTTTGACATACTGAACAATAAGCTAAATATACTATATGTGAAAACTCACATGTGGCATAAACATTAAAAGTGTAAGTCTTGTTTTGATCTGGATGTATAAAAGTACGTGTAGTATCTAAGTACTTACAGGCTAAATATTTGCCACATGGTACAGTAATTTTCATATTGTGAGAACCAACATTGCCTTTGGGATCGCAAAGTTGCCTTTTTAAAGATTTCATATTCTTGAACAAAATCTTAGGTTGAATGTTGACTATTTCCTTTATCTCATCTGTAGTCAATACATGCCACTACTTTTTAATAACATCTGTATATGAGTTGACATTTTGTTTGAATAAAACATAGGTATTTTCAACTCCCCTACCTTCCTAGAGACATTCCCTTTGGTGTTGGTAACATACTTCTCTGAAAAATATGGCTTTGCTTCACTAGTTCTTAACTGTGTGACTTCTTCTATGGCTTTACCAACTTCATGTTCTTCACATCCTCTATCAGCAAAAGCTTCTAATAGATAATTCGTTTGATCAAAAAAATCATGATCATGCACATTCAACCTGGATGCCCTAAAGACCTGTTTTTTAACCACATTTTTAAAAAATATGAGGTAGATGCATACTTTTTCAAAATAAAAATGGTTACATTGACAAGGTTTCCAAAATAATTGTGTGGATATCCTGCCTGTACTCTCAAACTTAATCTTAACATCTAAAAATTAATACTTTAATTTGAAATCACTGAGGAAAAACATAAAAATGATGTAGTTGTGGTGATACATTCCTCAAAGTTACGAAATTCTTCTAAAGAACCATCCCGTAAAAGGAACATATCATCTAAAAACCTGCAGTAAAACACTATGGACTTATTATAAGGACCTTTTAAAATGTGATCTTGTTCCCATACAGCCATAACAACATTAGCATAGCTATTGGCACATGATGTACCCATAGCTACATCATTCTTCTGCCAATAAAAAGCATCCCCAAACACAAATACATTATTTTCTAAAATACATCTCAAAAGAGTACAATACAATTCAATTTTGTCCTCAGTAAACTTGGCATACAAATTCAAGAATTGTTGGAAACTAGTAATACCAACATTATTAGGTATTACCGTAAAATAGAGACACTACATCAAAAGTAACTAAAAACGCATTCTTTTCTAGTCGATGTTCCTGGGTAAAAGAAAATTGATCATTCAAAAAATGTGTCTATTCAAATTTAAAATAAGTCTAAGAGCCTTTTCTATATAAATAGACAAAGGCTCTGTGCACCAATGACATCCTGCAACTATTGGATGTAAAGGAGGATAGATGGGACTTTTGTGTAATTTCAGTAGGCCCTATTTAATAGGTATTAGTGGATGTTGAACAGCAAAATAATTGAGCAATGATTTGTCAATAACTTTACTACCTAAAAGGCTTTTTAGCATATATTTGATGCTATTAACCATAAAATCAATATGTCTTTTGTGAATCTTAACATAAAGATCATTATTAGCCAGCATAGCTCTCATTTCATTTTCATACCATTCAGTGGCAAGTATAACAATAGGCCCACGCTTTTCAGCAGGTCTTATAACAATATGAGTATTATTCTGTAAATTTTGCAATGCGGTGGTTTCTTCTCTTGTTAAATTGGAGCATCTGACACACTTATTCTTAGAATAATTTATCCTGTACAAGTCCTCTATATATAATTTCTCAAAATCATTTACCATTGGGTTTAAAACTGGAATATACATGCTAGGTTTTCTAAATGAACAATCATCTTCAACCACAGCAGTATTCTTATAATTCAATTTCAACATTAAGTTTCTGGTAAAAGTCTTTAAACCTAAAATTACCTCCACAACGTCTGTTCCACCATTGTCAGGTAGATCTGCCCTACCAGCTGCTGCATTGTTGCCTGTCAGACGTGGCACTGGAGATAGTGACTTTATCATCTGACAGGTACTGAAATGGTTGGTGGAAGACATAATGGAGAGGGTTCTCATGACCTAAGTGACAGAGTTGAAAAGGTCTTACATTAGATTGCAAAATCTATGCTACACAGGTGAGGTTTCTGAGAATAAGGACTAGATTGTCACTGTGCTCAAGCTGAACAAGAATGCACCTCCAAAGTCCCCAACCTATCTTCAGTCAAGGTGTCCCCTAACATTTTGCATCCACTATTCCTGTCTGTATTGTTTGTCCTGTATGTGTGCACCTGCTACATAAATAAACCTACCAATCTGACCCTCCTATTCCTCACCCTGTTGAGAATACATTATTGTAGAGAGCATAACAGTGAAATAAAGATAACAAACCTATGAGTAACACACAACAAAGATGACCAGAAATGGTTGCAAGCAGAAATGTTCTCTGTCAGTCTGTCTCCCTCTTCCCCTCTCTTTCTCTCTAACCCCTTTCTCTGTTATCAGTTTGCATCCTAAGTATTTGCATGATGCCTGGTCCCAAGCAGCAAGACTAACTGATGATAAGTACCATAGGTTCATAGGTTCATAGGTTTATAGGTGATTACTAGGCTAATGACCTCAAGGGTCTTTTTAAGCCTAGCCATGCATTCCAAATCTCTGATAAGTTCTGATACCCTTGAGAGTGTAAGCATGGGCCTGGTTGTTTAGGCCGCTAGCACTGAGCAGTAATACTTTTAGATTTTCTTGGTTTTGATTTGCTATATTGGAAGTACTTTCAGATTGGCATTGTCTAAAAAAAGGCACTATGGGGGTAGACATTCCCAAGGATTCAATAAACTCCATGCAGGAATAGTGCTACTCCTGCACAGAGTGAACCGTGTCCATATCCACATAGCATTAATAGCAGCGTGCCTTGCATATTCATGAAGGAGCGCTACTGTTAACACTACATGGCCACGAATGCTACTGAGTGCAGGGGGTGTGTTAAGTAGTGCCTGCACATATAACATGCCCCCTGCACTCTGATAGTGCTGTATGGCACTTTCTAAGTGCTTTCAGTGTCTGCAGAAACAGAAAGCAGGAAATTTAGATATGAAGCAATGCAAGGGGTGTGTAACAGGTTCTGTCACACATCCCCTGCATTGTCAAAGTGCTGTACGGCACTTTTCAAGTACTTTCAGTGTCTGCAGACACTGAAAGCAGCTATGTAGATAGGAAGCGATGTAGGGGGTATGGGACAAGTACTGTCAGACACCCCCTGTATTTCAAAAGTGCCGTACCCCTCAATTGTACAGGTTTTCGCAGAATGTCCAGATGTCTGCCTCACATACCTCTTAACCTCGTAGAGCAAGATGTCAGGACAAAGCCATAAATAATGGTGGGACAAAGTCCCAAAAATAGGGATACTTTTTAAATATCACTCTTACAAACTTGGAAAGTTGATAGAATAACAGGTTTTGCATTAGCACAGATTTTCTGAAGGGTATGAAGTCTGAAACCTGTCTGTCATTATTGTCTGATTTAAAGCCTGAGTGATTTGCCAATGATATGCTAGAAAACCACAATCATATGAGACATGAACAATAAATATGAGGCAAAAATCAGGACATTCTGCAAAAATCTGTACAGTTGAGAGGTATGCTATTTTTGGTGTGTTCTCCAAAAAATTCTGTCCCTACCTGGCAAATAGCAGAGGACTGGAATCATTAAATAATGACAAACATTTGAGTTTAAGACTCCACATGCTTCGGAAAAGCCATGCTAATGCAAAACCTATAATTCTATCAACTATCAACAATTGCCCTTACTGTGACTGACAAGGAGTATTGATACATGTAAATACCTTTTTTGTTCATAGGTTCATAGGTTCATAAGTTCATACTAGGCTATCTGCCCTGGGGCAATTATAAGCCTAGCCCGATTCTGTATGGCTTACGCCACCCCTTGATTTGAGTATACTGTGCCCTTTTTAAGGTTTAGTTTACTGTGCCTCTGTCTAATAGTGACACAGGAGTAATCCCTGGGACAAACCTATGATCCCCCATCCACCTATCAAGATTCTTCTTGAAGAGATTCAGTGAGGTGCTCTGCCTCACATGAACTGGAATTCTATTCCAGAGGGAAGGGAGCCTCTGGGTTATGAACCTGTCCCTCCAGCAAGTTCTATTTATTTCTGTCCTGAGGTTCAAGTCCCTCGAGCGTGTGGCTCTAAGGGATTTAGATTTACTGAGGTGGAGCATGTCCATTAATTCTGGATTTGACATAGCTTTGTATGTCAGGCATAGATTGCCTCAAAGTAGGCGGTATGCAACTGAGTAGAGCTGGAGTTTTTTTTAACCGAGCAGCATATGGCATCTGTTTGAGACCCTTGATCCTCTTGGTGAGATACTTTTGGGGTCTTTCTAATTGCTGCAGGTGTCGGGTAAGGTACATCCCAAAAGGGGCATTGTATTCTATGATGGGCCTGATGAGGGATGAATAAAGGGGCACGATTACCTCTCTTGATCTAGGTGTTAAACCCTTCGTGATGAGGTGGGCTATGTAGAAGGTCTTTCTAACCACTTTGGCAATGTGGTTTTCAAAGGAGAGATTGCTATCAACTTGGGTCCCCAGGTCCCTAATAACTTTCTCTGTACTTAATGGGTTTCCGCCTATGTGGTAATTTGTGGGCACATTGTTTTTGCCAAAGGGTATGACTATACATTTTTTGGCATTTAGCTTTAAACCATGGTGCTGGCACCAGTTATCTGTCTCTGTGAGACCTTTTTGAAGGATGTTTGTGTCAGCTGGAGAGTTGATTATGGCGCCCAGTTTGCAGTCGTCTGTGAACTTGGTGAGCCATAGTCCTCCCATGTTTGCCTGTACCTCGGACAAGTATATACCGAACAAGAATGGTCCCAGGACAGAACCCTGTGGGACACCACTTGTGACTGGTTTCGAGTCTGACATGGCTCCAGAAATTCTCACTCTGTGGGTTCTGTCTTTGAGCCAGTTTGCGACCCATCTTGTGACATAGGGGGTTATATTTAAGCTGGATAGCTTATCTATAATGCCCGAGTGGGGTATTGTGTCAAATGCCTTTGCAAGGTCCAGATAGGCTGTGTGGACTACCTTTCCTTCATCTATGGCTTTGGTGACTGTTTCGAAGAAGTCAACCAGGTTCAAAAGGCAGGATCTGCCCTTGACAAAGCTGAACTGGGTAGGATTTAGTGTCTGTAGGTCCCCAATGTCTTTGTTTATGAGCTCCATGATGATCCTCTCCATAGCCTTGCAGACTAAGCTAGTCAGGCTTATGGGGCAAAACTTTCCAGGGTCCGTAGAGGCTCCACCTTTGTTGAGTGGGACCACTGTTGCTGTACGCCATTCTGTGGGCACATATCCTGTAGTGAGGCTGAGATTGTATAGCTGTTTTATTTGAGGGATTAGTTCCTCTTTGAGTTCATGTAGGACGCAACCTGGGACGCCATCTGGTCCCATGGAAGCAGTGTTTTTTGCTTTGGAGAGGGCAACCTTCACCTGAGCATCAGAGATGTTTGGGAGGCAGCCCTCTGCCGGGATAGATACTTGCTCTTTTTTGGGGGGGGGGGTGGAGAAGTTTGCACTGAACCTGTCTGCTAGGATATTGGCAATGTCTGTGGGTTCAGTGTATTTTTTGTCATTTAGAATTAACTCAGAACAAGTCTGGGAGTTGCATCCCAGGTTTCTAACATAACTGAAAAAAGCCTTATGATTGTCTTTGGTGTCCTGTGCAATTTTTCTCTCGAAGCTGGCCTTGGAGGATTTTATGAGGGATCGTAATTTTTTGCTAGTACTGATCAGAGATGCCTTCCCTATTAGGGATTTTGCTCTGTCATGTAGTAGCTTCCTCCTTCTGTTGTACAGTTTATTTATGGCAGGGGTCCACCACACTGGACACCTGCCTTTGGATGATTGGATCTTAGTTTTGTTTGGGATAGCATGATCCATGCATTCCTGGAGATGTCCGTAGAATGCGTTTATATAGGATTCTGCAGTTTGGGCCGTAGTTTCCACTGGCCCTGGGGCCTTGAAGGATTCCACTTCAGTTTTGAAAAGTGAGAATTTCGCTTTTGAGAAGTTTTTCACTGTGGTTTTCTGGGCTGGGGGTGAAGTCGGAATGTGGACATCCAGTGAAATTAATTTATGATCTGATCTTACCAATGAGGGATATACTTCTGGTGTGGAGCATAGAGTCCCCATGTTGGTAATGATCAGGTCTAGTATGTTGTCCCCTCTTGTGGGAGTGGTGACTAGTTGTTCCATAGCATTTGAGTTTATAATTTCCAGAAACCTTTGGGCTAAGGTGCTGGGGCTTGAGTAGTGCTCCCAGTCAATGTTTAGGTAGTTGAAGTCACCCAATATAATGGTGTTCGGAGAGATCTTCATGCTCTCCAATGTTTTCAGGAAAGCCGAGTGGGATTCCTGACTTTGAGAGTGTGGTCTCTAGGATGCTATAAAGTGAAAAGCAGTCTTGCCCACTGTTAGTTGCACATGGATGGTCTCCGATACTTTGTGCAATGCCACTAACTTGGAGGTGTGGATATCCTTGATAAATATGGATACTCCCCCTCCTTTTGTGGTTCGGTCCGGGTTTTGGGGCCGAAAAGCATGATATGAGGTATAGCCTGGTAGTGCTGGGGTGCTCTCTGGAGCCTTGAACCAGGTTTCTGTCACTGCACAGATATCAGTGTTCTCCATACTGAGGAGAGCTTCAAGTGCGTGCATCTTGAGGTTAAGACTTCTGGCGTTTAGCAGCATTACCCTTAGTTTCTTGTTCCTTGTGCTGTCTATGTGGGTGGGTTTGACTTTTGAGCCTTGCCTAAAAAAGGCACTATGGGGGTGGCAAGAGCCTTTGCAAATATCCGAAAGCCCAGTGGTGACAGGTGCAAGCTGTCCCTAGCGAAGCAACGTGGCTTGGCGAGCATGTCATCCCAGGCTGACAGACACTGGATCCCCTTTGAATGACACCAAATTTTAGCCAATTGTTAAAATCGATCATTTTGTCTTTGTACTGTGGCATCATTCTAGGTGAGGGTAAGATGCTGCTCAAGGTCAGGGTCATACCAACCTGGGCTACATGATCAGAGAGCTCCACTATGTCTCTTTTCATGTAGTCCAGGGAGGTACGTCTCAGGTCATTCACACCAGCATGTACAATGACTGAGTCATATTTGTATTTGCTTTGGAGTGACCTGAGTGCTTGCGTTATGTGGCAGATCCTAGCACCCGACAGGCAGCTCACCATGACCTTCTCTTTATTCAGCTTGGTGAGCAGGACGTCAGTGTGTTTGACAATAGAGTCACCTATTACAAGACTATCAGGTGTGTTATTCAGCCTTAAGGGCTGTGGCTGCTTGGCACACTGACTTTGTGGGTTATGTGTTGTGCGTGTTTTGTTTTGAGGTAGCGTTTGCTTGGATGTCTGCTTTGGAGGTCTCTGTTGCTTAGGTAGATTTTTATTTAGAGCCTCCGAGTATGTTTTTGTGTATTTATGTGTTTGGTTCGCTGATGTGGTGGGACTATGTGATACTGGAATTGTGTTGTGTGAGGTTACCTTCTCCTCCTGACTGATTACACCAGTTTTGAGATGAGAGAGCTCAGCCTCCAGTTTGGCTAAATAGTTGCATCTCTCACACTCCTTTGGCTTTTCCTGGTTAGGGGTTGCTACAGCAGATCACCTGCTCACTCATGATTGGCAGTGGAGTTTTATGGTGTCAAGTTACCAGCCCAGCACCCAATCTTCCACAGAAACACACCTAGGGCCAATTTAGAGTGTCCAATCCACCTACAGCATGTCATTGGGATGTGGGAGGAAACCAGAGCACCTGGAGGAAACCCACATGACCACAGGGAAGGCATGCAGATTCCACACAAAAGGCACTCCAGCTGAGGATCGAACCGGAGAGCCTTTTGCTCTGTGGCAGCAATGCTAACCGCTGCACCACCATGGCACACATGTAAATAAAGTGAAAAAAATGGAAATTAATAAAATCACTTTAATCACTTGATACCTGTAAATAAAGTGATTTTATTAATTTCCATTTTTTCCATTTTAAGGTATGTTTAAGCGTAGCTGAGTGGGTTTGCACAGTAGGGTCTTCTGCTCAGCATTGCTTCAACATCTTATAGCAGCTAAATAAAAATGTATAGCCAAAATCCTTATGACAAGATAGCATGGTGTTTAGAGTACTGGCTTTGCAAGCAGACGTTCATGGTTCAAGTACCAAAACATATTCTTACATTGAAAAGCATTGTTAAAATTAATTTGTTTCTGTTAAATTATGTATTAAGTGATATTTGTTACTCAGGGTAGTGCAGCTGGTCCAAAATGGAAGTGTGAGTGCACATAACATGTGAAATCACCCATGTATACACAAGCGTCCCATACAGTATAGTCACACCCCAAGGTAATGTAATGAAAGCACATAGGGGATGTCATGTAAAGTAAATCATATACACTTAATAATATGTTAGTAATGATGAATTAATCTGCAATCCTGATATTTATTTTAAAATGAAAACTGAGCAATGCTAAGCAGTGCTCAGCGATGCTTAGCTGGTGTAAGCATTGCTTAGACATAAATTATAAGCAGCAATTAGTTCAGCTAAGCATATTTGCGCACTATTAAACAATGCTCAGCATTTACCCATTTAAGCACTCTTCAACTCATCTTAGCAGATTTGCGCACCACTTAGCTGAGCTTAGCATTTTCAAAATAGTCCAATGAGAGCAAAGGGCAGGAATATGGTCTTATTTAAACTGTGCAGGTGGGAGAACAGCCAGAACTTGTTGTAGTTTGATCTGTGCATGAACTATGTCAGGTGTTGGAGAGGGCTCTCGCTTTCAGGTGCAGTGCTGGAGCATTTTAGAGTCCAGGGTCATGGCTAGGCTCCTCATATCAAACCATGATGACAGACTGCTACATGGCCAGTACCAGGGCTCACAGTATAAAGAGGAGGCATGGCATCATCTGGCACTTGACCTCACCAGTGCCACTGGTATCTCCTGAACTGGTGAGCAGGTATGGCATCAATATGCTGACCTAAATTGGAGGAAGGAGGCACTCTTAGCCCAATGGATCCAAGATGCTCGTGACAACCATGCTCCAGCAGTTTGTAAGTATCACAGATATAGGTGTACCAGACTTTAGCCTGAGTATTTGATAGACAGATATGCATAATGTTTGTTTTTCACCCCTACAGCTGCAGCAGAGAGGGCTAGTAACATTGAAGCCCATGCAGACAGCCTGACACAAATGTGCCGACAGGCTGGTGAGTGCAGATCTAACTTGCAGTTTATAGAGGTATAAAGTAGAAGGAGTAAATTGTTTACTGCCAGTGGGTATAGTGTGTACTGTGTCTAATGAATAAATTAAGTTTGTCACACTAATATTGATCCACAGGATATCCATTAATATAAGTGTTATTTCACTGTAATAAATATGTATACCACAAACTGTTGTGTTTACATTGGTATGTTGTTATAGAAATAGAATGTGTACAGGTTCATCGCAGCAAATATGGTGTTGACAGCATGAAGTAACTTAGGCTGTTCTGAGAACCAACTAGTATGCAAAACAGTAGAATGTGGAGCTATAAAACAAGATTTAAAGGAAATATGAAATATTTTATGCACTAAGTTCTGAACCCTGAATTGTAATGTCTACATTATTATAGTGTGTCCCCTGCAGTATTGCATTCTTGTGTTAACCTTTGCTTTCCAGATTGTATTATTTCAAAGGATTAATACACAGTACAATAACTATCTGCCATGCATGAATGCCATGATTACAAGGTCAGACTGTCTAACCCAAGAGAGTATCAGGCAGAAATCAGTCAAGCAAAAGACATCAGTTTCCCAGATGTGTGCATATATATATATATATATATATATATATATATATATATATATATATATATATTAAAGAAATCCTGAATATTTGTAGAAACAGTCAGAAAGTGTTAACAGATATTTTCTCCACAGGTCTTACAGGTAAAGAATTATGTGTAGCAGCTGTATGAAGGATATACTAATACACCATGTACAACTGCTCCACTGTCCAAATCCATATGCCTGCAAATGACAGCCAGATATGTACATACACTATGCACTCTCCCCGATACATCACCCTCAAGTGTCACACTGTCATGGCTAGTGGTCACTGCTGCCAATAACCTTGGACACAGATAGGAATCTAGGAAGGTATGCCAGTCGAAGATTCACACAGCATCAGTGCAGGGTATCCCTTCTCTGTCAAGTATGTAATCCTGACCTGTACAAGCCCCCTCCAGTAATGTAGCCATTGTTCTCCCAGTCTACCCCATACTATTACAGGTTGACATTCTAATGGGTATGTATGTGCTACAGAGGCTATGGGCCATAGGAGATGTAAAGTGATGGCAGACCTGTAGAGTATTGAGCAGTACTGTTGTGGAAAATAGAAGCCTATACAGTTGTTAATGGACTTTTTTCTCTCCCTCCACCCCTCATCTGCATCAATAATTACTATTCATATACTACAGGTATGTTGTTCTCAAAACCTATTGTTGGGACATGTGTTCTATTATTGTTCATATATTTAATTGGTTGCATGCTAATATACCTTGTTCAAATACTATTATTGGTGGCTTGCTGCCATCAGTGTAACTTGCATGCTGTTAAAATTCTTACTGTTGTTCCATTCATGCATGTGCTCTGTTTGCTATGCAACTGTTTCAAATCTGTTGGTTTGGGTTAATTGGAAGACCAATGCATGCTGTTATAACTAATTTTGAAATATTTTGTTCATGACTAACTAATATATCTTGGATAACCTCAACACCATAGCACGTTTGGGAAGGCAGATCCTGATGGATCCACCTGTCCTGCCTCATCTGGCCATGGCACCAGGCCCTAGCATGTCTGTGACCCAACTGGAACTTCCTTATCTGCTGGTCTTGCACCACCTTTGGGTGGAACTGCCTCAGGGGATGGGGCCCATTCTCCCCTGGGCATGGGCACAGAGAGGAGCCTGTTACCAGCCGCAAGTTCCGGAGTATGGTATGCAGCATCATCTGCTCTGAGTTGGATGGACAGCTGTACCAGAAGGAGGGCCACATGACACACCTGGAGGGGCAGGCTACCCTGTTGTCCAGCACCCAGAACAGCCACCTTTGAAGCCAAGAAGGTGCAGTGGTGAGTGCCCATAGGTGAGGACCTCAGTCCCACTGTATCCATTTGGGGGCTCATGGGTCTCTGATTTCCAACCACTCTTCCTGTCCAAGGTGTTTACCCCCCACATGTGTCTTACGCTGTCCCTGTCTGCAGTCTCCTGTGTCTTGTCTGTCTGCGAATGCAACCTATCGTATCCAACCTACCTCCTCAAACATACCTACATCCCTTCCCTAACATCCCACTCTCACCTTAATAAAAAAAGAGCATCTGTCCCACAAAAACAATCATTGCCTCATACATAGCTCTACATCCCCCACCCCATGTCCAGTGACATAAGTCAATCAACACTCAAATTATTCTACAAATGTATGTTGCCAACACCCATCCATGTGGGGTGTGACGCTGCAAATTCAAAAATTTCCACGTCAGTCATAGCTGTTGCTGCCGTAGAAATGTAGAGCTATGGTCCTTTCCTACACCTGTCCTGTACATCACTAGCTGGATTTCCTAATGTTTTACCCCCCTGCTTGCCTCATTTCACTACTTTCCTACCACCATTTTTTCTTTTCTTTTATAAAAATTAGCACGGGTGTAAGCTAATATGTTTTTAAACATGTTTTGATATGATCTAAATGTAAATGTTTTTGTTAACATTTTTTCAGTTTTTTAACTTGTTCACTTTATCAACACATATTATATGTAACATTGCTTTTAGAAATAATATGAATATTGTTTAATATTTTATGAATAGAGAACAATGGTCAAGGATGTGTGTATAGCTTTAAAATTTCAAACTGAATTTTGGCGCCAAAAAAGTTATTTAAACAGCTGTGATGCAAGCTATGGAGTTCTGAGGAAGCTTGTTTTATTCAAGTGAAAGCGTTTAACCATTCTTTGCTTGTTGGCATTACAATAAACTTTTGTTCACTTCTACTTGGTTTCATTGAAGGTGTTGTGGACTATTATGAGCGTTGAACAGAGGTGAATTCCCAAGACACAGAGACTGAATTTTGCACACAGTGCATTTGCTGCTTTTTCTTTTCTAGTTGAACTTTTATGTACTACAGGGATGTAACTGTAGGGAAAAGCAGACATCAGTGAGAAATTGTCCACCCACTACCATTTGCACCACCGTCACAGCAACATACCAGTACCCCAACTGACCTCAAGTATAACGACTGTTTGAACAATCATATCCTGATTGCCATTCACACACTACACCTACATATACTGCCTCAAGTCACAGTCTACTGGGAATCCTGAGGCATTACAGGACTTTTCTCAGTCTGCCCCTACAACATATACACCTGATAGACCACCAGTAACTGTAGCAGCATGCGCAGTCAGATAGAAAAAGATCTATGTCACTCACATCTGCCACTTTCCCTACTCAGCCCAATACACATTTACACACTACACTGCTACACAGTCATGACAGTCTGTTAACAATGGCAGACATACATAACTCTCAAATGTACAGATTTCCACAGAATGTCCAGGGTATGGGACCATATTTATGGCCGCTGCTGCATACCACTTCTGGCAGTCTGCTAAGTCACTGGTATGATATCATGAGTGAAGTCACTAAATCATGATATACCATACCTCTGAACCTCTTACTGCAAGATATCTGGACAAAGCCTGACATACTTGGGGGACAATTGGCCGAAAAGAGGGACATATCTCACATAATGGTGTTACAAACTGAAACAGTTGCTGGTGTTATAGGTTTTGTTGTAACATAACATCCCTGAAGGATATGATGTCTGAAACACAAATGAAAGTCAACATTTATTGTTTTCAATGCTCACCTTATCCTACTGATTTCTCAAAAACAGAAATTGTCTGAAGAACAGACCAAACATAAGAGGCAAACCTCAGGGCATTCCACTGACATCTGGACAGTTGAGAGGTATGTCAGAGACATATCACTGTCAAGTGTCAAGTCATGCAGAAAATGCATGTCCAGGCAAACCCTGTTAATCTAGTAATATTCTATGTGTAAAACAGCAATACTTACTTACAATCTATACCTAGTGCTGGAACTTTGTCCCTTTCTTGTTCCAAGAGGTATTTCCACCTACCTTCTGTTAAGCTGTAGCCCCCACACCTCAATAATGTCCTCCTCACAGGCAAGAAATAGGGGTAAGGCCCACATGAATGACCTAATTATAAGACTGTGTTGCTATGGCATTGGCTAATGGAAAGACAACACAGCTGCTCTGGATGCAAGTAGCAAGTGGGAGACACCAATTGGTGCACAGGCCATCACCTGCTCTTTAGCATTACCTACAAAAGGCAGGCTGCTGCCTATGCAAAACAGGTCTGAACCCGTCTACACAAAGACAGACTATGACTACACAAACATAAACATTTGCATTATTCTGAGGAAACTTTTCAGCACTATAACAGGTATGACAATCAGTTAAGCATGTAATGGAGTGTAGAAGGGGGATACCATAATGTGAAATAGGAAGTTAAACACTAGGTCGCAACAAGACTTGCTGGACTCACATGTTGCTGTCCGGCACCTATGCCTATTCCTGCTGGTCCTGTCTGCAGTGACGTAGATCACAGCTCTGGCCCCTGAGTCACCCCAGCAAAGATCAGCTCATATATGACTACTACTAGATTGTCTGTTGTCCAATACTGACTGTGACACTGCTAGGCCAGCTACCTGGGATGTTGTAAATATTCATATGTCACCTGTGAATGCTACTCTGATACATATGCTTGTCTTACAAATGTAGGAGACTTATATAGTACACAACTGGTGCAGAAGTGTGTGTTGAAATGTATATTATATACTGAGCTCATGCCTTTTAACTGTCCAGAGTGTTGCAGACTGACCACATGTTTGCCTCATATTTGTAGTCAATGCCTCATAGAGTCGTGTGGTGTCTGGCAAATCACTGGCAACCTAGTAAAGACTGAAGTCACAACATAATAGCATACATTTGAATGTCAGATGTCATATCCTGTGGACTATTCCTGTGAATGCAAAACCATGTTTGCTGCAACTAAGTGTGTTACAGCTAAACTTATAAAGTGTCACTATTGTCCCACCTTTGCCCACCATTTATGTGTGCCTTTGTGTAGATGTCTTGCTTTAACAAGAGCTAGGGGTTTTAACATGAAACCCATGTCATTGCAAGTGTACCTTGTCCTGGACGATGCTGACATTTATGCAGTCACTGACACCTGGTTTGCAGCTGTGGAAGGGCTCACTAACCTTGGCAGGTTATTCATCCCACCATATGTTCAGACCCCAAATGAATGGCTGCAAAACCACAGGAGGTGGAGTTTTAAACATTACCATACACATACACACCTCCAGGCTTTCCAAACAGTATAACTAACTGGAGACATCCCAAGTGCAGTTAACTATTGACAAAACACCTATTCAAATCATTGCAAGCTACAGACCTCCAACCAAGACTCTGGACACCCACTACACCTATCTGGACTTGCTCGAATCTGTCGATATTCAACCATCTACCCTGCTCCAGGGTGACTTTAACTACCCAACCATAGTGTGCATGACCTATTCTACCTGAACCTGAATGCACAGAGATTCACTGGCTTTGTCAATGACAATGCATTGAATCAGCTGGTCAGCACTCCAACAACAGGTGGAAATATCCTGTACCTGGTCCTAACCTACAGTGTCATCTCCCTTGGTAATATCTGACCACATAGCTATCACTGTTGAGGTCTCCATCTCTCCTCCCCTCCCCATCAGGGTCAAACAAAATAAATTTTACAAAGATGACAATAAATCTCCTCAGAGCATGTAGAAGTAGCTTTACAGCCATCATCTTGTCAGTTGGAACTAGCAGTAATGTTCAAGCCCACACCACAATACTCTGTGAGCACCTACATAGCTATATGGACTCAGCAATAATTGAAAGGACAACATCATCTTCCTCAAGGTAGGGTAAACCTCTGTGGTGGACAGCAACAATACACAAATCCCATAGTAGGTGGAAATAATTACTAGACAGGGACAAGAAGGAGTAGGTACCTAATTGGAAGCAATATCATCTTGGTCTGAACAAGCAAATAAGGTCACAGGTGAATTACCCTAAGGCTATCTTTGAGTGACAATTAGACACATTCACCAAGGCTAATCACTAAGCCTTCCACACATATGTCTGCTATCCCAGAGGCAACACTCAAATGTGCTCTGTAGTGGTGGACAATAACATGACATACACATACTGCATAGATATCACCAACCCGCTGCAGGCAGGTTAAATGTAAACATCACCCCTGTCCCTGCATTGGTACACATGGACATGAACAGCACCTGCCCCCCTCCCCTCATCATCAGGAAGCAGACCCGTAATGTCCTCTCAAAGGCAACACATAGGAGTCTCCATAGGCCTGATACCATCCTTGGCTGCATCCTACATGAACTCAGGCATGAGCTGTCAGCTCCATTACACACTGTAGTCAACCAAAGACCGAGCACCAGTGTCATCCCATCTGCACAGAGGACAGCCACTGTCAACCCTACACAAAGGCAAAGCAATCCACTGACCCAGCCAATCATATGCACATCAGCCTAACTAGCCTGATCTGCAGGGGCATGGAAGGAAATATCAAGGATCTTATAAATAGGCACATTGGCAACCTCAAAATTGTTGAGCCCACACAGTGTGGTATTGTCAAAGGGAGATCATGTCTGTTAAACCTGGTCAACATCTCTTAAGTGGGCAACAAACACAAGGATGAGGAGAAGGTGGTGAACACTGCCTACCTTCACCTAGCCCAAATCTCTCACAGTAATCCCCATACGGCCATGATACATAAGCCTACACAGCTAGGCATCAACCTGTATGTTATCAGATGGGTAGCTAACTGTCTCAATGATAGTACCTACTCAGTCAAAGTAGTGGAAGCTACCTCTAGTAGTAGATTCTTACAGAGTGGTATATCCCAACGATCAGTCTGGGGGCCTCTTCTGTTTGAGATATACATTTCTGAGGTGGTCTGTGGCTGACCACGTTTGCAGATGATTGCAAGCTGGCCACTGTCTTACATTCCCCTACTGATGTGACCACCCTCCAAGAGGCCCTTACCCAAATTAGTGACTGGTGCAAGAAGCATTGCCTCAATCTGAATGCCAGAAGATGCATCATTTTCCCTGTTGTGGTAGATGTCATCCACACTAATTATGACAGTAATAACAATGTACTGAGAATGCAATCAGGTGTGAGGTGACTTGTGCACCAAGGTTGGTAGCAACCTGTGAGTTTCCCACCATGTGGGCACCATTATATGGAAAGCTGTCTACATGGCCAACCTCACAAATATGTCATCCAGGAACCAGGGGGCCATGACATCCATGTACTCTACCCTTATCAGATGCATTATTGAGTACAATGGTTCCTTTGGCATGTACCTAGTCAAGCAAATGCAGCAGTTGTAGAGACCACAGACGTTCCTGACCAGGCAATTCCAGGGTCTGCAACACCTATCCTATACAGATAAGCTGAAATCCCTGTCTCTGTACTCAGTCTTATACAGACTGATCATAGGCAACCTGTGTCTGGCATACAAGGCCATTTCCAAACCAGCCTTGATGGTGTTTCTGCATATTCATAACATATGTCTGTAAGACAAGCCCCACTCATGCAACATCCATGCAAGGCCCTCACCTGCTCTGTGACATAGGTTCATAAGTTTATAGATAGGTACTAAGCTATCAGCCCAAGAGCCTAAGTAAGCCTAGCCAACAAGGTCCCCTGGCTTACACCACCCAAGAAAGTTAATTTCCTATGCCCCTGTCGAGCAGAGCCACAGAAGTGATCCCCAGGATGTATTTCCTATTTCCCATCCACTCATCAAGATTTTTCTTGAAGAGTGTTAATGAGGAACTTTGCTTGACATAGATGGGTAGCTTGTTCCAGAGTATAGGAAGTCTCTGGGACAGGAATCTATCCCTCCCGCATGTCCTGTTTATTGTGGTGACAAGGTTTAGGTCCCTAGAGCATGTAGCTCGGAGAGATTGGGATTTCTTAAGGTGTAGCATGTCCAACAGCTCTGGCTTTAACATAGCTTTATATGTTAAGACTAAGACATAATTTTCTGTATTTCGAGGGTGAGTTTTTTAGGCAGTCAAGTGGAGTAGCCATGGGGGCCAGTTGTGCCCCCCCATGTATGCAAACTTGGTTTTGTGTATTTGGGAAGAGCAGTTTATTTTTCATTCAGTATATTCTCAATATTGGAAATACTATTGACGTTACTTGGATGATATTTGTATGTTTTGGTTTGGACCTCAGGAGAAACTAATAGAATTCATTGAGTATGTCAATAGTACTACTGACTTCCTCAAATTCACCCACAGTTTTTCTAGGGAACACTTACAATACTTGGATGTGATGATTGAAAAGATACCTGAAGTTAGACAATTTAAGTCCAATGTTTACAGAAAAGTGACTTTTTCAAACTCCTACTTGTTTTACACTAGTGCCCACCCTTTCAAACAAAAGAAAGGAATTTTGAAAGGGAAGTTCATTAGGAGTAGTAGGATGACATTCCTGGATAGAGACTTCGATATAGAAAGTAAGAAATTGAAAAATATGTTTTTGGAAAGAAATTACCCCCTTGTTTTAATAGAAGAAGTAATGAATGAAATAAAAAATGGGGGGGGGTTTAGTCCCATTTTAGGGGTATTGGAACACACTGTAATTAACACAGAGAATACCCCAACCCCAGACACAAACTGGAGTAGTAATTTCATTTTGAATTTCAGTAATGACACTTATTTGGTTAAAGATATTATTTCTAGAAATTGAGGGAAGTTTAGGGACTATTCTGACTTGGACCTGTTATTCAAGGACCCCCTGAAATTCACTTATAGGAAGGGGAAAATATTAAGGAAATACTGGAATATAGAAAACCAAAGCAGAGTAGGCAAAAGAAATGCACTTTTAAGTGTGGGGCTTGCTCCCAATGCTCACATGTTATACAGGGGAAGAGTGTGTATTTAATGGAGAGGAATATAAAGTTAGGAACTAACACATTCTTCAGCTGTGACACCAGGTGGGTCATATATATAACCATTTGTAAACCCTGTGGAGCCTTCTATATAGGGAAGACTACTAGGATGTTTAAGAGGCGAATATATGAACATCTCTATGACATTAGTAAGCAAGATACCAATAATGCACTATTCAGACATACCACACTTTGTAAAGATGCAGTTTTTGTTTTCTTTGTCGTAGATAAAATAGAACAGGACCCTCGAGGTGGTCCCTGGGAGACAACTATAGAGTACAGGGAACTATTTTGGCAGTTGAGTTTGGAGGCTAACAGCGAACCAGGGTTAAATGACTATATTTCTTTAGCCCCTGCCCTCAAACTTAGATCTGCTAAACTATGTTTTTATTTAGCATTATTTTTTGACCAGTAGATGGCAGTGTTCTACTAGTTCATCACAGTGGTATTGTTTCAATAAAATTTAAAATTTTGGTGTAACACATCCTATTTATTTATTTCTATATTATAGTTGATGGCCTGCATTTTATGTATTTACATATTAATTATGCTATTCATTGTTTTTAAAATCTGTTTTTAGAACCTGTTATTGCAATAAGTGACTGTTTGTTTTAGGAGTTTTTATAGCAGCATTTTGAATGCACTATATTCAATTATATTAAATGTCTTAATTGGTTAATTGGTTTGTTAATGGGAATGGAGGGTTACTTAAGGAGATTACTAGCTTGTGTAACTATTCATTCTGATGAAGTCTAAAGACGAAAATGCAAGTTATTGTTTTGTGGCATTAAATAAATCATTTTGGTTCACCGACCTGAAGAGGCATTTTGTTTGCTGGTTCTGCAAGTGGTTTAGTTTGTAGTGATTTTGGTACTGTCTCCAAGCACTTTTTCCTTCTCAGTTGTGTTCACAGCTTTATATGTTAGGCAGAGATTTCCTCGGAGTAGGCGATATGCTACAGAGTAAAGCTGGGTTTTTTGAGATGGTCAGTGTAGGGCATCTGTTTGAGGCCAGTAATCCTCTTTGTGAGGTACTTCTGTGGCCTTTCCAGCTGCTGCAGATGGCTTGTGAGATGCATTCCAAAAGGGGCGTTGTACTCTATAAGGGTCTAATGAGTGCCATGTAGAGGGGAACAATAACCTCTTTTTTTCCTGGATGAGAACCCTTTTGTGATGAGGTGTGCCACATAGAAGGATTTCTTGACTACTGTGGCAATGTGATTATCAAAGGATAGACTACTGTTCACCTTGGTCCCAAGGTCTCATCACACATTCAGTGTTAAGTAGACTGCCGTTTATGTGGTAGTTCATGAGTACTGAGTTTTTACCAAAGGAGATGACAATGCATTTTTTGGCATTGAGCTTGAGGCCATGCCTCTGACACCAGGCATCTGTCTCAGTGAGGCCCTTCTGTAGGATGTCCACATCATTTGGGGACTTGACTATGGCTCCTAATTTGTAGTCATCTGCAAACTTTGTTAGCCAGAGGCCTTTTGTGTTATCCTGTACTTCAGAGAAGTAGATACCAAACAGGAGAGGTCCCAGGACTGAACCCTGTGGTACTCCATTTGTCACTTGTTTGAAGTCAGATTTGGAGTCTGCAACTTTTACAGTGTGGGTTCTGTCAGTAAGCCAGTTGGCAACCCATCTTGTGACCTAGGGATTTATGCCTAGTTTAGTGAATTTAGCTATAATTCCAAAATGGGGGATGGTGTTGAAAGCCTTGGCGAGGTCAAAATAGGCTGTGTGAACCATCTTACCCTCGTCTACAGCTTTGGTGACTGCCTCAAAGAAGTTGATCAGGTTCAAAAGGCTGCCTTTCAGAAACCCAAACTGGGTGGGGTCCAGAGTTTGGAGTTACCAATGTCTTTGTTTATGAGTTCCATGATGATATGTTCCATGGCCTTGCAGACCAGGCTTGTCAGGCTAATAGGGCGATAGTTCCCAGGATCAGTGGTGGCTCCCCATTTGTGGTGTGGGATAACTGTTGCTGTGCGCCATTCAGTGGGTACAAAGCCTGACATGAGACTATGCTTGAACATGGTGCTTAGGTAGGGAGCCAGTTCGTTCTGAAATTCATGCAAAATGCAGCCTGGGATGTTGTCAGGTCCCATGGATGCTGTGTTTTTGGTTTTAGAGAGTGTAACTTTTACCTGCATAGATGTGATTACAGGGACTCTGCATTCTTCCTGTATAGATATGGGCCCTTCAGGGGGTGAGAGGGGGTAAAGTTAGCACTGAACCTATCTGCTAGGATGTTGGCAATATCAGTTGGCTCTGTAATTTTCATGCCGTTGTGCTGAAACTCAGAGCAGATTTGGGTGTTGCCATTGAGATTCTTGACATAGCTATAGAATGTTTTGTGGTTGCCCTTTGAATCAGTGGCAAATTTGTTTTCATAGCTAGGTTTGGAGGATCTTATAAGGGATCTCAGCTTCTTACTGAGGCTGACCAGGCAGCTCCTCCACTCATGGTATTTTACTCTCTTTTGCAACAGTTTCTTCCTTCTGTTGTAGAGTTTGTTTATGGCAGGGGACCACAAGATTGGCTTCCTTTTTTTGGAGGATAGCATCTTGGTTCTGTTTGGGATAGCACGATCCATGCACGTGTGTAAGTGATTATAGAGTGCATTTGTGTAGGATTCAGCAGTCATAAATGTATTGTCCATCTGCATGGGTGTCATGAAGTTCACCACTTCTGTCTTAAGAAGCATGAAGTTGGCTTTGGAGAACTTTTTTACCATGGTTTCCTTAATGGTGGGTGGGGATGGGATGCAGATATCAGGGTGATTAGCTTATGGTTGGATATGACCAACGAGGAGTTGATTTCAGGTGTGGAATACCGGTCACTCATGTTGGTAATGACTAGGTCTAGGATATTGTTGCCCCTGGTGGGGGTGTGGATAGGTTGATCCAGGGCTTTGGAATTTATGAATTCCAGAAAGCATTGAGTGAAGGAGTTGGTACATCTGTAGTTTTCCCAGTTAATGATGGGGTAGTTGAAATCACCCATTATTAGGGTGTTTGGTTGAACCCTAATATTTTCCAGTATATCAAGAAAAGAGGAGTGGGAATCCTGAGGCATGGTGGGGGATCTGTGGCAAGCTACAATTAAAATTGCAGTTTTGCCCAGAGTTAGTTGCACTTAGATAACTTCGGATGCATTATGCTGCACAATTAGCCTGGAGGTGTGGATATCCTTAATGAATATGGACACAGCTCCACCTTTGGTGTTCTGGTCCAGGTTAGATGGCCGAAAAGTGTGGTAAGAGTTATAGCCTGGTAATGCAGGTGTGCTGTCTAGAGCCTTGAACTAGGTCTCAGTCACTGCACAGATGTTGATTTTATCCATTTTAAGGAGTGCCTCGAGTGAGTAAATTTTGAGATTTAGACTTTTAGCATAGAGTAGCATTACCCTCAGGTGTTGCTTGTCTGTCCCTGTTACGATGGTGAATTTGTCATTTGAACCTTGCCTAAAAAAGGCACTATAGGGGCGGCAAGAGCCTTAGCTATTATCGAGAATCCCAGGTGCGACAAGTGCAGGACATCTCTGGCAAAGCATCGTGATCTATCAACCATGTCGTCCCAGGCAGACAGATACTGGATCTCCTTAGAATGACACCAGAAGCTTAGCCAATTTTTGAAGTCAATCATTTTGTCCTTGTACTGCGGTATCATTCTGGGTGATGGCAGGATGCTACTCAGGGCTAGGGTCATACCTGCCTGGGCTACAAGATCGGAGAGCTCTTCCATGTCTCTTTTGATGTAGTCCAGGGAGGTACATCTCAGGTCATTCACATCAACATGGACAATGGCAGAGTCATATTTGTACTTGTGGAGTGACCTGAGTGCATGGGTTATGTGGCAGATCCTGGCACCCAACAGGCAGCTGTCAGTAACCTTCTCCTTGTTTAGCCTGGTGAATGGGACATCAGTGTGCCTGACTATAGCGTCACCTATGACTAGTGTGTTGGGTACGCTGGTTTGTCTTATGGGCTGTGGTTTATTGGCACACTGATTCTGTGGGCTATGTGTCATTTGGGTTGTGTTAGGGGGTGGAGGTTGCTTGCATTTCTGCTTTGGAGGTCTCTGTTACTTGAGCAGATTATTATTGAGAGCCTCTGTGAATGTTTTTGTGTTTCTATGTGTGGATTTTGGTGGTGTGGGTTTAGTGGGGCTATGTGATGAGTGTGGTGTGGTGCAAGTGTTTACCTTCTCCTCTTGGCTGTCAAGCTCAGTCTTGGTTGGAGAGAGCTTTACCTCCAGTTTGGCTAGATAAGTGCATCTCTCACAGGTTGTGGTGTTGGGTGGTAGGAGGAGAGGGTTGTCTGTGTACATGAGGCAATTGCTACATTGCCTCAAGATGCCCAGATTCATCAGATAGACAGGAGAGAACACTGGGAGCTGACCCTTGGACATGCCTGAATAAAAAAACTACTTTCCTCTAGACAAGTGAGGAAAGTGAGTATAAGAACTGTTTTTTTTCTAAGCAAGTGAGGAAAGTAAGTACAAAAACTGTTTCCCTCTATGTAAAGAGGAAAGTTGAGTGCTGTAGTAATTTGTAGCTTATTTAATGCGACAACAAGTGCTGAACAAGTGCTGAGCATGAATAAGCAAATTCAAGTGCTAAAACTAAGAATCTGTACCTGGATCTTGTGATAGATAGGCTACCTAGTGCTTACCACTCCCACTGATAAGCTAGAATGCCTCCCTCCAACACAGAAAGGCTTGGGGGCTCAGAAGCTTACAAACAGTCCTGGATATAGCAAATCTGTATCTGGACTAGACTAGTTACAGGAAAGGTGGGAAACAAGCACAAACGCGGGCTTTTAAACCAGAAAGTTGAAAGAGATGGAAAAACTGCCCAAACGGCCAATAAACTACAATTTCTGGGCCAGAAACCACTCTTGTAGTAGATAGGCTACCTAGTCCTTACCACTCCCACTGATAAGCTAGAAGGCTTCCCTACAACACAGAAAGGCTTGGGGGGCTCAGAAGCTTGCAGGCCTGGATACAGAAAATCTGTATCTGGACTAGACTAGTTACAGGAAAGATGGGAAACAAGCGCAAATGCAGGCTTTTAAACCAGTAAGTTGAAAGAGATAGAAAAACTGCCAAACGACCAATAAACTACAATTTCTGGGCCAGAAACCACTCTTGTGGTAGATAGGCTACCTAGTGCTTACCACTCCCAGTGATAAGCTAGAAGGCTTCCCTCCAACACAGAAAGGCTTGTGGGGGGGGGGGGGGTCAGAAGCTTACAAACAGTCCTGGATACAGCAAATCTGTATCTGGACTAGACTAGTTACAGGAAAGGTGGGAAACAAGCACAAATGCGGGTTTTTAAACCAGAAAGTTGAAAGAGATAGAAAAATCTATAGCACTTGTTGGCAAAATAATGTAGTGTCCCACACAATACACTGTCTGCATAATACACTGCATCCCCATGTCTAGCAGAGCACATGTATATCCCTCTTGAAGAAGAAGATGGATGACTACATGGGAAATGGAAAATACACCCCTGAGATCCTGCATGTGTCCCAGCTGGACAGGGGAAACAGGTGCTGCCTTTGAAGGGACATGTGCAAAAGTCTGGGCTAGGCTTATGAGGACATCCATGCCAATAGCCTGGTATCATCTTATGAAGGCATGCACCTAGTATTTTACATATTTCCTGCATGTATTGCAGACTATCCTGCAATGTTGTCTGAAATTAGTCCCTGTGAGTCTGAACTGTGTAGGTACTGCAGTGATAGAGTATTCTCTTGTTCCTTCATTAGTTATTATCACATATTGTTACACCTTGTCATTGTGTCTGGTCTATATAGCAGTAAGTCAGCTCTTACAGTACTTGCATATGCACTTGGTGACACTGTATAGCTCTCTCCAGTAGCCTAGGTCATGGTCACACTTTCCATTCTGCTAATAGTCCTATCACACAGTAGGATTCATCACCCTTTGTTGAGGGCCTTACAGTAGCTGTTAAGGAGATGGATTGTGGCAGTCAGGACTATGTTAAGGTCTGGCCTGAAGTGCCCATGGGTGGCAAAGCTGTGCCAGAATTTAGCAGGAGTGTGTGTGTGTATGTGTGTGTCTGTGTGTGTGTGTGTGTGTGTGTGTGTGTGTGTGTGTGTGTGTGTGTGTGTGTGTGTGTGTGTGTACCAGCAAACATAATACTGCAGGCTATTAATTTACATATGTTGTCTTCCTCTCACAGGCGAACATGGGGGTTTGTGTCTCTCCCCCTCAAAACCTGATGTCAGTGTCTTAGCGGACACTCAAGATGATGGTGGTCACAGTGAAGTAGAGGTGGGGTTGACTGGGCCTGATTCTGTGCCATTGGTTGGTATCCCAACTTTACCCACAATGTCCCCACACACAGTCAGTGTGCCCACACATACCAACAGCCACAGATAATGGACAGTTAGAGGGTGGTGGCATGGAACAGGCTAGTTTGGTGACTATGGCAAGGTGAGTGTAGACACTAGCCATAGCTAGAGGGTAGGTGAGGTCCCACACAAGCAGATGGACAGGAGTGCCAGACAGAGGACTGCTGCCTATCATGCCCCTATCGCAAGTGCCACAGCAGGTGTCACCAGATGCATGTTATGGTCTGTCATGGAGGCACAAGCTCGTACTGACCTCAACACCAGACAGATGCTCAGGGTCATGAATGCAGCACTTCCTGCCATGTGTGATGACCTCCACAGCATTTGTGATCCCATGCCTTATTTCTCCGATGTTGTAGATAGACAGTAGAGTGAAACACTGTTGCTACTTGTTTGTGCAATGCCTGTGCTTGAGCATGTGGTGGGCATAGGGCATTAGCCAGGTAGACGTGGGTCAGCAACATGATCAGCTGAGAGCCCACGTGGCCATGCACATTCATAGTCCTGTAGGGTCAGTACCACTAGCACTACTGAAGGGACGGTGCTGTCCACACCACAACAGAGCAGGCCATAGGCACATGGTCCTGGCCAGTGCCATCAGGGATGTCACCATCGGGGAGTAGTACTGCATTTGTCCTTGGGCCTGATGATGCCAGTGAGACTCCTGGCAGGACAAATTCCTGCGTCCCTGCTGCGAGACTGTGAACTGTACATCCTGCTATGTGCAATCCACGGCTGTCCAACATAGCCCTGTGTCGGGCATCCACATGTCTTGATTGTGTGCAGGCAAACACTCACACATCTGTATCATAGGCCAGTCACCATCAGACATGCACAGCTCCCCTGCATGGCACAGTTGAATACCACCCCTCCTGACACACACACACATGATGTCAACCATATGGAACAGCTTAGGCCTCTGGCAATCCCACACCGCATCCTGTGCATGTGATGCTACTTGTGCCATAACCTTATTATCCATACCATTGATGCAGGGACATGCTCATATGGGTCTGATGCACAGGGTGAATACAGTACAGTGTAGTAATGTAATGCTGTGTAAGGTGCTGTCTGCTGGCAATAGTTATGGGCACACATTGTGGTGTATATACCTTGTTAGCCATGACGCATTATTGCTGTTAGTACTGCTGACTGACTGTAGTGTCACGTACTGTATTCTGTTTGTGTTTCAGGTGTCTGTGTGTCTGCAGGCCATGGGCCTGCTGACAGTGCAATAATGAGTATGGCAGAGTGGAAACACAGTGATGTTTTCATAGCCAAGGTGCAGCTGTATATGGACATGTTTTATAGGTGTATTTACATGCAACAGTGTGTGAGGGACAATTGTGACAGACAGTGTGCCCTTACATACATATTCTTGACACAGACAGCCAGCCTTCATATATGTCAGCAAGGTGTTCTGTAGGACTGCAGGCTCATACATACATAGGAGATTACTTGAGAACTGGCACTAGGTCCCTCACAAGCTTAGCCAGTACTGTAACTGCAACATATTTGCTTATCAGCACCTGTTGCCCCTGGCATTTCTGTCCCAGCTACTCAACCTTCATGCAGGTGATGAGGGTATGCCTGGTACTGTGTATGAAAGGTGGGGGGTATATATTCCTTACATGGGTCAGCCTGTGTTAGTCTAACCTTACAATCAACAACGTGTGTCTGCTAACTCATATGCATGTCTGGCCTATTGTGCTGGTAGTCCACACAGAGTCATAGTCCTGTAGATGGGGCAGCTGTTGAAGGGCTGAGCACAACCTCTACCTGCACAGTCTTACAAACAATAGCGCTAGATACATAACACAAATTGCACAGAGGTAATGTAATGTCGCAGGGTCTGCCACTACTATTCAAGTGGGTGAAAATTGCAGGGGCTCTTAGGATTGCCAAGGGTGGGTTCAGAGGCCCTTAACATGGTAGAGCCATCTGTTGCATGCACACACACACACACACACACACACACACACACACACACACACACACTCACAAACACACACACACACACACACACACACACACACACACACACACGCTGCTGCATAGGAACATGCATTGAAGTACACATGCACATGGTGTTGACACTTCTCTGAGTGGATGATCTATCCATCTATTTATGTACAATACACAATGATATGACCATTGCATGCACCACAGTGGCTTGGTGTTAGAAACTGCGTAACTGTGCTTGTACGGTGGATGACCTCTGTATGGACTGAAACTAGTTTGGCAATGGGGAAGTTTGCAGGGTGGAGGAGGCACACAAAATGGTATAGCCATCACATATACACAGTGAAGACAGCCACAGGGGCTGTGCATACAGAAACACATACATAGCTTCCAATAGATATATTAGTAACCTTATGCATCCACTTGTATGTACTATAGTGCTACGTACACATGACATGCTCCACATAGATTATATGCCTGGGACATAACACACAACCTCTTACAACAAGTAATCTTGTGAATGCCTTCATGGATGGTGGGATAACCCACCAGAAATAGCGACTGGTCTCATCTACTGCTCCTACAAACCTGGACAAGTGTTGGAGTGACAGACTTTGTAGCGGCATCATGTGTCAGTCAGGTATGATGTCTGCTGTTGGCATGTGTGTCACTATGGTAATGGTGACATATTTGGCAATGATATCACAGGAATGCTCATTGTTAGCGGACACAGATCACATATAGGTTGCAAACTTGTGGGTATTCCATGTATATCTGTACAGATTACTGGTATGGGCTGTATAGTGTTACATGGTGCATGTGAGGCAGATGCCATTTACAGACCCCTTAAAGTAATGTCATGGGTAAGAGGTCAACAGGCCTTAAATTGTATAACCTACACACACAACAGCTACAGAGGATATGCTTCACACACACTACTATAGTTGTCAGATTGAGATTAGAACCCCTACCTATCTTATTATTTGTACTATAGTATTATGCAGTTATTCCACATTCCACAGAGCTTAGAGGGCTGACAAGTGTGTAAAGGTGTATTTATGGTGAATGACATCAGCAGGCCTTGTAAAGTAGGGCAATGGGAAGTGTACTGTTGGTACATTCCTCAAAATGGCATAACCCACACCACCAGAGGATGTGATTCTCACCTAAACACACAAACATGGAGTATATGATTCACAGAAACACACACACACACACACACACACACACACACACACACACACACACACACACACACACACACACACACACCCACACGCACACACGCACACACGCACACACGCACACACACACAAAATCACAATTGCCACTATTGAGTTTAGAACCCCTACTTATCTATATGTATACTACAGCATTGTGCAGTTATCACACATGCCACAGTGCTTATAGACTTTAACAGTGTCCTAAGGTATGTCTAAGGTGAATTACATCAAAAGCCCTTGTAAAGTATGGCAATGAGAAGTGTACTGGTTGGGAAGGGCATCAAAATACATTACCCTACAAACATACACATTTACAAACACTTACACACACACACACACACACACACACACACACACACACACACACACACACACACACACACACACACAGACACACACACACACATTTGCCAGAAGTGAGAATAGAACCTCTGCCTATCTATTTATTTCTACTATAGTGATACATAGTTATCACGTGTGCTACAGAGCTTATAGGACTCAGGGCTGTCCAAAGGTACTTTTAAGGTGAATGACATCAGCATGACTGCTAAAGTAGGGCACTGGGGAGTGTTGTGGGTGGGACAGTCCTCTAAATACTTCAGCCTACAAACATACACACTTACAAACACTTGAACTGAGAGTTTAAACCCTACCTATCTAGTTATTTATACTATAGTGTTACACAATTGTTGCATGTGCTACAGAGCTTACAGGGCTGACAGCTGTCCAATGGTACATCTAAGGTGAATGACATCAGCAAATCTTGTGAAGTATGGGAATGGGAAGTGTACTGAGTGGTAACAGCCTCTTAATACTTAAAACTATACATGCACATACACCCACACATATGCATACACACACACACACACACACACACACACACACACACACACACACACACACACACACACACACACACACACACACGGAGGTGATGTGATGTTATAACCCCCACCTCAGTACAATTACACAATGGATCTTACCTTCATTATGGCATGTGTGACTGGTTATGACCAGTATATCACTGTCTGCAGCAGGACACCAATCTATGCCATCCAGGGTATCCCTGTGTATAACTCACTCTCTCTGTGTGTCTCCCTGTGTCTCTCTCTCTCTCTCTATCGCTGTCTACCTCTCTCTTCCCCACGTATATGTGTGTGTATGCTGGACATATTGTTCTATGTTGCCCATATATATGTCTTTGTATCACCCACAACAGATGCAGATATATCACATCTGGGCCACCTACAGCTCGCTGAGGTAATCCTGTCTGATGGGTGTGTGTAGAGACAGTTAAGGTGTACATAGCTGTCTGTATACAAGGGCATATATGCACAATACAATTATATAGTCCAATGTGGGTTCCAACATGGGCTGTGATTCTCTAAGTGTAGGAGCATGCCCAGTATGACCTTTTATAGTAAGAGTGAGACTTCAGTCAAGAGATAGTTGTACTCCGGTCTGGGATTTTGTGTGCTACAGCCATACCTCTCAACAGTAAACAGGAAGATGCTAGGTGTACAGGGTTTGTTTTTCAGACATTTTCTGACATATTTTAAGTCTGACATTGGAATGTATTGTGTCATTACCTAGTGACAGACATCCTCAGATCATCACAGTGCTTTACCAGAGGAATACAAGATGTATGATGCACAGACCAATATTATGAGCCCAACTATAGACATTCTTGCCCAAAAAGACCAGTTGAGAGGTTTGGCCCCAGCTGGTCGACTGATGAAGCTGTGTAAACAGTCCAGCAACCTGGTGATATACTGGCTTGAGATCTCCTGCTTGTGTGGTATTCTTCTTACCTAAAAAGTCATATTCTGGTCTATACCTCTCAAGTATACAGTTTTTGGTAGATTGTCCAGGGGTTCGTCTAGAAGTTTCGTCCAGTCTACATAAACTTGTGTTTTTATGGCAAGTTAGTTGCAAATAATTAAAGACTGATGTTACAAAATAATGATAGACATTAGTGTTTCAGACTTCATAACCTTCAGACAATTCCTGCTAATGCAAAACCCATTATTCTACCAACTTTCTCAGTTTGTAAGGGCAATATTTACAACATGTGCCTATCATTGTGCCTTTGTCCCACTTTTATTCATGATCTTGTCCAGATGTCTTGCTGCCAGAGGTTGAGAGGTATGGGTGTGAGTACAAAGTGCATTGTACTGTGCAGAAATGTCCATTATATATGTAGTATATTCCACATAGCACTGTGCGACTTCCAGGTATATCAGTGGCAGAGTAGTACAGAGTAACGTGGTAAACCACTGACAGAGAGTTGTGTATAGGTTGATAGGTTGATATAACATCAGTATGGTATTGGCCCTGAAGCCCGTATAACCCATGCAAATGGGAGTGTAGCCCATGTTAGGCAATATCAGCACACAGAGCCCTTATCCAGCAGGAACACAGGTGGAATCACAGGACTGTAGTTTGTGTTTCCCATGCACTTATACAGGGAACGCATCAGTAGGGGTATTGAGGCACTTGGCTTGATGTGGACAGGGAGTGTATTCCACAGATGTGGGAGTGTGTGGGGCACATATCTGTCACACCAACAAGCCATACTGGTATCACAGATGAGGTTGATGATGCACCTACAGGTTGATTGAGTGGGCCATGACTTCCAGATGTGTGACAGTCCCATCAATGCAGGGTCTGGATTGCTTTGTATGCCAGACAGGGGTCACCTCCGTAATGTCTGTATGGAACAGGATAGAGGGAAAGTGCTGCTAACCTGTGTTGGGCAGGGGTTTGGGGTAAGGCCTTAGTGTTTGCAAGACCCTGGTTTGTGGAGTCTGCCTGGTGTGTGGTGTGTGTGTTTGTGGAGTTCTCATGTATTTTTGCCTCTGAGGTGTCCTTTGTTTGAGTTTTTGTTTTTTTGTGGACCTCCACTTACATGGGTGTGTGTTGTGTATTTGCAGGTGATGTTTACTGACTCCATACACTGCATGGCACCTATGTTACTGCACAATTTGTTCTGGTGTGCATATTCTCCATTTGTCTGGCCATTGGTTCCCCTTCCCCTTATGTGTGTCTCTTTGTCCTTCTGTAGTCCAGTCACAGGCTTTGCCCACAGTGGCTGCTACGTATTTGTATTTCTGATGTGAGCGGGGTAAATGCTGTAACATCACACACAAGGTTTTGGACTTCTCACATGTGAGTGTACTTATTTAGCAGGTTGTCCATCACTGCACCACTACATTTGCTGTGGTCCTCAGACAGTTTGTGTTGCTATATGTTATTATGAGGATACATGCTGTCCTAGCTGTCAAACCGTCACAGACTGACATCTGGACAGGCCCATATATGACAGTCAGGCAAAGGCACACACATGGGGACAGAGTGTTACTACTGTTCTACTAAACATAGACAGTACAGAGACCAGTTTGTTATTTGCATGCTTTCTTTTATGGGTATGACATCTGCTTCCCCACTATCTGCCATTAATGTTTTTACAAGACCCTTTCTTGTTTTGCAAATATTTGGCAGGCAAATGCAATGTTAGGACAAGCAGAGCAGATATACAAGGCATAGTTGTACTCCTTCTGTGACAACCTGTCATTCCAGGGGTATGGATGTTGGCCAGTGACATGTTGCCAGTACTGACACAGTAAGTTGGCAGCCTTTTATGACCTGGAAGCACACTGACCTTCAGGTACCTGCTGTCCTACTAGGCACCATACCTCCTGACTATTTAGAGCCAGACATCTGGACACAGCCATATGTAATTTGGGGACAAAGGCCTACATATAGGAACCATTATTAACTATTGGCCTTACAAACCTACAAAGGTGATACAATAACAGATTTTGCATTATCATGCATTTCCCTAAAGAGGATGAAGTCTGAAACTACAGTCTGTCATTAGTTTCTGAATTTAGTCTTTTGTGATTTGCCAGACAGCCACAATTTCATGGTAAAGAGACCATAAATATGATGCAAACCTCTGGACATTCTGCAAAATGTCTGTACAGTTGAGGGGTATGCTAGGCACTGTGCAGGTTAATCTGAGCTTTGTACTGTCCATATATGTGTCCGCCTGTCCCTGACCTGTCCAATTTTCCTGCAGTAACAGATATTGACATCTGGACAGTGCATACAACTCCTACCATAGCTGTATTTGACATGCAGAATAGTTGGCACTGCAGTTCTTGGAACATGGACCCTATCAACCACAGTACTGTACCTAGGCCACTAAGACACAGCAGCCAGGAGTAAGTGCGGGCCACATACTGACAGAATTGACCACACATATCCATAGCTCATTGACCCCTGCATATTGTGGACATGCAACAAGTTATCAAGTTGATTGGGATAGCCCTGGGAATGTGTGCTCTTCTACTTATACCCTAAAAACATTACTGTTACTGCATTTCTATGGAAACATGGGTATGTGTCGGGGAGCACATCTGTCAGCTGTCCACATTTGCACAGACTGTGCTGATGTTCCCATTATATTTTGTTTCCATTTAGCATAATATGGTTCCTGTTTTGGAGACTACAGGCATATCAATAAAGACCACAGGTTAGATTGTAATGGCAGAAATTTGGGTTTCAGACCTCTAACCCTTCATAACCTTACTGCAAGACCTGCTGTGATATCACTGTGTAGGTAAGTATGGACATATTTCATTATTGTCCCCATTTGTGGGCCTTTGCCAGAGATTTCTTTATGATTTTCTATGGCTGACCTGCTGGGTGAGGCTGAGGGGTGAGTATTTGACCCCCACATTGACGTCCATGCATGTGACCTATGATCCCCAGTTTGTTAGCCCCCCCCCACATATACTACAGTGAGAATTGTCATCTAGGGTACTACTGCATTCTCTGGGGAAGCCAGTATTGGGCAGACATTTCCTGTTGTCCCAGACCTGGTAGCCTGCTGTGATCCCGGTAGGGCACCCCATTCCCTTGCATGCATGCAACGCTACCATAGCTATGCTACCACAACGTATTACTCCATTCATTTATCGTTAAGAAGACTGACTTACTTTGTGCCTGCAGCAGTTGTGAGGATGGTGCTTGAGGTCTGGCTCTGTCAGATGCACACAGTACACAGCCTATACATGGTAAGATACAGATAGTGTGATGTGTGTGGCATCCATTTTACTGTGTGTGTGAGTCAGAGACAGGTGTCAGTCTCTGGTTCTCTACAGTGTCAGTGTGTGTGCTATGTGTTGCCTCTTTGCCAAGACCTGGGCATACTGGGCACAGGTCCATCTGCCTACAGGAGCAGGCTCAGGGGGGGTTCCTCCTCTGAGTCCTCCTGTGCCTGTGGGGGCCTTGGCAATACTGGGAGGGGGTTGTGTGGCCCTCCCCTGTGATGTTCCTATCACAGCTGTTTCTGCAGGACCATATTGTGTGGCATGGCATATACTATGAACATGTGTGCACATGTGGCTGGAGAGTACTGCAGGGCTCCACCAGATAAGTCAAGGCAGCTGATCCATGACTTGAGCATCCCAAACACATGCTCTATAATGTTCCTTATTTGTGTGTGTGCCTAATTATGGCATTCTTCAGTGTGTGTGTGTGTGTGTGTGTGTGTGTGTGTGTGTGTGTGTGTGTGTGTGTGTGTGTGTGTGCGTGTGTGCGTGTGTGTGTGTGCCTTTCTAATGGGTATCATCATCCACAGCTCCACTGCATAGCCAGCATCCCCACCAGATGGCCATATGAGATGTCCCCCCTGGCAAATGCCTGGTAGAGCTGAGAGGCATGCCAGATATGAGAGTCATGATAACTACTATGGCTGCCAGCACACACATTCATGATAACACCCTGGGCATTGCACACAACCTGGCAGTTGATGGAGTGATAGCCTTTGTGGTTGACATAGGCTCTACCCTCTTCACCTGGTGATGCCTTAATGTGGATGTGCATACAGTCTATGGCACCCAGTACCTCTGGGTGGTCTGCTTACATGGTGGAAGAAACACATATTGCTGGTCCTCTCCTCATGGGTGCTGGAGAAATATATGTGCTTACTGTCATGCGTTCGCATGATATCCAGGAAGTGGTGGAGTACCCAGGATGCAGATGCTTGTCAAACCCCCATGATGTCCCCAGTAGGTCTTTTTAAGGTACATGTAGCTAGTATTCTTAAGGTTACACATACCTTGGTTTCAAATGGGATGAGTTCCCCTCTGTTGATTCTGGGTCTGAGGTGAGGCTAGCACAGCTCGCAGAGTGGCTGAAGTAAGTCCCTGTCCACCCATCATGTAGCCCCTGGTAGATTACCCTGGGTCTGAACACTCTTCTCCTCCTCCTCAGTCTGGGACAGTTGTCAGCATTATCCTCTTCACCACCTTCAGCCTCTAACACATACTGATGTATCAAAGCAACAGCAGCCCCTAACATTTTGTCAGTTAAAATTCACCCTGAGTGTGTACACCAATGGTGCAGAGTTTGTGGGAAAAAAACAGACTGAAAGGTGTTTGCATAGCTTATACTGATGTGCTGCAGATGCTGCCTGTGTGATTGGCTGACTATGATGCATTCCACCTGAGGGTGTACCTGAGTGACTTTATTCTGATATTTCCCAGTTTTTTCCTTCCAATTTCTGTCCCTTCTAATCCCTGCGGCATGCCACGCAAACCTGCTGCTGAAATGTAAACACTTCTGCTAGTTCCTGTTTTTTTTTTATTTTATTTCTATTGTGTTTAAGCCCCAGGGTACACCGTGCAAACCCCTGCAGCTAAAGTAAACAGTTTGAGCAGAAAGACCCCTCCCCGGGATGCAAACATGCTCTGCATTTCTTGAACTAGCTCAGATGCCCACCCCCCTTGCTTAGCTGTGCTTACCTGAGCATAAATACATGCAGCAGAGCTCCAATGTGCTTACACCAAGCATGACACACCCCCTTGTCATGTCAGCTGCTCCTCCTGCTTACACTGCAGCATTATAGCTCCTACATGGTTAAGTGCAGGCGGATATGGTCTTCCATTTTGCTACTCAATAAATTTAGATAATTTGGATACTCCACTGCCTTAGTTCCTTGTTACACTACTGCACCAGAGCCTTTCTCCTTAGCAACCAATGTTACTTGTTATTGTTTTGGTTCTGCATGCTACCCACTATAATGGCAGAATGCAGATTTTACCTAAAATTGTCTTTTTAGAATTGTTTTTCTTATTTTCTGCATAATCTCTTTGTGCACCACTGTGCTATGGTTAAATGGCTGCGATTGGCCAAAAAAATAAATAAACTTTGATTTTCATAATTTTGCAACTGTTTTCCATGCCAATGGCCATATGTTTGGCCATTGACATGCCTAATAGTTATAATACATGCTTTACTTTGAGCTGTCATGCCCCTGTTTGATTTTTGCAGAAATGTACACGGTTAGTAAAAGAATACATTTCTGTAATGGACACTGCTCTGACATGGATGCCTGCCTGCTTACTGAATCACTAATTCACCTCATTTGCATGGTTTTCACCAGCAAATGAGGTAATTAACATTATTCTTTGGTGCCTGTGTCAGAGTAGTGGTGGCAGGCTCTTGCTTGCCTCCAGCCTTGTTTACTGGATCGTTCGGTGGCCATATTCCGTGCAGAAGCTGCTACACTATTCTGACACAGTGATTTTCCTTTATTGAATCTGGCCCAATGTTTTAGCTAATATTTGAAAGTCTAGATTGGAGAGGTGCAGACCATCCCTGGCAAAGCTCGTTGCCTGACGACCATCTCCTTCCATGCTGACAAATGTTACACCCCCTTTGAATGACACCAGAAACTAAGGCAATCATCTTTTTTTTCATATTGTGGTAAAAAGTAAAATGCTGCTCAATGCTAGGCTCATAGTAGCCAGAGACACATATTCCGAAAGCTCTATGATGTCTCTCTTCATATAGTCTAGGGAGGTACATCTCAGGTCAGTTATTCCCACATGGACTGACTGAGTCATAGTGGTAATTGTCGTCCAATGACCTGAGTGCATGCATAATGAGGTGGATCCTAACCGCTGATAAGCAACTGACCGTAACTTTCTCCTTATTCAGCCTGATGAGAGGGACATCCGTGTGTCTCACGATGGAGTCTCCAATGATTAGAATGTCGGATTGTGTGTTCACTTGCCTTATGGGCTTAGAGGTAGAGGCTCTATGAGATATAGCTCCATGTGTTGATGTGGATGTTGTTTTGAAAGAGTGTGTTTGGGGCTGCTGAGGGTATTTCTTTTGTGTACTTTGTCTAGGAGGTCTTTGTAGTTTAGGATGGTTGCATGTAAGTGTCTCAGTATATGCGGGTCTACATGTCTACTTTGTACTGTGTGTGTTGGGTGCAGCATGTGTACTACTGACAACCTTATTGACATTAGGAGTACTTTTATATGAGTGCTTTGCCTACAGTGACATTGTATAAATACATCGCTCACATACCATTTCAGTTTGTTTGACAATTAACTGGTTGTTAGTAAACATGAGGCAATTTCTACATTGCCTCAGGATGCCGATATCCACCAAGCCAGTAACAGAGACATCAGAAAAGTTCATATCCATGGCAACAGACCCTTTTTTATTGATTATACTGTTGGAGTGAAAATAACGATGACTGTCAGGAGTATCTGGTTTGCAACTGTGTGAACAGTGCTTGTCAATGCAAACCAGTTGTTCTTTGTGCAACTACATATTGGAGAAATTTCAGTTGTGCTTTTACAGGAAAAATATCACTCAACTTAAGTCTTATGGAATAATCAGGTAAATTGTTGCTTTAGACCACACTACTACCATTACTTCCATGCAAATATGCTTAAGTCCACTGTGTTATAGCAAAACAAACTAAATGGAACATATATGTTAACCTGCTGAATGTCACATCTACCCTAAGTGTTGTTACAATTGACATAACTGTGAGGAATGCTGATGCCTACATTCTCCATTTCTTCAACCTGTTGTCAGTGTCCATTTGAACTATGAGTTTCTATGTGGTGAGCTGAGGTAATCCTCTGGTCTGCATATTTTTTATTAGACTGTGAAGGGTTCAAATCCATAAGTATGTCATACAGTTTTGTAATATTTTTCCATATTTATAGTATGTGTATGACTGTGTGCTACATGTTATGAACCCACCACTATCCTCCTTATATCTGCATCATGTTTGCTCTGTCTTACCCCTTTTTGGTCCATATTGGAAACACTTTACTGTATAGAATAACTCTATAAAGTGTACAGATTTACAAAGAAGGTCCACCTTTCTATATTATAATTTATAATGTGCTCATCACAACATATGAGAATTTCTGGCAATTTATTGAGGACTGAAGTCATTAAGTAATGCCATGCATTTGATGTACAGACTCTATATAGTTCAGAAAATGCATTATCCTAGCACAGTTTTAAATTTATAAGGGCAATATTCATAAGCTACCTGTATCGTTTGGCTTTTCTTACTGTATCTTTTGCATGTGTATGTAAAGAGCCTGACTGAATAATCATGATGACAACCCAATGTGTAACACACCATAACGATGTGCAGAAATGTCTCATAAATAAGTCTTAGTATGCCTCTATCTCTGTTTCCAAATCTCTCCTTATTCCCACCCCTTGTGTCTCATCAGTCTTTCTACTCAGCATTTGTGCTATGCCTGGTACCGAGCAGCATGTATAACTTATGGGAAATGGCAGCGCATAGCATATGGCAAAATCTTGTGAGTTTTTGCCTTTGGCTGCATTAGTCTGATGCCCTTCACACTGCTGCCTCCTTGTGAGGCTGATAGCACTATGACAAGACATGTATTATCATCATATCTTTGACAGGCTGCAGAGTTTAATTTATACCATATGGGGTGTTCCAATTGTAAATAGTGCAATGAAGCATGCTGCCACAAACCTCCTTGCTTCATAGTATTTCCATTGTCAGGTTGTCCACTAACATTCACATGCATGGTCCCTCATTTGTTACATGCTCATTCACAACCTGCTGATAAACTACAGTAAATTAGGTAGAATCCAGACTTTATATGTTAACAAGCATAGTACAATAGACAAATGTGGACAATATTCCTGCTATAAGGTGACGGGACCAATATTATTTCATCACTTTCAGTGTTCTTAAGTATATTAATTATGACTTATACATGTCTGTTATAGATGTATTGATTTTATTACTCAATCACAACATACAAATTCATAGAATTGTATAACAATTGCAGCATACCTTAAATACATGTACAGTCACAAGATATGAAGTTTGTACAGCTATACAGCTGCATCATTCAGATAATGAATAACGTAATGCTAGTGTCATGAGAAATGTATAAAACACAACACAATAAAACTTTTAGATAACACATCTCTGCTCTATATTTGATCAGACTCAGACTTATTTGTATGCCTATATTCATCATTGCACAAAGGTTGGCATGGAGTACCATACACTACTGCTAATTCCTGTTTTAAGTTCAATACCTCAAAATATAATTCTGCATGCACTAATAGTTTGCCATCAATCGTACAAATGAGCTCGTCAGCATTTTGCTTCAGGGACAGATTAAAAAAATTAATGTGAGTGATTGTATAACTTCTGTGTATGTTAATTGCCTCTCTGCATTTTAATGGACTGTTGTGCTCAAGATATGTGTATTTCAGCGTGCTGTTGACTAAACACATCATTTAGTAAAGTTATGTCTCCACTCCAACATTTCCACTGAGAAATGAAGCACAATGGTGTGGAACCTTTTCACACAGAATTCATGAGTGTTGTTGAACAGTGCAGTGCCATATTTTTGACCTGTCTGCTTATATTTAGAGTGCACAGTGTCTGAGCATGAGCATATAGAATTGAAAATGACATCACAAATGACTAATGTTTAAATACAATCATTCTGAGGTGAAGAGTCTTGAATGCTTGGTTGTCAGTCTGCTGTTTCGCAAGTGTGATTGTCATCCAAATAAAATACTGTGACACTAGTAATTCCACTCACACTAATATGATGTTTATAAATGACAGGATAGATAACTTGCCTAAGTATTATGTAATTACTTGAGATCTGCACATTGCTGCTACTTCTACCTGTCAAGGCAGATGTGAAATCTGCACATTGCTACTACTTCTACCTGTCAAGGCAGATGCCTTTTCACTCAAAAATGTGATGCACAACAGCTTTGCTGCAACACACTGATGTGGTACTCTTACAAAATCCATGTTCACACATTTAAAGAAAGACTTCTCCTGTGGCATTTGTAGTTAATGCTGTGTTTTCTAGACTGTGTGAATAGATAGGCAGGTGGTCAAATACAGCACTGACTAGGTTTCATAAATGTATTTTTGTATGTTCATCTGCACTGTTAGTTAGACTGTCATTGACTCATGCATCTGATGTGTCTGCTTCAACTCAGGAAAAACATATAAACTAGTATGGGAGAAGACTCCCTGATGACCTTATTCAACTTTTAATAGAACATCTTCTCTAAAACACACAATGATGAGGTCATCCTTTCAAAATGCACTCTCTCACTATAGAAGTCAGACTTCTCCTGCAGAATGTGTTTGATACTATGCTCTCTAGATTGTGTAACTAGATAAGTAGGTAGTTGAATCCAACAATGATGAGCTTGTGTGTGTGTAGTTCAAGTGCCAGGTATTGATGGCTTCATCAACAGATGTTCTGTATCTTCATCCACTCAGGAGAAACATTCAAACTGGGAGAGGGACACTCCCTCACATCATCCCACTTATAACACAAACATCTTCTCTGCAACATGCTGTTTAAGTCATCTTTTCAAAAGTACACTCCCTCACTAGAGAAGGTTGATTTCTCCTGTGAAGCACGTGTTTGATACTGTGCTCCCTAGACTGTGTAACTCGATAGGTAAGTGGTTCAAATTCAGCATTGCTTAAACAGTGTGACTGTGTGTGCTGTAATGTATATAACTGTCTCTGTCACAAGACCCATTATGTACACTTCCACTTAGGAGACATATTTTCACTAGCAGGGGGCTACCCGTTACATTTGTAGCATCTTCAGACAAGACCCAGTTTGGGAAAAACACTTATTATACTATACTCCAGAGATGTAATGTGTACAGGTACAGTGGAAGTGGCCTCCCCCATCCCTTATACCTCAAACAACTGGTTTGCAATACAATCATATAATGGAATGATTTCACAAAGTGGAGTTTCACAGCTGTATTATGACTTCCGCTGTGCTTTTAAAACTGTACTATTTCACAGCTGTAACATGATTTCTTCTGTGGAGCTTGTTGTTGATACTGTGCTCTCTAGACTTAGTGATAAGATAGGTAGGTGGTATGAAATCAGCAGAGACTGACTACTGTCAGTGTATGCTTCTGTCTTGTGTTGTGTAGAAGTGGCTTCAAATACATTTAGGATATGTAGCTGCAGAAACGTAGCTGGCTCAGTCTACACCAACCAGGTGGCCAGATGCACAATATGCCCCTTCACTCATGCCCAGCCATTCAGGTTCCGTTTCTGTGCATTGCCCCCAACCCTCCTCCCTTTTATTAAATAAATCAGCAGGGACTGACGGCTGTCAGTGTATGTTTCTATCTTGTGTTGTGTAGAAATGGCTTCAAATACATTTAGGATATGTAGCTGCAGAAGCATAGCTGGCTCATTCTACACCAACCAGGTGGCCAGATGTACAACATGCCCCTTCACTCATGCCCAGCCATTTAGGTTCCATTTCTTTGCCTTGCCCCCAACCCTCCTCCCTTTTATTAAATAAATCAATACAAATTTCTTCTTATAAACTGTAGCAAGCTACTTGCTACAAATTTAGCAAACCGTTGCTACAGTTTATACCCTGCCTGCATGGAACACTACATTGCTCATGTTTTAATTAAACATATTTTCTTATAAATTAGCAAACTGCTTGCTACAAATCTAGCAAACAGTTCCTACAGTTCACACCACTCCTGTGTGCAACACTATAGTGCTCAGATATTAGTTAATAAGAAATATTTTTTTTCTAACTTATAGCAAACTATTTGCTACAATGTAGCAAGTATACATTTACACCACACAGAGAGCGCTACAGTGTTCAGGTCTGACAACAAATACAGCACCAACATTTAAAAGCCAGCATTGTTGTAGATATTGGGAATGGCTGATCACAGCCCCACCAACACTTAGCACTCATGGTAGTTGGCCCTCTTGCCCCATCCTAGCTATGCTATTATGTAGCTGTAAGCTATTGTTGTGCTCTTCAATGACTTTCTTTCCTTTTTAGCAGACCCATCACCCTATTAAACAATGGTTATGTCGTCCATTCAAATGTGCACTGTCACAGTTGTAAAACAACACCTTGTGTGATGGCCATGATTCATACAATGTTCTGTAGCTTGTGATCTTAATTAAGTTGTCAGTTTAAATCCCACCAATGCTCCTTAGACTCAGTTGAGACAGTATGACTGTGAATGTACACATCTGTAACAATGTTGTCACATACCTATCTTTTGTAAACATGCATAGCTGGGGATTCCTCTTAAAATAATTCCTGTCCATTTTTCACAGACAAATGTTTTCAACATCATCATAACTATAAATGCACTGCTTGTGGAAGCCATTTTAAAACGAAAGTGAAGAAGACACACCTCCTATGTAAACCAATCACAACATGTTGTAGCTGAAATTAGTGTGAAACAGAAAAAATAAAGTAACAGCATTAAATATAAGTCAAAACTTTTAATACCTGAACCAAAACATATAAATACAAACTAGGTAAAAAAGAACTAAACAAAAAATGTTTGATAAAACACAAAATCATATTCTGCTGGCTCTCCTTTATGTTCATTGCTGATAGAAATACTGTCATTTAAACCAGGAAAGTTGATATCATCCAGCTTAAGCTGCCATGTCATTTCCCAGTGAAGCAGTTTGTTCTTCCAGTCCCCTACATAAGGGGAATTTTGTATTTGTTCAAGAACTAGAAATGTAAACTTGGTGAATTTGTCGCAAATGATGGGATGCCTGGCCAGTGCACTTTTACTGTCCTTACGTTGAATACTATAAACATTGTTGATAGATATGCTTGTTCAAAGCATTCTTAGTTTTCCTACATAGAAATGGGAAAATATGCACATGAAGCCAGGTAAATAACTCTTTAGAAAAAAAATTGTAACTCCACCATGCACCGAAGAATCAAATCTACTTAAAAGGGTGCCATTGTAACAAGTGTTTATGTAATGGCTCTAATGACAATGCCCACATTTCCTGGTAGATAAAAATCTCTTATGATGATCAATAGGTTTCTCAAAAAGGGATTTTATGTTAGATTTATTTTTATAGGTAAAAGATGGTCATGTAGAAAAAACTCATTAATGCTTTCATTGCACTGTACCATGAACCAGTTCTTCCGCAAAATCTTTTCAGTGACTTTAACATCCAAAGTGTAATGCAGGACCATATTGGTTTGACTATTAAAACCCATTTGATTGTCTTTCTTGTTGAGCTGATTCAGCCTTTTATTGATGATGGGGGCATATTTAGCATTTCTCCCTGCCCATATCCCATCTCTGATTGAATCTAGAAATAGTGGGGGCAGCCACGGTCCAAAACCATGGTTCTTAGAAAGTCAAATTTTTCAAGACACACTACATCATCTCAGGTCACCTGAGAGGTTCTGATAAACTGACTTTTTACTACCCCCTTCTTCTGAAGAAAGGGGTGGCAACTGGTGAAAAAAATAAATGTGTTACAATAAGTGGACTTCCTGTAAATCCTAATAGTGAATTCTTCATTAACTGCTTTTCTGATGTCAATTTCAAGATAGTTAATCTGGTCATGTTCAAAGGAATATGTGAATTTTAAAAAGGAGGTGCTGGATTATAACTGTAGTATGAATTCTTCAAGTTCATTGACACTTCCGTCCCAAATGATAAGTAAATCATCGAGGTATCTGAAGTAGCCAGCACATTTGGAAATTAGGGGGAGTTTAAAACGTGATTCTAATCCCTATCTTAATAAGACAGCATTTGTAAACATAGGGGTGCATGCAGCCTCCATAGCCACCACAAGAGTCTGCTTGTAAAATTCACCCTCAAAGGTCAGAAAGGTGTTGTTTAACACCAAGACCATGAACTCACTAACCAATTCATAATCTGTTTCAGAAAGTAAGCCAAATTGTTTTACAACCTTTCTGAACCACTCTAACCCCAGGTTGTGGGGTATTACGGTAAATAAACTTTGCACATCACTAGTAACCAAAAGGAATTCATCTTTTGCTGGTATTCCCTTCAGTTTATCCAGAAGGTCCCATGAGTCTCTTATAATGTGTAGGAAGGAAACAAACATATTTTTCAATTTTTGGTCTATGTACTTGGCCAGGGGCTTTGTAACTTATCCACTAGCAGCTACAATTGGATGTAGGGAGGAGTCAGATGGATTGTACTAGATTTTGGGAATACCAAAAACTTTTGAAATTATATGAAAATACATTCTAAGGAAGTCATGTAAGCCTTTTGGAATTTTATCGAATAACAACAAGTTGTCCAGTGCCACTTTAATGACCCTGTAGGCTATATTGATTTCATTTGTGGCAACAGCACTGTACACACAATCATCATGCAGAAGATATAACGTATGCCCAGAGTAGTCAGCACTGTCCATAATAACCAGTCCCCCACCTTTGTCTGGTTTCTTGCATCTAATATTGCAATTCTGAGTAAATTGTTGGAGAAGCTGTTTTCTTTAACTGAAAGGTTAAAAAATTGTTTGTATTGTTTTACAACAGTGTGTGTATTGCTTTTCGCATTGCATCTCAGAAACATTGATAACTAGGTATAAAGGGGGATTTGCTGTACATTTCCTCTTGAACTTGTCAGATCTCTTACCACTAACTTCTCCCCCAAACAGTACTTGAAAATTAAGCTTTCTGGTGAACAATTTTAAATTGAGGAGAGTGTAATGCACCTTGGCCCTAGTGGAGGGGATCAAGTTAAACCCCTTCAAAAACAAACAATGGTGCTCAGAGCCTAACACCATGTCAGTAAAATTGTAAATGTGATATCCAAAAAAAAGAAAGTGATGTTTGCAGTACCTGAAGGCATAGTAGTGAACTCCTGGATGAATAAATCATCAGTTACCATTGCTGATTTCAATTCATACGAATTCTCTTTTAGTTCCTTTTCTTCTTCATCCTCTGCTGGGGATGGGGGTGGGGTTGGGAGTACCCAGACTGGTGAAAGTTGGTTTCTCTGACCTTCTCAAAGGTATTTCCTCTAAAGTGATATCCAGTTGAGCTGTTTCCTCATGATTGTCAATATAAAAAGTCTCAGCAAGATTGTTTTTGTTTGTTGTACCTGAAGGAGTAGTGTATACAGTTCTGTTATGATAATCTGAGTCATCCCTCAGTAATTTCTTGTCCTTTCTGTTTTTAACATGGACAAGATTGCTATCTATGGCCTGAGAGGTATTGATAAACTGTGACTTGAACTTGTGAAAGCCTAAATCAGCAATGATAAAATGTACTAGTTTAGTAAGTTTCACCAAACGGCTGTCAATTTCTTTAATGAGCAGTTTGATAAGTTCTAGACCTGTGCGATCAAAAAATTCCAATAGCTCATGGTGAGAATGTGAATTTGCTTCTACACCTTGTGGGAATTTCCACATTTGGAGCCCTTTAGGTACATATTGTATCCGTACACCTTCACCCAAAAAGTAGTTATCCAACTGTAGTGATATATATATATATATATATATATATATATATATATATATATATATATATATATATATATATATATATATATATATATATATATATATATATATATATATATATACATTTTTATCACAAATTTATAACACTATTATTTATATTTATTTTTCATTATATAAATGATTTATGTAAACACTTATCCACTACAGAGATTTGTTCTTGCAAGGATAAGTAATGACCATCTGTAAACTGTATATATTCTTTCTGGTTCACTTACACTTACACAATTTAATCATGGACACACTGTTTCTAGGGTGAACAGACATTCTTCTTAAAGTGGAGCAGCTCGAGTTAATGCAGGGCATGAGACTGAACTGACTTCAAATGCCTCTGCTGGTAAGCCTGTAACGGATTTTTCTGCTACTGCAAATGTACATTCTTGGTTCGATAAATTGGAGTTTTTGAACCAGAAAGAATATATACAGTCTACAGATGGTCATCATTTATTCTTGCAAGAACAAAACTCTGTATTGGATACGTGTTTCCCAGTAAGGCCTGGCTTTGGCTAAAAGACAAGGCATAGCATATGCACTGAGAACCTAGAGCCCTAGGGACTGATACGTTACTCCACCTCTCATACATATATTAAAATGATGACAGGCAACCCACACAACCTGTACCTAACTATGTATCGGCTGTGTACTTCGTGCATTAGACAGAGTCAGCCCTGAAATACAGTTCTGTCAACTGCTGCATTCAGAAGGTAAGTCATTCACCTACACACCACTTGTAAGGAGTACTATAATATGGTATTGTATGCATGGACCTGCTACATGTATGCAAGGGAATATAGTGGACTATTTGGAAAGATGTAACATCCACATGGGACTACAGATATCCAGTCCAATAGCATATGTTCCATAATATTCACTAGGCCTCATGGTTGGAATATTCACTACAGCAGTCAAGGGAGATGTTAAACAGTGGGGTCACATAATATTTGCTCTACTATGTATGCCAGCAGATCATGTGCTGTTCTTCCCGCACCCCCAACATAGTAGTGTTCCCTTGCAAATGCTGTAACAGTAAGTCAGCAATTGTATATCAGCAGATCAGGCAATCTCAGGGTTGTGACATAGAACCCAATCACACAGTGTATGTCTCACTTAACACAGGGATAACAACATACATATGTATGCTAAGATTAAAAACACAGTTCCCAATGGAAAGAAAGACCAACAGCCATAGACTGCTAAATTCCAGAAATTTTTATTCCACTTTATAAACAGTGGTTAAGTGCTTTCATCCAAACACTATTAAGACTTTGTCAGAACATCACATTGCTAAAACCCAATCCTTAAATACTACCATGTGCAAAAGGTAGAATTTTAGATGTACACCTGGACATTTGTGAATTAAAGTGGCAATTGCACTTAGATGCAATAAATTATCCAGATATTAATGATAATGTGTATTTCAGGAATACTAAAATTAAAGCAGATTTTGGAGTAGTTTTTAACTGGTTTTATATGGTATTAAGATTTGTTTCTTTAGGGGGGCGTGGCCAAGGATGAACACAGGATAGCAGCAGATTTCTTCAGCTCCACCAATTTCATTACATTGACAGTAATTAATTACTTAAAAAAATAATTTTTGAAGTAATTTTCTTTATAAATATGTTTGTTTTATATAGTTCTTGAACTATATCTAAAAAAAGAAAGGAAATCTTAATAATATTCCTGTCAGAAATTACTTTGGAAATTTTCCTGTCAGTTTATCAGTCTGAAATGAGTTCCAGTAAGACAAATTCTCAAGACTCCAGCATCAAGAAAGAACTTCAGTCTCTGATAATTATAGTCCAGCAACTTACTGCTAAGATGGATAAAATGGATACTAAAATAGACACTTTCAAAGAAAAAACTACAAAACAAATAGACTTGTTACATATGGACCTGCAACAACAGAAGATCCAGATGACAGGCATAGAAGAAGCTCTGAATGACATGGAAAATAGAATACAAGAAGAGGAAATCAACATTGAGTTTCTGCTGAAACAAAATACACATTTACAAACAAAGCTGGATGACCTAAAATAGATCTAGGCGCAATAACATTAGGATTTTTGGACTGCCAGAAAATATTGAAGGTAACAATATTACTTCTTTTTTAACAACATGGCTCCCTAAAACTTTAGATTTACCGGAAGCATTCTCTTTTGGTATCGAAAGAGCACATAGATCTATAGCTAATACTAACTCTAACAAAAACTATCCTAGATCAGTTATAGTTAGATTTCTATCATCTTTTGATAAAGAGATGGTTCTTAAATCTGCTTGGGCTAAAGCTCCTGTTAAGATTAATGAGACAACTGTGCGTTTTGACAATGACTATTCTTCCATGGTAATAGCTAAAAGAAAAGTTTTTCTGCCACTAATAAGGGAGCTTAAAAAGCACAGTTTAAAACATACCTTCTGTTTCCTGCCAAGCTTAAAATCTTCCTTCCTGATGGTCCTAAAATTTTCGATGACTTAGACTCTGCTTTACTGTTTATCAAAAAATAAGATTTTGGAAAAATAGAAGAAATGGAATGGGCTAGTCCTTCGTTAAAGAGACTGGCAACTGAAACTTTGTGGAAGACTTCAGAGAAGAAGAAGAGACTAAAAACAAATGATTTGTACTATGTTTTTTTCTCTCTCATCATTTTATTTTATTATTAATCTTTTTAAATATAGTTCCTGCATTTCCAAGAAGCAACAAATATTTTGAAAAAGATTTAATCAAAGTTATTCTCTGTGTGCAAAGAAATGTTTTGTTTCATAACTAGTCAAAATATCTGGAGATTTAATGGCAAGCTGTGATTTAACTTGTTTCTCTTTCTGAAGAGGAAAAATAAGGTCAGTAATTTGATACATTTTTTTTCCTTTAAAAGTTTATATGTTCTTCAAATGTTATTCCTAATTATACTTTCTTGATTACACTGCTTATGCTTGTTCTTAAATAATCTGTCATGCTTTAACTAATAATAATTAGAACTAAATAATAGTAAATAATATGTTTTATTTTTAACTCTATTAATATAAACAGTAAGTAACATTCTATTGTATATACTTCTTATAGCTTTCTCTTACATTTTTTTATTTCTGCCTTACACCCTTTTACTTTCTACTCTCTTTTCTTTTCTTTATTAATATATAGAAATGCTTTTGATCATATAGACACAGTAAATAATAAGATTTGCATAGGAGTTGAGTTGGGACAAAAATGTTGAGTTTTGTTACTTATTAATAATTTTGGGCTTGATTTCACTTACATAGAGTCTGTAATAACCTGTAGAATGCATTGTGAAGGTTTTGTCATGTTTAGATGCATTTACACTGCTAAATGAATGTTTGTCACTAGTTTTTAATAAGTTTCCCGCCAAAATGTTAAGAGAGACAATCTGGGATGTGGGCTGTCTCATGCACAGTGTCCATGAGCTACTTCAAAAGCTTCAACTCTCAGAATTCTCACAGAGAAGCTGAAAGCAGCTAGTCTCACCTTTGACCTAGATATCACACTGACACATCACAGATACAGGAATGACACTACCTAATTATACTTTCTTGATTACACTGCTTATGCTTGTTTGTAAATAATCTGTCATGCTTTAACTAATAATAATTAGAACTAAATAATAGGAAATAATATGTTTTATTTTTAACTCTATTAATATTAACAGTAAGTAATATTCTATTGTATATACTTCTTATAGCTTTCTCTTACATTTTTTTTTATTTCTGCCTTACACCCTTTTACTTTCTACTCTCTTTTTCTTTTCTTTATTAATATATAGAAATACTTTTGATCATATAGACACAGTAAATAATAAGATTCACATAGGAGTTGAGTTGGGACAAAAATGTTGAGTTTTGTTACTTATTAATAATTTTGGGCTTGATTTCACTTACATATAGTCTGTAATAACCTGTAGAATGCATTGTGAAAGTTTTGTCATGTTTAGATGCATTTACACTGCTAAATGAATGTTTGTCACTAGTTTTTAATAAGTTTCCCGCCAAAATGTTAAGAGAGACAATCTGGGATGTGGGCTGTCTCATGCACAGTGTCCATGAACTACTTCAAAAGCTTCAACTCTCAGAATTCTCACAGAGAAGCTGAAAGCAGCTGGTCTCACCTTTGACCTAGATATCACACTGACACATCACAGATACAGGAATAGCAGATTAATAATATGTGTTAAAAACCTATGTCCCAAACATATACATTACTATAACTCATTTAATTCATCTGATTGACAAGCATAAATAATTTTATAACTCTATACTGGAAGAAATTGCCATGTGATATATTTTAAAGCAGTAGTATAGCATGTTTGTAAAATCTGGTTACTAAAATGTGTTTGCTGTGCATTATTTTGTATAAAGCAGACAGATTTATTGAAGGGACAGCAATGTAAGATGGTGCTCAGTAAAGATACAACTCAGTAAGATCAGATATATATATATGTATGTGTGTGTGTGTGTGTGTATATGTGTGTGTGTGTATGTGTGTGTGTATGTGTGTATATGTGTTTATGTGTATGTGTATGTGTGTGTGTGTGTGTGTATGTGTGTGTGTGTGTGTGTGTGTGTGTGTGTATGTGTGTGTGTATGCATGTGTATATATATATATATATATATATATATATATATATATATGTGTGTGTGTGTGTGTGTGTGTATGTGTGTGTATGTAGATATGTATATAAATGTTTCTGAGAATCTGCTTAACTATGAAGTATGATTTATAACAATTTCTATGAATACAATATTTTATTCTATTGGCAATAATGAGTTTGAGTAAATGCTCATATACAAGCAATTCAAGGTTTTTTGGAAGCTGTTAACTGTATTTACATGACAGAAAATAGATGCATCCTAATATATGTAATGTCTGAATCATATTAGCCAAAGTTTTGATTTAAATGAATGTTAGAACTTATTTTTCTCTCCTCTTGATTTCTAACATCAAGATTATTTGAATGCTATTTGAATACAAGTGTTTTATATTACATGGATGTATATAGTAGTATGAACAGTTTTAAAAAAAAAAAAAAAAAGGTTTATTTTAGTTTATATGATGCTGTTTTACCAAATGTGTAGTCTTGTCTTGCTAGATAATTGAATTGAAAACTGTTAACTTCAGTTAAATATAACTAGTATTAAATTGATAAGGTGGTAGCTGACGTACTGCTGCTTAGGGTAGGGGTTAACTTGAGTGGTAAATACTACTCTAAGTTGGAGTTTATAACTCAGGCTGGATGCAAGGTTTAATCCTTACATTATTTTCACTTGTTCATTGTTATTTGTATATAGTTTTGCCATCCACAATATATTTTGTACATTCATTGTCACTACAAACAAAATTGAATCCTATACGAAATCCCATAAGAGATTCAATAAATACAGCTATATTTAAAGGTACACCTAAAGGAGGAGATGTAACATTACTTATCTTGTTATTTGTTATTTTGATCATAAGATTCTTAAGTTTAAAAATGCCAAATGACATCTTTAAAAGGAATTTCTTTAAACATTAATGGATTGAATAATCCATGTAAAAGGGCAAGCCTAATAAGATACATTAATTTACATAAGGCCAACTTAGTCTTCCTACAAGAAACCCATCTCTTGAAAAAGATATTGATAAACTAGCCACAAACAAATATACAGTATTGGTTAGTTCAGAGCACACTCAGAAAAAAGAGGAGTGGCTATTTTATGGAATAAAAGTATGCCCATTCCTAAAACCATTAAGTCTTATCAGGATGACAAAGGAATGTTTTGTATGGTTACAATACAAATTAATGGGAAGACTTACACTTTAATTAATGTATATTGGATAACTGGAATTGGTATTAATACAGTGAAACATCATCTTGATAAGATCATATCATTCTCTATAGGAGATATTATTTTAGCTGGTGACTTTAATTGTATACTACATGAAAGTGATACTACCACTATAGGAAGGAGAAGAATTACATCTAATGCAAAACATTTAAAGGATTTTGCTAATTCTTATCATTTGAATGATATTAATAATCAGATAGATTCGAAATCATTACCATACACCTTTTTTTCTAACAGATACAAAACTTATTCAAAAATAGATAGGGTCTTTATTTCTAACCAGATGGTAACAGATTTAATTAATTCCAAAATCATTTCATGTCCTATATCTGATCATAATTCAATGTTTTTTGAATTCATGATAAAAAATACTCATAATGTTCAGATCAAAAGGATACCAGCATACTTAACTCAACTAAAAGACTATAAAGAATATATACTTTCAGAAGTAAAACATTTTTTAGACATAAATAACACTCCTGAAGTCTCCATTGTTTATGTTTGGGATGCCTTAAAATCATATCTATATGGACAAAGTATCAGATGGTATAATAATAAAAGGAAATCTTGGGATAAGGAATTGTTAGATATTCAAAGTAAATTAGACTCTTATAAACATAATAATAAAGAAAATATTATGGACAAGAAAGTTATTGAAGAAATAAACAAACTAAATGAGAAATACAAAGAAATTTTAACTCATAAAGTTAAAATAACTTTAGAGAAATACAAGTTTTGTCTTATTCAATAAGCCCCAAATACTTACATAGACTTAAAAATAAAACAAAAGGTTGAATAAACAAAACCATATCAAAGAAATCTTTTCTCTAAGGAAAAGAAGAATGTTTCTAGTATACCAGAAATACTAGATGAATTTAGAAATCACTTTCACAAAATTAACCATAATAATATTAACATGCTACCTAAAGATAAAATAAAGGAGTTTATAACCACAAATATGAATAAAAGCTTAATAAACAACAGATTAAACTATTGGACAAGAGTATTTCATATACAGAAGTTATTACACAAATAAATAAGCTTAAATCAAACAAAGCACTGGGTAATGATGGTATTATACCAGAGATATATAAAATCCTTTCTAAAAATACATATTCATTAATACATAAGGTTTTTATTTTGGCCCAAACTGAGTTAATAACCCCCCATCTTGGCAATATACATTTATTTTGCCAATTTTAAAACCTAATAAACATCCAACTAGATGTTCTTCATATCGGCCCATCTCATTACTTAATGTTGATTATAAAATGTTTATGAATATCTTTGCTGATAGATTGAAGACAATCATTCCGGCATTATAGATATAGATCAGACAGGCTTCATTGTAAATAGAAATACTTTTGATAATATAAGAAGAACTTTAACATTAATAGATTTTGCAAATAGGAAAAAGAAAGATTTAACACTTATTAGTCTTGATATAAGTTCAGCATTTGATTCAGTAAGTTGGGACTATCTGTTTACCTTAATGAAGTGCACAAACTTCTCGGATGCATTTGTAAATCTAATTGAACATTTATACAAAGGAACGTTGGCTTATATTAAGGTAGGAACATATGTTTCACAAAAAGTACCCATTCTTAAAGGTACAAAACAAGGATGTCCACTTTCTCCACTATTATTCACTTTAGTAATGGAGCCTTGGGCTAATTTGATCAGAAACAGTACTGACATAGAAGGTTTTGAAATAGATGAAAATACAACATCCAAAATTCAACTTTTTGCAGATGATGTTCTAATTACATCAGCAGGATCGAATTCTTCTATACAGTCTCTATTTGATAACATGATGAATTTTAAAAGTATTTCTGGTTTAATATTCAATGAAGAAAAAACTAAAATACTACCTATATATACACGAAAAAATATTCTCATTAGTGATTTTACTAAATATGTACCCAATTCAGGTCAGATAACTTATTTAGGTATAATACTATCTAAAGATATTAAATCTATTATATATAATAATTATAATACCTGTTTTCTTAATATACAAAATCTTTTTAATACCTGGAATAATATGTTTTTACTATGGAGGAGAGACTTACAATTATTAAAATGATAATATTCCCCAAGATTTTATACTTAATACAATCAATAATACTTCCACCTACAAAAATAATTATCAAGAAACTGAACACACTAATGTTAAATTTCTTATGGGCACCTAATAGACCTAGGATTGCATTAAAGAAACATACTAATAGCTGGTCTCAAGGGGTATTTCTTTTCCAGACTTTAATTTATATACTATCTCTTCTATTGTAAAAGTTATTACTTTATTAATAGATCAGTCATATGTCACAAAATGGAAAGATTATTGGGAGCTAATTAATATACACTTCATGAAAATCTCCTTAACACATAAAAATATGATTGTAAATAACTCCATGTTATGGTTACTAAAGGAATTTTGTACTTCACCTATTACACCTAAACATATGGTTTGTTACCCATTAAATATTATTATTAGTTATCGTAACTTTATATTCATGCACCCTAAGTATAGGGAATGGAATTTTATTGTATTTCCTATAATGTATACTCAGGGTATGCTTTTGTCATCTACTTCTGAAGGAACTCATTTAGCTATAGATAATGATCTAAAGTACTGGTATCAGTTGATATCTGACAATAAAGTTAAAATCTAGATTTCTTAAAACAAGAATTTGATCTAAGAGAAACTTGCTGGTTAGAGGTTCAGACCTTTAGACAACATCTCATTAATAAAATAGATTTAATGTCTATAACTGTTAAATAATCTATTCCAACACTGATTGATTACTTGATATTAAATTTACAACATAAAGTTTCTGATAAAGGTAAACTTTCATACATACATAAAGTTATCAGACAAGAAACTTTTTACAGTGTAGATTCATACTGGAATTATTTCACTTCTATTAATGGGGACCCACCAAATCAACAAGATAAACAATATATATTGGAATCTGCTTATAGAACTACGTCTTCCATTGTCTGCAGACTTTATACATGGAAATTTTTACATAGATCTTTTTATACACCTTTGATGATGAATAAAATAAATAATAAAGATAATCTATGTAAGAGATGTAATGTGGAAATTAATGCTGACTGGGCTCATATGTTTTATGACTGTATAAAATTGAAAGAATACTGGAAGTCAATTAATGAATTTTTGCAGGCTCTTTTTACAGATAATTTCATTATTTCTAAATCTCTTATATTATTCAACACACCTGTACCTCAAAGTGTTAAAAAGGTTAAGCTTCCCTTGTTATGGTCTATTCTAGCAGTGGCTAGGAAAATAATAACTAGAAATTGGATTTCAGATACACCTCCTTCGTTCAATGAATTTAAAAATGTTATGAATATAGTGTGCCATATGGAAATAAACACAATTAGGACTAGAACAAATAGAAAAACATCTTATTTTATTGTATGGGATAATTTACAAAATTTGTTAAAAAAATTTTAATTTCAATAGCATGGTATTTTAGTTTAATTAATTGATCTGATTGTAGTGGATGTCTTTGTAAATACTTTAGTTGTTTTGTTGAATATTATAATAATACCTATTTTTAATTACTTGTATAAAATTGTTATGATATTTCTCTTATATGTTAAAACAATAAACCTGTTTTGAAAAAAAAAAAAAAGATTTGTTTCTTTAAATGTATTAAACAGATAATTAGTTAATTTATTATGTTAATTTAGATCCTTATGGGTAGTATTTAAGGACTGGGTTTTAGCAATGTGATGTTCTGACAAAGTTCTAATAGTGTCTAGATGAAAGCGCTTAACCATTTTTTGTGAAGTGGAATAAAACTTTCTGGAAATCAGTGGTCTGAGGCCGGTTGTTTTTCTTTCCATTGGATACATATGTCTGCTGTTGATTATGTAGTGAAGCCTATGTCTGGCAGCATGTGTGACCCAGTTGGGTTTAGGATGTTAGTATGGGTAATGGTGTTATTAGTTCGAATCTGGAAGTATGCACAGCTTTGGCATGTGAGGTATTAGTATGCTGGTGTCTCCACAGACAGTCATACCTCTCAATCTGTTAGTGCAAGAAATCTGGACCAAGCCAGGAAGAATAGGGGGACAGAGGCCCAAAAATCGAGATAGACAGTACAGATTGTTCTGATTAACCTAGAAAGTTGCTAGTATGAAATCAAGTTGCATTATTACAGAATATCTGAAGGATATAAAGTCCGACATTCAAATGTTTGTCTGAAGTTAGTATTATTCATTGACTTCAATATACAATAATTTATCAGAACACCACAAATGTATGAGGAACAGACCAGAAATTCTGGACATTCTGCAAAACTCTGTGCAGTTGAGAGGTATGCAGACTGTCAGTATGTTTGTGGAGTAACAGTATGAACCTCAGTCAAATATAAATTACAGCTGTGGAATGCTATGGACAATTTTAGGTATGTGCAGTACTGCAGAAACAGGTGCAGCTGGCAATGTCTGCAACACACAAAATCCGAGACTGAAGTACAGGTAGGTCTGGCCTGGAGTCAGGGGTGTAGCTAGGATTTCCAAATTTGTACTCACAGCTCTCAAACTGCTACCCCCCTCCCCAGCCAAGCTACGGCCATTCTCGTAATTCACGGTTTGCTCTTTTAGTGTCGATGAAGAGGCATTCGCTGTAATGCCTCTTCAGTAATATAATATAGATTCACTCAAATTCGGGTCCTAGAATTGAAAATGAACCTGCAAGTCAGTTCTTTGAAAAATGCAGCATGGGAGTTGGGGTAGAGGATTCATGCTTTTGTTTTCTGTAACTAAAGTACAGTTTTTGAGCTTGAGTAAATTACTAACCACCTGGCTACCCCTAACTAGAGTGTTTTATTCACACACACACACACCCCTACCTACCTCTTAGTGCAAGAAATATGGACAAAGCCTAAAATAAACTTGGACAGAAATTAAATAATGTTCTTGTGAACTTAGAAAGTTGCTAGAATAACAAGATTTGTGCTAGTATGAGAAAGTTGCTGGAATAACAGGATTTGTGCTAGTATGAATTTTTCTAAAGGACATGAAGTCTAAAACTCAAATGTTTGTCATTATTTAGTTCATACTTCAGTCTTCAATGATTTTCTAGAAAATCACAAAATGTATGAGGAACAGTCAAAAAATATGGGGCAAAAATATGGACATTCTGCAAAATTTGGACAGTTAAGAGGTATGCTACCTACCTACCTCACACACACACACACACACACACACACACACACACACACACACACACACACACACACACACACACACACACACACACACACCTCAACCTCTAGAGCAACAAACTCATAAATAAAACTGAGGCAAAGGCCCACAAATAAGGACATTTTTTTTTAATATTGCTCTTATAAACTTAGAAAGATAATAGAATAGTAGTAGGTCTTGCATTAGTATGAATTTTCTGAAAGGTACGAAATCTGAAACTCAAATGTCTGCCATTATTTTCTAACTTCAGTCTTTAATGATTTGCCACTAATTTGCCAAAAAACTGCAATTTTATGAAAATCTGACCAAAAATGTGATGCAAAAATATAAAATTACCAGACAATACAGCTGGGAACCTGTCAAAGAAGGGACACCATTTTAATATGAGCATAGTTAACTTGAGCAGCTGACAAAATTAGAGAATCTACATGCATTTCTGAAAGAAAAGTAATGTATAACTCTGATTATTACAGTTATTTATAAAAATAAACCCTCCACGTTTTCTTCCAAAATTGCTATTTTGCGGAGAGATTATTAGGGGGAGAGCAACATTTTGAGCCAAAATTGGGACAGTTGAGAGGTGTGGATATTCCTAATTCTATAAAGCAATTTATTTGCACATACCTCTCAACCTCTTAATACAGGAAATCTGGACAAGGCCAAATATATTGGGGGAACATACAAACAGTACTAAAAATTATTCCTAAATGATTTGCCAGAAAAGTTTTACTTTGCATTTTACAGCACGAACACCAACAAATATCTGTTGAACAAAGCAATGCAGTCTCACAATGAAACTAGACTTAGCATTAAAACTTCTCTGCCCTTGAAACTCACATTCATTGAGACAGCATTGAAACCCACATTCAAAGAAAATACATTTTGCCAGTGGCAGATAAAGATTAACTTTGGGCTGTTTTCAAATCATAGGCCCCTTGCACATGAAACATACACATGCTCTTTGATACACCTTCCATCATAAAAGTCTACTCAAATATCTACAGTCCACCAGTATCAGTAAATATGCACAATCTCTGAACTAGTAAAAGCCATCTACATAATTCCACATTAGAGAAATCTGTAACTAATGAAGAGGCTGCTGCTAGCAAACAACTTTATATTTCATGGTTTCATCTACAAATAATGTGCCTTTTGCCCTTGAGGAATAAATTGCCTATGTTGCATTAAAAACAATGATACGCTAGTAATATTGCAATAGGGAATGGATGGCAAACTGATAACAGGTTCATAGTTGCTACTAGATATCTTCGCCAAGATAGGCTACAGCATCCACCCCCTTTACAACACAGTACAGTATCAGCAATACATCTAACTACTGTGGGAGAAGAACCCACAGCCTTCTGATATTAACAGTACAAGCAGAAGCATAAGCAGCACTAAACTTAAGTTCCCCTGCAGCTCTCAGCTACTTGTAAAATGTCGACACTCAGCTATATCTCTGAACTTTGCAGCACAAGAAATCTGGAAAAAGCCAACATTTATGGGGGGGGGGGGGGCAAAAGCCCAAAAAACAGGGACACATTTTAAACATTGCTTGTATAATTTTGGAAAGTTGCTAGAATAAAATGCTGCATTATCACCATGCATGTCTTGAACCCAAACCCATATGCACTATAGTCAGTCCAACATATCACTATGTTAAATCAGCAGTTTGAAAAATAGGAAGACAAACTTAATAGTAATAATTTAGATAGCTCTCAACCTCTTAGCACAAACAACCTGGACAAACAAAGCCAATAATGAGGGAATACAAGTTTAGTTCTCACTTCACACCTTAGCACAAACAGCCTGGACAAACAACAAAAACAATAATGGGAGAAAAACAACTTCAGTTCTCACTTCTCACCATAGCTCATAACCATTATAAAAGCAAATCTGAACAAAGTTCAGAAATGGTGGTGGTTAGGGACTTTAGGCTCTTCTTACCCTGGAGCAAAGGTACAAGGTTTGAGCCTGAACACCTATAACCAGCAGGTGTATTATGTGGGTGGCATTTACACACACATGTACCATTTTCACTTTAGAAGCTCAAAGTACTGAAATATCAAAATTCTGTATTTGGAGCCCATAAAGTAGAATCCTGAAAAGAACGAAAACTCAGAAGCGCAAAATTCTAAATCTCGCATACCGGAGATTTTGAATTAGTGCTTCTGCTGTACACAAACACACACCTTCCTCCCCACACACAAACACAAGCTCTGTCCTACATAAAAGAAGGGGGCAAGCCCACCTGGACCCCCCCATGTGGGGGGGATGCACCCCCACAACCTCCCACTTAAATATTATAACTCTGAGGTCGCACTACATATAAAAAATGCAACAAAACACCACCACACAAGCTACATTATCCTCACACACACATATCACAGCAACAAAATACACTAACACACACCACAGCCCCTACCTAAAACCCTTAAAACACTTACCTAAATCCATAACCACAGCGAAACACCAGAAGCATTAATTCAAAATCTCTGGTATGCGAGGTTTTCAATTTTGTGCTTCTGAGTTTTCATTCTTTTCATGATTCCACTTTATGGGCACGAAATACTGAATTTCGATATTTCAGTATTTCGAGCTTCTAAAGTGAATCCATATATATATATATATATATATATATATATATATATATATATATATAAAGCCCATAATGTTGACTGTTATTTTCTCAAATTTTCAAAACAAAGATAATGAAAATGAAAATCCAGAACCCCATAGTTTTTCCCAGGGCAAGTAAATACTTGCCCAACATGGAGAAATATGCCCTTTATGCCCTTTTGTCCATTGTAGTGTAATCAAAGAGTTGGTATATATATATATATATATATATATATATATATATATATATATATATATATATATATATATATATATATATATATAGATATATAGTTATGTGGGGTGTGGGGGTGTAGCCCCAACCTAAGTGGGTTTCAGATAGTACAGTATGTTTTGTGTACTTTTGGGCAAGTGTTTACTTGCCCTCGGAAAAATTATATGGTTCAGGATTTTCATTTTCATTATTTTCATCTTGAGAAAATAATGTTCTGTTTGACATATGGGCTTTTGGTAATTGAAAGTAGATATATATATATATATATATATATATATATATACATATATATATATATATATATATATATATATATATATATATATACACACACATATATCACAATAATGTATTTTAGCTTGCTACTGTCTATCACATAAAGTGCAACCCACTGCAACCCCCTACCCACTCAGATATGCACATGCACTCACTCTCTTTCTCTTTCACACACACACATACACAAATGTTAACTGTATAAAAATAAAGAAATATATACAATCCTGTGAACTCCTGTGAACTGATCGACAATGATACTAGCACTATTGACTTGTAATGCCCTCAGCAAAAGAGATCATGAACCTGTAAATGGTTCATCTCCCAGATCCCTGCTTGTAAATGTTTCATCTCCAAAGCCCCTTCTTACACTTATCAAGGGTATCAGAACTTGTCATAGATTTGGGATGCATGGCTAGGCTTAAAAAGGCCCTTGTGGTAAACTTGAAAAGACCTAATAATCTGTATCTCACAGCACTCTAAGTATTGTTTGATAAACATAAAATTAATTAAAACATGCATTCCTGTTCTTTTTCCATCACAGTCCATCTACAGGAATTATTTCCTCATTGATTCTAAGATAGCTTGAGCCAATGGGAAACAGCCTCCTCTCCACTTTGTTGAACAGCTCAACCAGCCTACATTGAGGACACATCTCTGGCCACAGATATGGCAGTAATTACTGTACTAAGGAGTATTCACCTTATTCACTATTGTGGAATAGATACAGTACATGCGAAGACTGTTTAAAAAACAGCCCAGCTGAATAAATGGAGGAAGTCTTTCTTTTACAGAAACTACAACTCTTCTCTTCTGATTATATATGGAGTATCAAGTCTCAAGAACAGAAAGTCAACTATTTTAAATCAGAATTCAACATAAAGCATTCTCAGAATAGATTTTCATTTGGCAGAGCTGTATCCCAATAGTCCTTTATCAAGAGACAACCTTGCAAAACATAGACAAAGGTAAGATTACCAGATATGCTGAAGGAAGAGAAGAACCAAAGAACATCGTTTTTATAACATGTAGATTATTTTAGTTAAGAATGAGGAGCAAATCAAATGCGGTGCCTTGCTCACTGTAAGACCCTTACTATTCGAAAACAATAATAATGTTAAAACTGACTACTGTATTCTTAATAAAGTATTCAGCATTCCTAAGGCCTTGGTCAGCCAGTGGCAGCCTGTGGAAAATTATTACAACCTTGACTTAAGATATGTCACCTTGCATCTTTCTGAAAATGCCACAGAGGGTTTACTTTCAGATGGATAAGTCTATCATATCTGAACTGTGTCTATCCATCATTCTTTGGAAACATTAAAATTGTTTCCTTGGAGACAGATTAATTTCCAATATGAGCCTGTAAGTTGTCCAGATAAGTCAGTGCTCTACTCTAGTAAACTAATACAAATACATAAATAAAAATGTGTATGGCTCAGGATCTGATGTCACATTTAGTAAAAAGTTAAAATTGTAAAGGAAAGTTAGCTGGCAACTCAAGAATTTGACTGGGACTTTTATATACTCCAGTTTGATGAGTAATACAGCACACATACTCTCTAGAAAGGTGCCCTGCAGTCTTGTTCTGTAAGCATGCTAACATTGTCATCAAAGGTGTCTTTTCAGAATTTTTGAATAGGTACGAATACTCATCATCTTCAGAAATTACCAGATGTTAAGAGGGCAAACATTGTGATTACCAATATGTGTGTTTTTCAGATGACTAGGTTATAATTTTTACCAACTTAAAACTTGTAATAATACTGTTCTATATTTAATTTCATTGTCCCATTTACTGTGCGTTTTGCAGACAGCATTCTCTTGATTCTATTCAGAATCGTGATTCCTTGATGCATATTCATTGTATAAATAAATGCATTTTACATATAAAGTGCATAGCAATATTACTCCTGTTAGTGTAGCTGTTTAAGCCTTTACTACAAACCTACACAAGTGCAGGTAAGAAAGAAAAATGCTGTTGTTATTCCCTTGTTTACCTTAGCAATGGGTCACAGATCTGTTTTATACATATACACACACACACACACACATACACACACACACACACACCTTGAATAAGCGATCGTTCACATACAAAAAACTTGAATAAGCGATCGTTCACATACAAAAAACTGGAATAAGTGATCGTTCACACACAAAAAAACTGAAATAAGCGATCGTTCACACACAAAAAACTGGAATAAGCGATCGTTCACACACAAAACTTGAATAAGCGATCGTTCACACACAAAACTTGAATAAGCGATCGCTCACACACCCTTCACATAATAAACTTGAATAACACACAAATAGCCACTTGCGATCTTTCTCTAAAGCCTTTGCATACACACTGTGCACTTACTTCGATTGCCTTCTAACTCAGATAATCCTGCTCTTGCCTTCCAACTCCGATAATCCTGCTCTTGCCTTCCAACTCTATTTGCTTCCAACTCCGATAATCCTGCTCTTGCCTTCCAACTCCATTTGCTTGCTTTGGTTCCCGCTCACAGCCAGCCAGCCAGACATGATGTGAGCTCACTTCCGACTGGCTGGTATCCTCCTTAAAGAGCCAGCACCTCCTTAAAAAGGAAAGGGAGAAGAAATATGTACGTACGTTTTTTTTCAAAAATGCTACCCCCTTCTAAAAAAGTTTTACTGAAATCAGTACAGTGCGTACACCTCCCGACGTCCCTGCCTGGAGTTCAAGTACTGACAGCTTCACTGGGCATGCTCATACGCTTAGTTAAAATGAGTGCAATTCTATTGCCTTGTCACCAAAATGCAATGTGTAACTACATCTGTACATACAGCATATACGTACACATATCTGTCTGTCCCCATCTCTCTCTCACATGATTAGTATATCTATCTCTATGTACTGTCAAACACATATATATATATATATATATATATATATATATATATATATATATATATATATATATATATATAGATATATATATATATAGGAGCGCTACAGAATCCTGAAAGCCCCAAATCCTAAAGCCCGGAATCCTGAGACCAGAATCTCGAATGTTCAAAATACTGAAAACTCAAAATCCTGAAAACACACAGGATACCAACACTCACTATATTCCAACAGAAGTATATACAGAAACAAATAAAAACACAAACTATATTACTGCTCTCCAAGGGGGGGCTGTGCCCCATACCCCCTGCTACTTAAATATATCAACTCCAAGATTGCGCATAGTGCAGTGAAGTGCAATCTCGGAGTTGATTATTTAAGTAGCAGGGGGTGTGGGGGAGTGGCCCCCCCATATGGGGGTGCAGGAGGGCTTGCCCCCCTGCATATAGTTGAAGGGTAATATGTGTCTGTATGTACTTGTGCTGGAACATAGTGAGTGTTGGTATCCTGCGTGTTTTCAGGATTTTGAGTTTTCAGTATTTTGAGTTTTTGGTATTTTGAACTTTCAGAATTTTGGTCTCAAGATTTTGGGCTTCAGGATTTTGGGCTTTCAGGATTCTGTAGTGCTTATATATATATGTATATGTATATGTATATATATATATATATATATATAATATATATATATATATATATATATATATATATATATATATATATATATATATATATATATATTACAATGATACATAGACTCCTCATATATCTACATAACACATATACATATCTTACATACACACACTACATTTATAGAGACATCCCTGTTATAGATAGATATATGTGTGGGTGTGTGTATTGTCCCTCTGTGCCTGCTGGATGTCACCATGTAGATAGACACAGGTGAGTAGCTGGTGTAGTGTATAATTTTGTTAATGCACGCATGGACAGGGTACAATGTCCCAGGCCACAGGTTTGCCTATCTAACTGCAATTAGCCACATATGGCCATACTGGTAACTGTACACACATACTAAGGATAATAACAGTTATCTCACTGCTAGGACACTACATGCAGATAACTGTACAAAGCAATATGACTCTGCAGGCCACACATGCATTGCAACGCAAGCCTAGTTTGTGTAATCCACAAGTACTGTGCCTGCAATCACATATACAGTAGATGTAACTTGTGGCGGATGCGATAAGTACTGTGAGCTATAATGTATAAGACTAGATAATTAAGGGCTCCTAGGAAGAAAAATCACTGTTACATATGTTTGACATTTTGTGGTTTCAGCTATTAGGAGTTGATATAAGAGTGTTTGTTCTTTTCAATGTTCGACTGTCTAATATAGACCCTTGAGGGACCATTCTATTGTTTGCAAGTGCCAGTACAGCTTGGAAAGGTACATCAACAAATGACCATTGCACTCAGATATATGCATACTAAGGGAAGAGTATGTGGAGGTTATGAGTATGTCACCTACTGGTGACTGTGGCCTCAGCTATGCCATATGATTCTTGCCATACCACTGTAGAGACATGGTGATCTGAGGCACATTAGGTGTTAATCTGTGTGGTTAGGTTTGTGCGCCCACTTTTCACATCGAGTATGTACAACACATGTTGGGACTGATGTGATACTTACCAGGGACAATATTGTAGTGTCCACACACCACACACACTCAAGTCATTACAGGTGAAGGTATGGACACACAGTACTGTACCCTTTGATGGTCATTGTTCGTTTGGATGTGGGGATGCATTCACTGTTGCACCACCTATACCAAAAGGTTTTGGGTGCAAATCTCAGACTGTCACTGCTATACTGAATGAAGCAGCCTGCACTCCCATCATTGTGTGGAATGGCACCCTTGCCATGTCATCTCACAGGCATATTGTACAGCTATAGCAGCCGCACAAGTGCCATGGTACACCAATACACACTGTAGATACCATGTCATATTGGGTCCGTGTCATGACTGTACAAATGTAGTCCATCTCCTAAATGCTTTAAAGGAGATTTGTATGTCCCCATACAGGGAGGTGTCAGATCCCACTGTGTACCTCCTGCATTGCCATGACAGGAGTAACGTATGTCTCTCGTGTTCTACACACCTACTACATCAACATGGCAGACATAGTACATACAGGGGAGACTGTTATGCAACATAGACAGTACACCCTATATGAAACAGGCTCCCCATGCATGTAAAGCATACATCTTCTTTGACACACATCATGTGCAGGTTACACAATGGGATGCAGAACACAAAAAGCATAAGTGACATTGGCCAACTGTCTGAACCAGACACAGGGTATTTCTAGATGGGTCAACTCCGTCACCACAGCTTGTAGATGTGTAAGTCCCAAAAACCCGGGTGACATGTATCAAGGGTAGCAGACCTTATCACCAATTATGAATACATGAGTATGCTGATTGCTGCCATTGTCCTTGTTAGACTTTTATACACATATGTACCTATGGAGCCATGCATGTATACTGCTTTACTTTGCTGAAGTCATATTTCTGCTGTGCTGCCATTCCATCCTGTTCCACTTTATTGCCACCATGTGTCCATAGATTATCACCTCAGACTCTTGTAATAGAAACATACACAGGTCCATGACACACCTGTCATTATGTAGCAATACTGCCAGTACAACATCATACAACATAAGGTACACAAAAGTATGCTGCTTACTAATGACACATGCCAGCATACAGTATCTGTTGGTGACTACTAAAGTGACATGATAAAACAATACTGTATTACACAAATACACATCAGGTAGTATAGTCACCCTGAGCATCAGACTCACAGCATCATTTCCCTGCATCATGGGAAGGATGACAGGGATGTGACACAGGTATCATCAATTGCACAGCGTGTTGTGTGGTGGTGATGGAGGCCTAGGCTTACCCAATTGGTTGACAGCATGTGTGTTAGTCAGGTAGGGGAGTAGGATAGATGGAACATGTAGAGGTGCCATGTGTATCTGTTGGTGACCTGCATGTGACAGTGGTGTGTGAGTGTGTGCATGTACACAGTCAAGCTCAGTGCTATCTCTACACTTGTGTATGTTGGCCAACTGTGGACCGTACAGGGTAGAGTTGACAGTTCATTGTCTCTGGCCCTGACCACAGGAAATGGCTCTGCCAGGAGTTGCACTGGCACCACCATGCCCAATGTCAGACATGGTGCTAGTACCTGATGGTGATTGCTGTCTTCTGGGACTGCTTCCTCCATGGGACTCCCCAGGACAATGATCCCATGGCCTGCCACATCTTGGTGTGGACAGCACACTCTCCTTTGTAGTGTTGGATGTACTGTCACTATGGGAGCATATCTGTGAACAGCCATGTGGAATCTCAGCAGATGGTGTTGCTGACCTATGTCCATGGGTCCAACACCCAACTCCAACCAGACAGACACTGTTGCTGCCCACCAACTGTCCACTGCATCAGTGAACTGATCCAAGGTGTCCCCAGTGCAGTGGAGGCAGTTACAGATCTCAGACTGTGCTGCATTCATAACCCTAAACATACGTCTGGTGTTCCATTCAGAATACACCTGTACCACCATAATGACCCAAAACATGAGTGAAGTGACCCTTGATGTGACACCTGCAACAGGTGGTGGATGGACAGCAGTCATCTTACAAGCACCCCTGTCAATCCACTTTTGTTGGACCTTACAAGCTGTCTGGTTATGGTCAGTTTATAGATTCACTGAAGCCATAGTTATCACACTGGCCTGTTCAATGTCTCCATGCTCTGACTGTCCCATATATGAGGCCTGTGGGGACTGGGTAGTGTGGACATACTAACTGTGTGCAGTGACAATAGGGGCAGAAGAGGAATGTCAACCTCTGGAACAGATTCAGCCCCTAATAACTCCTCCTGTACCTTACTGTAGCCACCATCATCATCAGAGTCTGAAGAGACACTGACTTCAGCTTGTGTGGGGGAGACACTCCAACCCCCTGGTCACCTGTGAAAATGAGGACAAAAGCAGTACATTACTATCTGCACTATTATGTATGGAAAATCCACTACGAGTCATAGTAATGCGGATCAAAAACTGCATTACCAGTCTTGTATCTTCTCATCTCTGCTTTCATGGACAACAGACCTCCTCATACACATTCAACTCAAGGCCTGTATAACAACCGCATCAGGTAAGTTAAGTGAAACTTGACCAGTACAATTTACATTTTAGCTATTCAATATAACACTTTACTTGATAAACCAACACATAAAACCCAATACACCTATCCTAACAAATATATCCAAATACAGGTTTCAATGCCTAAGGTATGTGCCATCAACCTTTCAGTTTTTAAAAGGCATGTCGGATTAAGTGCCTAATGTAAACCAGGAGGCTTATTCACTCTTAACTATAACCGCCAAAGTGTTTCTGTTCATTCAATGCACTCATGTGATTACCTACTCTAAGACCCGTAGGTAAATGTTCCAGAATGGAACATACAAACATTCTACTCTGGTTACATACAAACTTAAGTGTACATAGGGCATTATTCTTGCCCTTAACTTTAATAGCATATGTATGTTCTGTAACAAAATAGAATCAAGTTTACCAGGAGCAGGACCATGGCCTTGGACACCCGAAGGACCTGTAAAAAGTTGAGGTTGAGGAACTGTCAGTACCACTGCATGTTGGAACACAACAAGGTAATACATGCATATATCACACTTGTACAGTAGCTACTGTGTTACTGCATGTATTGGTGAAATTCTGTGTATAAGTGTGCAACTGAGCCTACACCCCAAACACTTCTAAAGCAGATAGACCTGACACCCATGTAAAGGTATACACAGCCTGACACAATAACTGCTACAGTATTACAGTGGTGATCACAGTAAGCTTACCTGCTCACTTCTCTGCAGTAGACACTGTGGCATCCACCTCCATGATGTATGGTGTGATGGATGCCTGAGAACTGTCATGTGTTTCTAGGTTCACCAGGAATTCCTCAGTGGCCGAGAGTGGTTGTTCCACTGCAGGCCCTCCACCACTGATGGCACAATCCCCAGCTACATCAGCTGCCCTTCATAGTGCACCATTCACTATATCTGTTGCATGGTGTAAAACTGGCTCATATGTCCTGTCCTGGTGGCTACTGGCATTCACATCTCAGACAAGGTCTGCCCACAGTGCAGCCCACTGTTCACTGTCATGCCTCCCCTTGGATAGCAGGATGATGCTGCCTTAGTCATTCAAGTATTATTTCATTCTCCGCATCTGAGAAGGGGGCATGGCATCTATGGTAGATTATTCCTGAAAGACAACACAAGGGGAACCCATTACAGTATCAGATATGTGGATGTCCACTATGTACAGATACAGCAAGGACAAAATGGCTGGCACTATCCACTGCTTGCTAACATATGTCATACTCCACAGTGTGATAACATATTATGTGTGTGGATACAACCAAGATAGTATCAATATTGAGGTAGTTCCTTGTGTGCCATGAAAGATTCTGTTGTATGATCATACACCCATCACTCCAGTCTACTGTGGTGTGTCCCCTAAGGCCAACCACCGAATAATACATCATAATAACAGGAGGAAGAAATTTATGGCAAATTAGGAGGTGTAGCACCCACCAGGATAAAAGCACTCCCATCAAACTAAACAAATAGCTCAGAGGACAAATAAAGTCTACCAAAGCCAAATTTGAGGTAAGTTTGGCCTCCCAGGATAAGGACAACCACAAAGCATTTTTTAGCAATGTCCACAACCTCAAAAGCAATATACAACTGTGTGCAGAGCTCATTGTAAATGGTGCAACCTATACTGAGCCAGAAGATATAGCAAACCTCATAGATGATAAATCCACCTCCAACTTTACCCCTCTCTCCCCCCTCAACCTTCCCTCAGGAAATATCATCAAATATAACTCCCCCTGCTATCACTAGGGAACAAGTCCTTAATGTTCTCTCTAAGACCAAGAACACTGTATCAATGGGGTCAGACAATATCCCAGGATGCCTTCTAAATAGTATGAAGCATGACCTATCAGGGCCTCTGACATTTTTATTTAACTGTAGCCTGTAAGCAGGATTCATGCCTCATGAATGGAGAAAGGCAACAGTCATCCCACTGCACAAAGTTGGGCCATTTCAAGACCCTGGAAACTACAGACCTATAAGTCTCACTAGTCTTATATGTAAAGCCATGGAGAGAATTATCATGGAGGTGATCAACAGAGATACAGTAAACCTCCAGATACTGGACCCAACTCAGTTTGGTTTTGTCAAAGGCAGATTATGACTACTCACCCTTGTGGACTTCTTTGAGAAGGTTACCAAAGCAATGGATGAAGGCAACATTGGTCACACTGCCTACCTTGATCTGGCCAAGGCATTTGACACAATACCCCACTTGGACATTGTTGACAAACTGAGGAGGTTAGGGACAAACCCATATGTCATCCGGTGGAAAGCCAACTGGCTAGCAGACAGGACCCAGGAAGTTAGAATTGGGGAGTCCACCTCTACAAAGAGGCCAGTCACAAGTACAGTCCCTTAGGGATCAGTCCTTGGACTGCTCCTTTTTGGCATTTACTTTTCAGAAGTCAAGGCCAATGTCACTGGTCTCTGGCTGACTAAATTTGCAGATGATTGCAAATTAAGAGCTGTCATTTACTCTCTCACACTGACACAAATGTTCTCCAGGAGGGGCTGACACAGACAAGCAACTGGTGTCAGAGCCATGGATTAAAACTAAATGCTAAGAAATGCATAATAGTATCCTTTTGGAAATCATCCATCCCTGGTACTTATCATATTTACAATGCACCCCTTAGAGGTGACCCAGTAGTCAGGACTTAGGGACACACATAGATAGGACTAGCCTTTGACCATCATGTGTCTGCAGTTTTGAGAAAAGCATTCTATGTTGCACAACTTATAAACAATGGTATGGCGTCTAAGTCCAAGGAAGTCATTATTCCACTATATTTGGCATTCATCAGACCTATCATTGAGGACAATGCCTCAGCATATCCAGCAGTTGGAATGTACGCAGAGGTTTCTTACTACAAGAATACAGGGCATAAGTAAAATATCCTATGCAAACCACCTCAAGGTGCTATCCCTGTATTCTGTCTCCTACAGGCTTTTGAGCAGAGATCTATGGCTGGCGTACACGGCATTAACAGACCCCACTCTAATGGACCTCCTGCATATCCACAAAATAAACAGCACCAGAATTGCCCATTCTAAAGCCTCACATCTTGCTTGTGATATAAATAGGACCTGCTGGAGAGATAGGTCTGTATCTCAGAGTCTACCCTGTCTATGGAACAGGCTCCCCATCCATGTGAAGCAGAGTTCCTCCCTAACCCAATTCAAGTGCAACTTGGACAATTGGATGAGAAACAGGAAAGTCATCCCTGGTTTGGCACCTATGTCTCTAATGGACACAGGCAACCTGTAAATGGTTCATCTCCCAGGCCCAAGTTTACACTTATCAAGGGTATCAGAACATGTCAAAGATTTGGGATTCATGGCTAGGCTTAAAAAGGCCCTTGTGGCCATTAGCCTAGAAAACACCTATGAACCTATGTACCTATAGGACCAGTGCCAGATAAACAGCAATGTGTTACTGCAACCACTATAAAGGGACAGTCCAACAACACCAGTGTGCCACAATGACATAAGACAATGCAACCTTGAAGTATTGTACATCCCATGTAGGTGTAAGACAGCAGGATATCATTGACATGCCATTACCACAGGTCTAAGACAGGCTAAGTACTGTAAGACCTATTCAGCATACCTCTATCCTTCCATCTGCATCCTGATATACAGAAAAAAATGTTACATACCTCGTGGAATGCAATACTCCTCTGTTGAAATGTGCTACTAGTAATGTTTCACAAAGGTGTGCTCTATGTGAAGAAAGTCTCATACAGAATTTTTCCCCATATCCAGCTGCTTGCATTTTTAGCATGCTTCTCATTAGCAGATAATTGCCTCTAAACCAGTCTGTGGCTCTGATATGCCAATTGCAGCCAAAACTTCTGAACTGCACTATCATTAGTCAATGACATGCAACCACCGTGCAATAATTAAGACCTTCATGTAGACCAAGGCCCCATTCTTAGCTGTTGAGATGGACATTACTGGGGTGAGGAGACTACATCATGGCAGAGGGTAGGTCTGTAGCAGAAACCTTTACATAGAGCTGTGTGTACCACAGGCTGCAGCTGATGCTGTAGGTAATAGACATAGTCAGAGAGTGTGAACATTTTGGAGGACAACAACTCTGCAGGTGTATCTATGTCAGCTGTGTTAGTCTTGTTGTAGAGGCAGAGCCAGGGTGAGGTTATCCTTTACACTCCAATTAAGGCATGTGTTTAAAGTACGTATATTAGGCAACTTTGTCAATAACAGAGTACTAGGAGATATATAGTAATGCTATATGGATATATGAAGTGTGTCCCTACCTGTAGGCCTGTGACTTCCAGCAGTGAAAAGCAGTTATTTAATTTGCAGTGCCTTGTGTGGATAAAGAGTGCATGAGTCATTCATTAATTGCTGTCTTCACAATAATGTAATTGAAATGCAACACAACACTGGATTTGAACCAAGGACTGTATGTGGCAAAATATACTACAGGCAAAGCATTTAACAGACTGAGCTACTGAGTCACTGCTACAGCAGCTTCATTTGCAAGATATATGTGCACAAATACAGGCTGTGACTAACATTTTCTACATCCATTAGTATGTGCATGACTATATGGCTGTATCTCTGCACCAGAGTCCCATCTGAACATGTATTTTGCCATTAATGCCTTAGCAGGTGACTTTCTACATGTTGCTGATAAAAGGGCACATTTACCTGCTATCACAGGCCTCCAATACATCCATTATCATGTCTTTGGCTCTCTAGTGGTGCACTATTGTACCAGAGTCCATGGTACACTCCCATTTTTTCCATTACTTTCTATTCCGGTTTGCATGGCATAGCACAGTGCGCAGCTCCACTGAAACACCTAATTACTGTAGTTGGCAATTACTATGTTTTGTTTACTCCGCCTGTTTTAAGTAAGGGTTTCATGGGGTGGTGGTTAATGCAGTTTGCTGCAGGTGTGATGGGCTTGGGTTCGAAGTGTGGTGGAGATGTTTATTTTGTACATGTGTCTTAGAATGTTATAAACACATATAGTCATTAGATCTCTGATTAGCTGAGCTTAGTGAAGCTGTGCAATGCATTGTGTTGCACAGCAACATGCTAAAAAATATAAAGACTAAAGGAGAGATAGGAAAATGGTAAAGTGGGGGCAAGTAGGGGAAAACATAGTGAAAGGCAGGGAGGGATGTGCAGTAAGAGTGTATGAAAGAACCATAGCTATCCATTTCTTGCATAGCAACATCTGTGCACTTTGTCATAATTTGTAGATGAATTTGGACTCTAAAACCCCAGAGGGAGAGGTAAGAACATGACTGTATTGCAAGGCAATTGGACCAAATTACTTGTGTCCAGTGGGCATGTGTGCAAAATGGAGAGCTGTGTGTGGGGCAATAGTTTTTTTGTGGAACAGGTGGCCATTTTTTTTTTTTTTTTATTAAGGTGAGAATGGAATGTTGGGGAAAGGCCATAGGTATGTGTGGGGAAGTAAGCTGAGTAGGTGAGGATGCATTTGCAAACAGACAAGACAGCAGATGGGGCAGTGTGTGACACAGGAGGGGGTGAGCACCATAGATAGAGAGGGTGTTGTGGAATTCAAGTCCCATGTGCTTTCAGACAGCAGCAGCATTACTCACATCCCCACCTATGGGACTGTCAGCATGGCTCCTTCACTGTCCCAGGAGAGGCAGTGCTGGAGGCTGGCCACCTCAGTGAGGTTGCCCCACCAGGTTGGCCAGCATGTCCTCAATCCAGTGCAGGTGGCAGTCATAGCAATGGTGGATTATCCTGCACATCAAGACTGGCATCTCAGCCTGGTTGACAACTCCCCTCTGCCACTCTCAGAGAGGAGCCTGTTACCTTCCCATGGGGTTGCACTACCCAATCTCACAGGTATTGCAGGGGCAGCAGAGGGGCCACCACTGGTCTGGGTCTCAGACATGCTGGGACTCGGTGCCATGGCTGGTTGAGCTAAGGTAGGGGGATCGGTTGGAACTGGCCTACCTTGATGTGCTCTGGTAACTGAGGTATAGAAATAGGTTGAGGTTAGTTATGAACAAGTCATTGTTAGTATTAACAGCATAGAATATCATATTAATTAACCCAAATACATAGCAATGTATATTATGTATGACACAACATGAAACAATAGGACAGTCAGTATATTATCAGCATGCCAGTAACAGTTAGAGCATAAAGGCAACCACACGGTTAATTTAACAAGATATGTCAATAGGAAAGCATAATAACATATAACAATAGTAAACCACATTTCTTAAAATATAGTCGTTTTAAAAATATATGTTAATAGTAAATCATAATAATACATAACGATATTAAATACATGCGGATAAGGGGTGGGGAGAGAGAGAGAGAGAGAGAGAAACAGTCCATTAGTGACATTGCAGATTATATCCCTGAATACAGTGATACTATTAACTCTACAGGTTGTTTACAGTGACTACAAGTCCCCAATAGATGATGTAGCATGTACATACCTCTCAAGTTGTTTCATGGGACAGTATGGGCCAAGCAATAACAAATGCAGGTACACAACTAGACAGAACACTTGCACATCATGTGGACTTTTATAACTACCAAGGTGTCCTGTAAGCAGATGTGGTAATACTTTGCATTCCAGGTAATTATTTCTGTAGTAATCCTGTGACAGACGAATTATGGAATTTTAATTACAGTATGAGAAATTGTGACATTTGAGAAGCATGTTTGTCTACAGTTCATAAACTAGACAGCCATCACCCCTTAGTTGCCAGGTGTGGGAATAGAACCCAATAGATGTGACTGCAGGGGACATCTGCAAATAATGTAATAATTGACTGCAGCAACTTAGTACAGACATGCAAGGAATACAGCCATACTGGATGTAGACAGATTTATATATGAAGCAACAATGCTGGTGAACACGTTATTCTTATTGATTTTAAAACTCTGTGAAATCTAAACACAATATCAGCCCATAACATGGGCTACCTCACTCATATACCTTTTGTTTAAGGGGAAAGAGAAAATGTGAGCATAACATGACTGATAGCTGGAGATAAACTTGAACCATGCTATGAGTTGAACACTACAAGTTACAGGACATTCTTTTTGCATGGTGGAACTATTACAGTGTTATAACTGACTGCACTGACAGTAGAACACACATGCATGGAATACAACCCTACTGCCTATATTAAAACAGCTTTACTTCAGTATCAACAATGCTGGTGAACATTTTGTTTTGTTATTGCTTTGAAATATCTGTGAAGTACACACACAATATCTGCCCATGCAGTGGGCTAGCTCACCCATATACCTTTATTACCATATGTAGGAGGAACAGAGAGCATTATGTGACCAATATTGACCTGGACATAGCCTTGAACAGTACTATGAGTTAAGCAATACAGTTTGCAGGCCATTATTTTTGCATTCTCCAGCTATTACAGCATTACACTTGACTGCAGCAACCTTACCATAGACAAGCAATGCATACAGCTCTACTGCCATGGTTATGAGAACACAATCCTTCTGAACACCATTTTGGTTACTGTTATTGGTATTATTTATTGTTTATTGAACTCCAGTTGTTATTGTTCATGTATTGCACAACAGCTCCAATTGCCCATTTATTGCACTACAGCTTTTCTTATGTATACTTTATTGCAGTAAATGCTTTAATCTTTCTTGCTTATTGCACTACAGTTAGTATACTAAATCTGTACTTACCATGTTCATGGTGCAACCTGGACAGGCACCTGGCATAGGACTTGACATTGTAAGCCCTCTCAGTTGCAGCTGTTGGGAGAGAAGCACACCATTATGCATACCAGTTTTGCAGATATTCAGCTTGCATATTGGTAAAACAGGAAAAATTACTTACATATCTGTGGGGCATTCCCTGATCTAGCCTCTTGGACCCAGGTGTCCAAGGTTCCCCTCATTCTCCTTTTCAGGTCATCATAATGGTGATGACACTGCTCACCTGTGCAGAGGATACCAGTAACACTGATGAGTTCCCTGGCCAAATGGTCCCAGGCTTCCACCTTACACTCTGAGCCCTAGAATCCACCCTGCATCAGCTGAGGTTCATGTTTTTTAACAAGGAGCCCAATCATGACCATGGACTCCTGAATACCCCACCTCTATACCTGAAAGTGCATACCTTCACCAACAGTGCCAGCCATCCCAACAGTTGATTGAACTCCAATGAATGATGCAGAATTCCCACCTATTGTGCTTAATATAGGCTGTTTTTCCACCCTTACATGTCATTGAGCAACATTCAAAAAAGTGCTTTGTCACTTAGTGCGCAAACCAACTAAGTGAAGCCAAGCAGTGTGAAAACTCGCAGAACTGTGGTTTGAGCCAGGCTTAGCACCGCACAAACATTGTTAGCCGTCAGCATGTTTATGCACTCCATAGCATGAATGAGAAGTGTTTAGGAAAATGCAGCAGTGCCACAATTCACAATAGTTTAATGAAATTAAGGAAAAATAGTACATTCATTTACAGATGTATTCTGCCTGTTATGGACTAAAACCCAGAACCTATTAAGCATAAGACCACAACTCTACCCATGTAGCTACTTGGGTGTTATAAAAACTAGTAGACCTTCAAATATACTACTAGGCTACCTGTTAGCTTTGCTGAGCACCACACCATGCCATGCAAACATGCTTAAACACACCTATAAGTAAATAATTAATTACATCTGGTTTCTAATTTTTGATGTCTAACAGGTGTCAGCTACGTAGGTATAAGCTCTGTGCCACACAAATGGCAATTGAAGAACAAAAAAAGAAAAAAGAAAAAAAATAAATTATTATAATTAATTACCTCTGGTTTCTATTTTTAGATATCTTGCAAGTGTCAACTGTCTATATGTGAGCACAACTTGGCATTGCTGCACTCCACGCCATGCAAACATGCAGTTAAAAAAAACATAGAACATCATAAAACTGACATATTATACATTTGACACACTTCACACCATTACAGCAGTGGCAAGGAGCATTACAGTGAGACTCACACTCATCTGCAGCCATGGGTAGCCACTACAGCTCTCTTTACAGTGATTTAATATCCATGTTCCTTGGCTCTCCCTCTGCAGTGCACCATCATTAACATACATTGTGCACTGCAGAGGGGGAGCTGCGGCTATGTACAAGGATAGATTCCATGTAGGCTTTACATTGTGCATACACAGATTTTATTAAATCCTGGGGATTATTTTTACATAGGTTATAGCAAAATATACCTTGTGGGTCTGAATAGCAGTCTAGTATTTGATCTTTGGAAAAAAATTTAATAAATACAAGCACACTTGCACATTTACGATTATTACTTGATATCACTGTAGCATTTCTGGCTGTGAGGTAAGGTGATTTTTTGTACAAAAATTATGTGTATCTTACATTAAAAAATAAATGCAGAAAAACTTTTCTTTTATTACTAGATTGGATGCAATTAAAATTCCAAGTTTCAATAATCCAACTCATTAATGGGTTGTGTAATGCATTCAAATTGTAAAACAGCATTAGTGAAGGTTTGCAGAGCATCTGTAATATAGCCTAGCCTAGCCTAGCCTCAATGATGCTGATCATATCAAAATTATCTAACATTTGGGTAACTTTACAAATAGGGAGGCATATTGTCACTCTGCTGTACTTGCTATCTAAACTGTATTTGGCCTTAACCAAATCTCATCTCATTCAGATTTAGTTTAATAGTAATGTTATTTGAATAGAAAAAAATGCACATGCAACTCTGTAAAGCTAAATGTCATAAGGTGCGATTCAATTTCTAACCTAGAAGTAGGAAGTAAGGGTTCATAGGTGAGTTCATGACCCTAATGAGAGGTAAACATATTCCATATTTACAATATAATACTTCCTGTAATAAAGATTTCAAAAATAATACTGCAAGACCTAAGAGAACAAAACTAACTGAATGATCCATGAACCCATCAATATCCTAAATAGACATTTCACATTTAAACCAACATCCAGGTAAATGAAAGTCTCAAATCTATTCAGTATGAAGCATTTATCAACTGTTCCATAAAGTTTAACACTCAAATTCAGTTAACAAACAAGCATCATAAGCTCAATGAATGGTTATATAGGGCTGAATGCTGACATATATGTAGTAAAACTAAACTGCATAAAAGTAACCACTAAGGGAGGAAAAATAAATTTGGTTTTGCAAGATATATTAAGACATATCAATTATTAGCCTGGTAATAGCTGAAGTGTTGCAAACTCAATCAAGACTGAATGAAAATAAATAAATAAATACATTCATAAATAATTGTTTGGTTTCTATATAAGAGCCCATTGTGACTCTTATAAAGAACTGTAAGTGTAGATGGAAACTGCATTTAAAATTTAATTTTGTTTTTAATGAAGTAAGCCCAAAAGAGAGAAAGTGTTTGCATTTTGATTTTATATGCCAATGGAATATGTTGTATAATCTTTATTTTGTGGTTTTTCAAGAATAAATCTCTTTAACATTTGCTGCTTTTTGTGACTATTGATACATCTTGGTAGCAAAAAAGTTTGGTGTAAGCCTATCTAGGCTCAGCTTCTTTACTTAAATTTCTATGCACTCTCTCAATAATTATGTTGCCTACTTACCCTAGGCCTTCCAAAACTGTCACAACAGTTTTGTTTTAATAACAAAATCAGATATGAGTGGTTAACACTTTCTGGTAGAAGGTAGACCTCTGGTTATGATTTTTTTTTTTTTACTTTTGTTTTCTATCTGTGTTAGCTATTGAATTGTTGGCAGAAACAGAGCACCCTCTGTAGAATTAATGGCTTTAAAAGCTGTTAAATACTTAATTCTGAAATAATTTCTATTTATAAATGTGGGAAAGTAAAGTTCTAGCAGTTTTTAAAAGCTGTCTTGTCTTCTGCAGCTGTTCTTTTCCAGATGGTACTGTCAAATATTAGTCCCTAAACTGAGACCTGATCTAAACACTACATAGGTGTAGTTAGCATGCTTTTGCTAAGCACTGCTAAGTGTTGTTAAGATCTGGTCTTGTCTTAGGGGCAAACTTAATGAGTTTATTTTGTTCCACATTTTTGAGTGTAATTATAGTGCCTCATACACCACAATTAATTTCTGTCAATGTTTTAAGCTGTTATTCATGTAGCGACATTGAACAGATGAATATTTGCATGATGGAGTATCCAGAGATATGAAGGTTAATGATGATAAAGGCCCTCTTTAAGGCTAGGAAACCATGTAGTGTGGATAAAAAACATATAGATTTACCTGTAAACTATGAAAATCTTTACTATAACATTTGGCAGTCATTTACAATTTGTTGTTATGTCTCCTTGTGAATTGAAGCTGGTAACTTTTACTCCTACACTGAATGGAGGTGCTCAAGTCCAAATATTAAAGTATGGGCCTATTTGTTTCATGTATATTGGGCAAGTGTTTGAACAATGTTTTTTTTTTTTTTTTGAAGATTTTAAGACAAGAGATCGTATACCCAACTTCTCAATATGTACTTGGCAGACTGACCCCTACCAGTTCAATGGATGCCTATGAACCTTTATGTATGACACTCAATTCAGGGTTATCTGTTGTACCAGATTTTTTGGACTTGTCAAGGCATTTGACACCTTGCCATACATTGTCATAATTGGGTCTATATTATAACATCAAAGTTTTAAAACTTGGAATGTTATAATATCGAACCCTTTCGAGCGAAAGCTGACAATAGCGAAGCCTCGGAACATCATAATTTTACCTAGGGTAAGATTTTGGTGGTCCGTTCCGTGGCTTCACTATTTACAGCACTGTGGTGCAATGGTTATGGACCGGGTTTAGGGAAGTGAGCGAACAGAGGTTATGGATTGGGTTCAGGTCAGTGTGGTGCGATGGTTACGGACCGGGTTAAGGTAAGTGAGCGAACGGACTGGGGTAAGGTGAGTGTGCGGTAGTTAGGGACTTTAGGGTTAGGGTGTGGGTGAGGTGAGTGTGTGGTAGTGACAGACTTTAGGGTTAGGTGCGGGTTAAGTGAGTTAGGATTTGGGTGTGGGTCAGATAAATGTGCGATTGTGTGGACGTGAGGGATAGGGTGGGGTAGGTGAGTTAGGGTTAGGGGGCGGGTAAGGTGAGTGTGCGATAGTTAGGGACCTTAAGGTTAGTGTTGGGTTAAGGTAAGTGGGTAGCTAGTTGTGTATGTCTGGTTTATTGTAGGGTTTCGTTAAGTGTATGTGTGTGGATTATTTATTTTGGTGTGCTTGAGATGTGTGCATGTTTGTCGGAACAGCAAATTTTTTCCCTGGGAAAAAATTTGCTATTCTGACTGTTCAGTTTTCTGGTGTTTCGATTGAATGGGTTTGATATTATAACATTCAAAGTTTTTGGACTTTGATGTTATAATATAGACCCATCATAATCAGTGGCCTGCAAAACTGTTGTGTTCATCCAATATATAGAATAATAGTTCACAAACTGGCTTCATGGTAAGAAGCAGTAGGTTACTGTACTGGGCATTCATAACCCAGGGTACCAATTCCATCTGGTATACTCCAGAGTTTAGTGTTAGGACAGTCCAATACTATTTCACTACTTTTTTCATCATTAATACAAATAAGGGGGGATGGGCCAACAAGATTGCAGATGACTGCAAAATTAATGCTTTTGTAACTCCCACAAAAGGCTACCTGAACATTAATAAGTATTTATATTAAATTAGCTCTGGGGTCACAAAATCTGGAGTCACTTTCAATTATTATAAAATTATATACATTGTTAGGCTGACTAACAGAGGAAGATGAACTCTGGCTGGGGACTCTTTCAGTAAAGTGACCAGTATGAATGATTTAGGGTTTATTATTAGCTGCATCCTAAGATATGCTGCCCACATATTTTAGTGTATAATGAAAACTAAAAATGGTGAGTTTTATTTACAAGGCTGTTGTACCCCGAGATCCCAGAGTGCTGTGTAATCTTGTAATCTGACATGTTATAAAATATAAGAGTGCATTGTGTATATACAGCTGCATGGATGTTAACATCTTAGAATTTCCCTATTAGAAATTTAAAAGGAAAATTATGAGGTTAAATCAACTAGATTCCTCTGACAGACTATGCCAGTTGAACTTGTAGAGTATTTCATGTAGGTTCATTATGGGTAAAATGTACCTGAGGTATAGATGCTATGTAAATCCTTTCTTATCATTTCTTCTTAAGCTGAATATAAGTCAACATGATAATATGTTTATTAAGCATGATTTTGATAGTCCATCTACACAATAATGAAGATGGATAGGTTTATATCACAATGTGCATTAAGTGCATTGAACTTTATATCTATCTGTGCATGTAAGGCTGAAGTAAACTTTCCAGCAATTTAAATATTGTTTAGATGTGTGGGCTAATGCCAGGAATTTTACTGTGGATTGGAAAAATCTGCACTCCTGGATGGCTGATCAGCCTAAATGCAAACATTATGAACCATGATTTCATGAATGGTTATTTTCATACCTTTCAATTATATCAATTAAATTTATCTGTGTAGCATTGTTTCTTCTTTTGTCTTGCAAAACAAAACATAAATAGATAGATAAAAATCAGACAGATAAACAGATCGATTGATATATGACACAAACTATGCATGTGTATGAGTATGCATGTGTGCATACGTGTCTATGTTCGGCCATCAAATTAAAATTTCAGAGAATGGCTACTATCGAATGTTAAACACCAAACATGGAAATTACTGAAGAAGCTTATCTTTGAAAATAATATCATCAAATGGCCATAGCTGGCCAACAACCAGGAAGCGACATGATGTGTAAGGTAAGCTAAATAAACACTTTTATAAATTTACCCTATTACTCACTGTAGTGCAATCTTGGAGTAGGTATACATAGTTGGGGAGGGGGTGTTGGTTGACAAGGTGTATGAAGGCTGTTTGTGATGTTGGCCAACTATGGCTACTCAATGGTATTATTTTAGAAGATAAGCTTGTTTGATAATTTCCATGTGTGGTGTTTAATTTTTGCTAATTAGCTGTTCACTGAAATTTAATTTTGATGGCTGAACACAGAATTGTTTGCATACAGGTGAGCGTGCATATTGTGTCTAGCTAATATCATTCCATTCATTTTGTTTGTCTGCTTTTCTAGTACTGCCTCTGCACATATCTACCTGTCTGTTCCATATATAAAATATAATCGAAAAAGTAGGACTTGTTATGGATCTTCAGTCAAAAGAAAAATAAAAAATTAAACAAATATCTCTGTAATGCTGTGTGTCATACAGCTTGCATTGCACTTTAGAGGTCAGGCTCAGGTTCTTCTGCAAGCCAGAGTTTCCTTATATGCTCTTATTGTGACTTGAGCAAAAAGATTTGGTTTGGAAGCTTAGCTGCAATAATCCAGTTCCTTCTGAAACAAGTATAGCTGCTGGATTTACATTATATGGAAATGAATTAATCTATGTCATGTTATTGCCTAGGGCTTACTAATCAATGGGCAACCTTCAGATCAGACATACTGTGCAAGTCGTATTATGCCAAGGTCAGAGTTTCAAGTCTCAGCAGGGGCCACATTTTTCTAATCACAACTCTGCAGTGATTAAAATGATATTAATTTGGATCATAGTGGCTTAACAGCACTGAAAATATCTTGTCTCTTTTCCTTATCACCAAACCTTAAATTTATGCATGTAGCAGTTTTTCACTTGCTAGTCAATTAGCTATAGCACAGTAGTAAGAACAGTAAATAACATTTGATGCCTAAAGAAGTATTTCAAATTATCCTATTATTGTCTATTAGAAGTATATTTTAAAAGTAATACCTGCCCCAAGAGCAGGGTCTAATTACTGAATTTGACTTTTCCAGATTTTTTTCAATGTTTTACTTCACTACCCTGAGATAAGTCAGCTATGAAGAAAATAAAATGGGCTTAATGATATGAATCTTGTTATCAATGTGCACGTAAATGTGCTTGTTCATATGGTTTGAGTTATTCCTAGCAATGCTTTAACATGACAAAATGTGGGATTTCTCAGATATAAGTCTTATTAAAGTGTTAGAATTAACAGCACTTATGTTTCTCTGAGGCATTTTCTGAGGCATTATTTTTTAAGTAACATTCGTTCATTTCTGCTTATGTGAGAACACTTCCTTATTTGTACTGCTGCATACTGCACATTACCCTTTTTGCCAATTTCTTGAAAGAAGTGTGAAAGCTTTACATGTCATTGACCTTTTAGCTGTGATTGGCATACAAGAAAGGAAGCTATAACAGATAAGGCAAGCTTCTGTGAATGCCTTCCTGCTCTCATGTTCCGAAAATGCACCCCCTGAACCTTTACTAACAATGAGTTCATGCAATGAACTGAGATGACAGCTTAAGGAAAGGAGGCATTTCCATTAACCTCTTAGGCTGGATTTTTGTGAGCTACTGACTGACATTTCAGATTTGGGCCAGTTCATCAATGGAAAAAAAATGCCTAGAATTCCATTTTAAACTGAAACTGCAGCATGTACTTGAAACATTAGTGGCTGTTTTTTCTATATCCTTAATGATTAAAACAGCAGTCATTTTCTAAAGCACTATATTTTTAAAATCTCTGTGGTCAATATTGCATAGTTACAGACAAATACTGATAAATATCAGCATTCTGAAAAATAAAATGTTTTGCTGCTCATCTTCTTGATTGAAGGCCTGCTAGATTTTCATTTTTAGAAGCAAAGAAGACCATTATTCTTGAATTTCCTAAAAGTAAATGTACTTCTCCAAAAGATCATTTGACATCCTTCATCATTCTATACATAAGCTATTTAAAATAATATACGAAAATGTTTATTGTTTATTCATTGTTCATGTTCTGAGCACAATATTATATGCAATGAAATACAAGCAGCTATATTATTAAATATGATAGGAGGTTTTTCTCTGATGCTAAAAGAGCAGACATGTAGGGATTTACATACAATAGCTTGCTTTATTTTCTTTCAGTTTTTCATCTCATGCTTGAAGTGCTAACACACCATTCAGGCTTCCATAATGGAAAAAATTTAACATAGAAATATTATTATATTGAGCACCATTTCTTATAGTCATAACAAAATGTACTGCACATGATTTATTGTAGGCATTACATTTGTCTGTTTTTCTATAGATGAAAGAGCAGAATCATCAAATAGAATTCTATAGAATTCTATTTCATTAAGAGTGCTTAGTGACATGTAAAAGGAAGTACTGAGCACAACATTTATCAGCTGTATAATGGGTCTGTATGAACCTGCTGAAGTGTAGGACTATCACCCGACTAAAGCCAAATTTGAATTAGCCAGCTGTCACCCAGTTCCTCATGGAATAGCATACATGTACAGATACACAGATAATATCTGTACATCTTCTTCACCCATGTCAGGAAGAATAATTAATGGAGGAAATTAATTTATTGTGGAAAAACCCTATATAAAGAAGGAAATAAAAAGTACACAGAATATCATTATAAACATATGAGTAGTCTACCTGCCCATCTGCTTATAAAGTGCAGAAATTATTGTCGTAAGAGTGAATTTGTTAGCCAGAAGATATCGAGGTGCACTAGACTTATACACACATACATATATATATATATATATATATATATATATATATATATATATATATATATATGAGCCATTGCTGTTCTGTGCAGCAAACTTGTGGAGGTTTATTTATTTATTCATTTATTTATTTCAGTTTGATGACTGGGGAAGTCCACTGGCCCTAAAAAGAGCCCGTTTTCAGTGGAGGCCTGGGGAGAAAAGCTCCAGTAACAATGACAAACATATTAGCATATACACACACAAAGCAATGAAGTCATAAGCTTTATGCAGCATTCTACAGTAAAAAAAATGTACATTCTGCAATAATAATAATACAATCTAGCAACTGTACAGTCTAAGAGTCATTAACAGTGAATTACAATTGAAATTTTACATTCCACAATAATAAGCAACAGTACAGTGTCAGGGTCATTAACAGTGAATTACAACTGAGGACAAGAAATTGCTGGAAATAAACTATTAAAATTTGGAGGTTAAGGAGGAGCAGGAGGGCAAATGGTGTGCGTGCAGAGATGATGCATAGAATTAGAAGGTGGGGTTTTGATATAGGTTTAACATTAGTTACCTTGTTCTTTTATACATCAAAGAGTTAATGCAAAACCTTATGTAACTGCATTTATTACATAATATGGTTTGTTGGATACATATTGTCAAATATTTGAAAGAAAAAAGAACGTTTAAGGGAGGGCTGTGGCCTGACCCCAGCTAGATATGGTAGATTGATGTAATAGTTACTTCTTAGTAGGAGTGGACACTTACAGCTCTAATAAACAACACAATGACTGTTGAGAGCAAGTTGTAGACGGCAATTGTGGGAAGCACCTCTAGAAATGGAAAATTGTACTGAAGTACAACAATAGCGCTCTATGTTCTACAGATCCCAAAAAATCCTTACCAACTCCGTCCATAGTTACACTGGCAAACACATACCCAAAACTCTCAACTGTCGAGATTTTTTACAGAATGTCCAGATTTATTCCTCATATTTTTGTTCTGTGGTATTCTAGCAAATTATTGAGCACTGAAATCATAAAATAATGACAGGTTTTGAGTTTCAGACTTCATATCCTTCAGAAAATGCATGCTAAAACAAAATGTGTTATTCTAACAACTTTCTAAGTCTATGAGAGCAATATTGACAATCTATCCCTATTTTTAGCCTTTCTCCCCCCTTATTACTGACTTTGCCTAGATTTCTTATGTTAAGAGATTGAGAGGTATGCACATACCTTCTACCTCCTCTATTGTATTTCTCACCAATTCATACCGATATTCAAATCTCTCTCATCACAAAACTAGTTTTATATCACAACATGAATGCTAGATTTGCATTTGATATGCCATATAAACGTCATCACTGCTATAAAAACATTAAACTGGCTTGAACTGCCCTCTATGCTCAGGTGCATTCAACTTCTACTTGCCCAGAAATTGAAATATAATCCTTTCTGCTGCCCATCCATCAGTAACTTTCCTAAACAGTACCTCTCTGACCTTCCACTTTTCTCATCTCAGAAACAGCTTCTTGAAACCCATAAACTTAAAAAAAGAGGGCATACTTTATACTCCTGCATAATAGCCAAAAACAGGAACAAGATTCCTAGTGACATTAGATCAATACCTGCAAGTCCCATTTTTAAACAATAAAAGAATACACCAGCTCCAGATTCTGCTCTTTCCTTTCTCCAGGATAAAATTACCCTTTTATTTTCCCCTTCTTATATTCTTTCTCATCCCATTTCTCTTTTCCCCTTCTCTTCCATACTGTTTCCTTTTCTCTCTTACTGCAGTTTACAACTACTCTTATTTCTCACTCCTTCTATATCATCATCCTTATGTCTTCTTTTACCCTGTTCTTTTCCACCTTCCTTTAACTATTTATAGCAAATGATAATCTTCTTACTGTCTTGTTTCTGTACTTCCTGTACCTTATTACTTCTTCTTTCATCATAATATTCAAACATATTTAGATAACTATATGTGTTTTTTGATGGTGTGTGATGTGATCATGTTTTTTTTTCTTCTATTGATCTCATTTGCATAATTTATTGTAACATATTTTACTAGTTTTATATTTCTAAGATCATATATATATATATATATATATATATATATATATATATATATATATATATATATATATATATATACTGTATATACCAGAGAATATTCTTAATTTTCTTTGAATTATCCCTGTTCCTTTTAACTGACTTATAGTATATACACAGAAAGCATACTTATATTCAGCAGTTAGGACAGATGTATATGTTATATAAATGAATTATATATTTTTCATCTCTAGCACACAATTCCTAACAGTCGCATTCCTCTGCGTTTTATATCACCAGCATGTTTATCAAAGGATAGCTTATCACACATTGTTATTCCACGATCGTTGTACTCACTTCTCTTATGGAACTGACTGAAATAAAAGAGTTGGATAAATACTTTTTTTTCTAATGCTAGAGGTTGCAAAGCCACATCCAGCATAAGGTGACATAGGCAGCTGCCTATATGATGTTGGCTTTTAGAACTAAAACATTTGCTCCTGTTACTTTAAAATACATCTGCTCCGGTTTCAATATTCTCCCATCGATGTTCAGATGAAAGATTTGATGCTTATGCACACCTACATCATATTTCTGTCCATCAATGGGCATGTGGGAGATTTGAACATCACAGAGATTCATGATTAATTTCTTGTGGCAGCTTAACATCCTTCTGTTAGTGTGCGCAAAAGGTTTGTAGCTCACAGGCACAGTATCTTTCAATGGGAGATTTGAACAAAGATTCCTCAAAGGTATGTTATTGCAGAAGCTTTATAAGTCAGCATGAGGGGGAAATGAAACTAAGTATGTATGTGAGTTGATGGGGGGATGAGTGTGCACCTTTACTATTCTTTTGTTAGTCTGCCAGACTACACTACAGGAAATGGTAAAAGAGTATGCCTTTCCCTTTTTTCTGAAATGCAGTTTTATTTGAGAGGTCATAGAATGGTCATTTTAACTGGCTATGTTTCATTTTATGAGAACCTTTGGCCGATCAAATGTCTGAGTTACATTGTAAGCAGTGTAGACATTAATTAAACAAATTTAAGTAGTGTTATGCAGCACAGCAGTTACTCATGATGTTTGTGGCATCGTCAACAGTAAGAGAATTAAAGAGAGTTGTAACTTGACAGCTGTTTCCAGCAGTACACAGGTATGAGAATCTGAACAGCAATGATGGAGTTCACTGTTCTAAAGGTTAGAACAGTTCTGTTATTTAATATTGTAAGGCTTGCATCATTTATCTATCATGTAAATAAATATATTTTTAATAGGGAGCATGTTACATTTAGTGGAGTACAGCTGTTTTGAAAATAGTGGTAGTGGAGATCTGTCAGTGACCATAGAACAGAGCAACTCATAATGTTTTTTCTGTGTGGGACTGGGCAGGGATTCTTCAGGAGATTAATTACAAGAAAAATAAAAGCAAATAGAAAACAAGAAAATGCAAATAGATACACAGTGGCAAATGTACTGCTGCTGTGAGGGATGCTCTCACTCTCAGTTCTTACCTGTGTAGTTTGTCTGTTTCCATAACCAATTAATATTCCTACAAACAGGATGTTTAGGGAAACAGATCCCTTGCATGCTGTAACAGCAGTTGCACATTAAATGCTGTGCAACAACAATAAATAAAACTATGTTTTTTTCAGTTTTTTAAATCACTTGTATGTTAAATAATCAATTATGGGGCAGTTCTGTTGCAGTTAATATGTATTCTTGTATTTTTAAGACATAAGTCACATCTTCAGACAGTGCTCCTGGCCTTCCCCTAAAAAAGGACACTCCTGTCCAGTGTCACAGGCATTTGGAAAATGCTACACATTTGTCTTTTGAATTCCTGCATACTTCACATAGCTGCTTCATCATATGATATTTGACTAAATCCCAGCATGCTGTCAGATGCATTTTAAGTCTGTTTTCAATATGAGAGTGCTTTGTTTCCTTTATCAAATGGCTGTTAGTGTTTTTGCTCTGTAAAATTAAATCAAAATCTCTGTTGGCTGTAAATGTAAGGAAGAAAATATTATGCACTGATAGGTTTGAACAGTGTTTTATTCTAATTAGGGAGGAGAGGTTGTGTGTGTGATGCCCCAGGTAGGGGGGCACTGTCTGATTAGGCTATTTCCTCAGAGTCAAGCCTGAACCTTAACTATAGGAGGGAAGTGTTTTAACCCTCCACAACAACTAGGAGGCAAGATCCTTAAATCCCACATCAACTGCCAGGCCTCCTTCAACTTAGTCTTCCTTTTCTTTTTTGTAAATCACTGAGAATTACAGCCTGTCAAAGTCAGTCTTAGAGTTACATAGTTTTTTTAGCCTGGATTACAACAGTTTGTCTAGCACTTTGTACAGATAAGATGAGTAAGGCTATGAGCCATTAAATAGCCTGTAATAAGCACCTATTTATTTGCCTTCTATGTGACTGCCATGTTAATTTACCCAGAATTACTCTTGGGCTGCTCCTGTAAAGGAACACTTGCATTCAGTGGCTGTCTCAGGCTGTCAGCAAACATGTTACACATTTGTGTTTTGAATACCTGCACCATTCACATAGATGCTAATTAGTATTTCACTATATGCTATTGAGTATGAATCGTAGTATGTCTCTTGTAGTTTAATGAGTTGCCAGATGCATTTTCACTAAAGATTGTTTCAAGGGAAGAGACATTGAATGTTTCTCATACTAAGCCCATTTTCAACGTGAGAATATTTTGCTTTGTTTAGAAAATAGCTGTCAACTTTTTTTTTCTGTAAAACTTGAAATAAAAGTTGCAAATGAAATCCAAATCTCTGTAATAATTGTAAAAGTAAAACATATGCATATATATATATATTTATTTATTTATTTATTTTACATTTGTTTACCGGGCTAATCCAACTGGATATAAATCCATTTTCAGCAGAGGCCCGGGGAGAAAAGCTCCACAATGATCAAACAGACATTGAGTTTCATAATAAAATACAATTTTGTAGGAGGACAAAAACATGTAAGGCAAAAGTATACATACAATTAAATTGGCTAATTAGAAGGAATGCAAATAATAGAAAAGATAGTAAATTATGAGAGGTATAAAAGGTAGGATCTGGATATATAGGAAAAAAGGAATAGGTTAGTGGGCCAACCAAGAAGGAAGGCAGTGATCAAAGATTTAGTCTGGTTTAGCGCAAGGACATAACCAATGAGAGCTAAGGAATAGTTTAAGGTTAGTTTTGAATTGGTTGAGAGAGGTAGCTAGTCTTAGGTTATTTGGTAGGGAATTCCATTGTTTTCCTATGGAATTGGCATAGAGAGCATCGCCCCCTGAGTTATTAGATTTAGTTGTTTGTACCATGAGACTATGAGAGGACCGAAGACTAGTAAGATTGGAATAGGGGGTTAAAAGTTTTGACAATGAGGGTTTTTTTTTCTGGTTCTTTGATCATTTTAAATGCTTCATTAAGTTGGTTAAACTTAAGAAGATTGGGGAGTTCTAACCAGCCTAGTTTTCTTAGGTTAAGGCAATGGTGAGTACGATACAGTTCACCAGTTACGAATCTGGCAATGTGGTTGTAAGCTACAGAGAGTTTGTTGAGCTCAGTTTTTTTGAGAAAGGAAAGTACTGGAGAGGCATAAAGTAGGGTGGAGAGAAGGTGAGTACGTGCGATAGTTAGTTTAGTATGGGGCATAAGAAAGTTCTTAATTCTATACAAGGAACCAAGTTTCTTGTTAACTGTTTTTATAGTTTGGCTGATGTGAGTATCAAATTTGAGCTTGTGGTCAATTGTGACACCTAGTAATTTGGTGTTGGTGACAGGCTCAATGATGGTCCCATTAGTGGACTGAACGTGGAAGGTCATATTGTTAGGGAGTGGAGGGTATAGCCCTAAAGAAGAGGCTAAGGTGGGGAGAATTAGTAGTAGGTTAGTTTCCGTTCAGTAAACCATTTTTCAACTTCAGTAAAGCAGTGTTGGGTGGTTTTCTGGAGGTTACTGAGAGAGAGATCTGAGCAAATCAACGTAGAGTCATCTGCATATTGAATACAGGTGGCTTTAGGCATGACTGAATGGAGGTCGTTTATGAATACAGAGAAAAGAAGGGGGCCAAGTATGGAACCTTGGGGAACTCCTATTGTGTTAGGTAGTAAGTGAGATAGTTTACTTTGCCACTGGACAGCCTGTTGTCTACCAGAGAGGAAAGCATTAAACCAGTTTAGGGCTGGTTTATCAAGGTGAAGGTTTTCAAGGGTTTGTAGTAAGAGGTGATGATTGACCATGTCAAAGGCTTTTGACAGATCAAGAAATAGAGCAGAAGTAATTAGTTTGTTGTTACGGTTGCTGTTGATTGTGTCAACAAAGGATAGGAGAGCAGTGGTAGTACTATGATGGGGGCGGAAACCATGTTGGGTTTTGGACAAAAGATTATTTAGTGTGAGATAATGTAGAAGTTGTTTGTGAGCACATCTTTCCATTAATTTTGCAATAGGTGACAGTATTGCTATCGGTCGATAGTTAGAGGTTTCTGTGGAGGAACCCCCCTTGTGAATATGAGTTACTTTTGTACATATACACACACACACACACACACACACACACACACACACACACACACACACACACACACACACACACACACACACACACACACACACTGACAAAGTTGAACAGTATTTATGAGAGACAGCCAAGTAATGAGACACTGGGAGGTTGTTTCATTATCCCATCTAGGGCCCCATTTGAGCATGATCCATCTCTGGGAGGTATTATACTCATCTTTGGTGCAGAAGGCTATGGGTTATATTCCCACACCAGGTAGATGGATTGTTAACACTCCAATGCACCATACAAGGGGATGCTGTAGTCCTGAGTGTGTCATCATTTAGATGAGATGTTAAACCGATGTTCCATGTGCTTTAATTGATGATAGCTCACATGTATAAAAAAATCCCATGGCACCTACTGAAAAGATTAGGGGTCCTTTATTTCTGTACAAAAGTAACTCATATTTACAAAATATTTGCACATGCACAAATATATAAATATTCAAATCTGTTTACACATATTCATAATTTCCTTCACAATCATGCTAAATTTTGATCCCTATTAGACCCTCACTCCTTTTTCTATAACCACCATCTGATTTTACTTAATATTATTGATACAATCCTTTTACCATTAAACATAATTTAATTTATTCTTTCATTCCATATACCCCATATATCATAAAATAACTTTTTATAGGTTCATAGGTTCATAGGTTTATACTAGGCTATCTGCCCTAAGGCATTTATAAGCCTAGCCCAAATTATTGTGGCTTACGCCACCCCTTATATGAAAAAATACTGTGCCCATTAGTTTGTTGTGCCTCTGTCCAGCAGTGACCCAGAGATGATTCCCGGGGTAAACCTACGATCTTCCATCCACAGGTCTAGATTTCTCTTGAACAGAGTCAGCGAGGTGCTCTGCCTCACATGGACCGGGATTTTATTCCACAGCATAGGGAGTCTCTGAGTGATAAATCTATCCCTCCAGCACGTCCTATTTATATCCGTGCTAAGGTTTAAGTCGCTTGCTCTAGTGGTTTTGGTGGATTTGGATTTTTTGAGGTGGAGCATGTCCATTAATTCCGGGTTGGACATGGCCTTGTATGTCAGGCACATGTCACCTCTGAGCAGACGGTATGCGACTGAATAGAGCTGGAGTTTCTTCAATCTGGCAGCATATGACAGATTTTGGAGTCCCTTTATCCTTTTGGTGAGGAACTTTTGGGGTCTCTCCAATTGCTGCAGATGTCGGGTGAGATACATCCCGAATGGGGCATTGTACTCGATCATTGGTCTGATAAGTGAAGAGTACAGGGAACAATGACCTCACTAGATCTGGATGTGAATCCCTTCATGATCAGGTGGGCAATGTAGAAGGTCTTTCTAACCACTTTAGCAATGTGAGTGTCAAAAGAAAGGCCACTGTCAACCTGGGTCCCCAGGTCCCTGATAACCTCTTCTGTGCTTAGTGGATTGCCACCTATATGGTAGCTTGGGGTTACCTTGTTTTTCCCGAAGGGTATGACTATACATTTTTTGGCGTTTAACTTCAGGCCATGGCTCTGGCACCAGCTATCTGTTTCCGTGAGTCCCTTCTGAAGGATATCAGTGTCCGATGCACTTTCCACTATGGCGCCCAGTTTGCAGTCATCTGCAAACTTTGTCAGCCAAAGTCCTCCCATGTTGGCCTGTACTTCTGAGAAGTAGATGCCAAACAATAGGGGCCAAGGACCGAGCCCTGTGGGACACCACTTGTGACCGGCTTGGAGTCTGACACAGCGCCAGCAACTCTAACCCTGTGGGTTCTGTCCTTAAGCCAGTTTGCAACCCATCTTGTGACATATGGGTTTACATTTAAGCTGGTAAGTTTTTCTACAATACCCGAGTGGGGTATTGTGTCGAAAGCCTTTGCAAGGTCAAGGTAGGCTGTATGGACTGCCTTTCCTCATCAATGGCCTTGGTGACTATTTCAAGAAGTCGACCAAGTTCAAAAGGCATGATCTTCCCTTGACAAAGCCAAACTGGGTCGGGTCCAATGTCTGCAAGTCCCCTATATCTTTGTTTATGAGCTCCATTATGATCCTCTCCATAGCTTTGCAGACTAGACTTGTTAAGCTTATGGAGCGGTAATTACCAGGGTCCGTAGAGGTGCCACCTTTGTGGAGTGGGACCACAGTTGCCGTACGCCACTCCTTGGGCACGTATCCTGTGGTAAGGCTGAGATTAAACAGCTGCCTTATGTGCGGGTTTAATTCCTCATTTAGCTCATGTAGCACACAGCCGGGGACACCATCCGGTCCCATTGATGCTGTGTTTTAGCTTTAGAGAGAGCAGCTTTCACCTGCGCATTTGAGATGTCCGGGAGGCTACACTCGGCTGGGATAGTTATCTCTCCTTTAGGGGAAGAGGGGTGAAGTTTGCACTGAACCTGTCTGCCAGTATGTTGGCAATGTCTGTGGGTTCAGTGATTTTTGTATCATTTTGGACTAATTCTGAGCATATCTGTGAGTTTCCACCCAGGTTCCTAACATAGCTGAAAAAGGCCTTATGATTGTCCTTTGAATCCATGGCAATTTTTCTCTCAAAATTGGCCTTAGTTGATTTTATGAGTGCTCGTATTTTTTACTAATAATGATCAGGGTGACTTCCCTTTTATGGATTTTGTTCTATCATGTAATAGCTTTCTCCTCTTATTGTAAAGTTTGTTAATGGCTGGGGTCCACCAGACTGGACGTTTGCCCTTTGTGGAAAGAGTCTTGGTTTTATTTGGGATTGCCTGATCCATGCAGTCCTGGAGGTGTTCATAGAAGGCATTTGTAAGGGCTTCCGCAGCTTGGGTTGTGGTTTCCTCTGACTCAGGGGCCTTGAAGGATACCACACCAGTCTTGAGTAGTGTGAAGTTTGCTTTAGAGAAGTTCTTCACTATGGTCTTTTTGTTTGGGGTGGGGCGGGATGTGGATTTCCAGTGAGATTAGTTTATGATCAGATCTCACCAATGAGGGATATACTTCGGTGTGGAGCATTTTGTCCCCATGTTTGTGACAATGAGATCTAGTATATTTTCTCCTCTCGTGGGAACAGTGACTAGCTGTTCCATGGCATTTGAATTTATGAACTCCAGGAACCGTTGGGCTAGAAAGTTAGGGCTTGAGTAATGTTCCCAGTCTATATTCGGGTAGTTGAAGTCACCCAATATGATGGTGTTTGGAGATACATTTATACCCTCCAGTGTCTTCAGGAAGGCTGTGTGGGGTTCCTGAGTTTGAGAGGGTGGCCTGTAGCATGCTACAATTTGTAGAGCAGTTTTGCCTATTGTTAGTTGCACCTGGATGGTTTCCGAGCTTCATGCGTTGCCACCAACCTGGAGGTGTGAGTATCCTTTATGAATATGGATACACCCTCCTTTTGTGGAGTGGTCCGGGTTTTGGGGCGGAACGCATGATATGAGGTAAAACCTAATAGTGCCGGGGTGCTCTCAGGAGCCTTGAACCAGGTTTCAGTTACAGCACAGACATCGATGTTCTCCATACTGAGAAGGGCCTCGAGTGCGTGCATTTTGAGATTTAGACTTCTGGCATTGAGCAGCATTACCCTCAATTTCTTCCCATTTTTGTTTTCTAGGGTGGTAGGTTTAGAATTTGAGCCTTGCCTAAAAAGGCACTATGGGGGTGGCAAGAGCCTTAGCCAATATCCGGAATCCCAGGGTGACAGGTGCAAGCCGTCCCTTGCGAAGCAGCGTGGCTTGTCAAGCATGTCATCCCAGGCAGACAGACACTGGATCCCCTTTGAATGACACCAGACATTAAGCCAATTGTTAAAGCTGATCATCTTGTCTCTATATTGTGGCATCATTCTTGGTGAAGGAAGGATACTGCTCAGGGTTAGGGTCATACCTGCCTGGGCTACATAATCAGAGAGCTCCTCTATGTCTCTTTTCATGCAGTCCAGGGAGGTACGTCTCAGGTCGTTCACACCAGCATGGACAATGACTGTGTCATATTTGTACTTGCTGTGGAGTGACCCAGTGCTTGTGTTATGTGGCGGATTCTAGCGCCCGATAGGCAGCTTACTGTGACCCTCTCCTTGTTCAGCCTGGTGAGTGGGACGTCAGTGTGTCTGACTATGGAGTCACCTATGACAAGTATGTTTGGTGTTGTATTTGGCCTTAAGGGCTGTGACTGCTTTGCACACTGCTTTTGTGGTTTATGTGTTGCTTGTGGGGTGTCTTGAGGTAGCAGTTGTTTGGGTGTCTGCTTTGGAGGCCTCTGCTGTTTAGGTAAATTTTTACTCAGAGCCTCCGAGCATGTCTTTGTGTGTTTATGTGTTTGATTCAGTGGAGTGGTAGCATTATGTGAGGCTGGTTTTGTGGTGTGTGTAGTTGCCTTCTCCTCCTGTCTGGTCTTGCCAGTCCTGAGTTGAGAGAGCTCAGCCTCCAGTTTGGCTAAATAGCTGCATCTCTCGCAAGTATTTGTGTTATGTGGGAGGAGGAGAGGGTTGTCTGTGTACATGAGGCAGTTATAACATTGCCTCAAGATTCCCAGATTCACCAGCTGGACCGGAGAGGAGATTGACAACTGACCTTTGGACATGCTAGAATAATATTGGGAAATCCTTAATTGAAAACAAGGGCCAGTGGGGAGTGAGGGTGTAGTGCTTTTAATTTTTAGTGCTGACTTATATAATTGCTTTAGTGAGCAAGTGCCAGGTAACTTGAGTGCAATGTGATACAAGTAACTAAATGCAAAAACGACAAACAGTAACTTTCTTTCAAGTGAAACAAGGAAATAAGTACAGTAAGCAATGCAGATATCACTAGTGATCCACAGAAGCGCTGAGAAGTTGCGTATTAGGTGAATTAGCTTCCTGGGAAATAACAAGCAAACAAACAACAAGTATATAAACAAAGCTAGATTTTATCTACTCTTTTCACATATGATTTACTTCTAGTCTTATAATATTCATATTTAATCATATCCATGTTTGTTTTATCCACTCTTTTTTACATAGTTTATCCCATAATTTTTTACTCTTTTAGATTTCAAAAACATGTTCCATAATTTCTTCTTCCAGACAATGTAAACATATTCTATCACTTTTCTTTTTATATGGCATATTTCTTTTTACTGGCAATTCAACTGTTACCAGTTTCCACAAAAACCTTGGCATTCTACTTTCTGATTACACCATTTGCTTCTTATTTTTTATAGTTTATCTGTTCCATCTGTTAGATTTTCCTATGGTTTTACATATTTATGTTTTATCATTACATTCACATACCATACTTTTCGATCTTTTTCTATATCATCAATTATAATTTCCATAAAAATATTTTCTCTTGGTAACATTTTATTTCTTCATTTATGCACGTTTTCTCTTTTACTCTTTTTTTACCATAACCAAAAATTTATCATACTTATATTTATACAGGATTACTACTAAGTTCTCATATTTTTCATTTATGCATTTTAACACTTTGTACAAATTTAATGAAACAGTGCATACCACTGGGTTAATTAACCCTAAACCCCCTTTTTCTTTATTTACATACAAAACTCCTCGTTTTACTGGGTTTAATCTAGAACTCCATATAAATGAAAAAATATCTGCAATAATTCCTTTTCAAATGTTGTTGGCAAAAGACAAACAGTATTGAGTTATACTTGTTAAGTATGCTATTATCCCCATTAGTACTGAATTTATCAAATAAGCCTTTTTTTATGAATGATAATTTATATAATCTCCAAAAAAGAACATATTTATTTTATCTCTTCTATTGTTTTTATTTCCTATTGAATTATACTTACATCTTTATTCCCAAATGTTATACCTCACAGAAATTTAATTAATTTTAAATATATAACCTTGATCTTTACTACACCACCTAAACCTTTACTTTTCTCTTTATTTTAAACCATCCCTATAATCTCTAGACACTCATTTGTGTAAATTATTACTTCTATTATTCAAATTTTGTTTTTTTTTTGCAATTATTATAATGTCATCTGCATATGTTAATGGAACTGGAATTCTTAACCCATCAGGTGTTATATACCTCACCTCCTTCATTTTGTAATTTATTTAGCATAATATCACATTCATAACTAATGCAAAGAATATAAAGCTCACTGGATATCCCTGCCTTACACCACAATTCATATGTATCTCTTGGTGTAACCAGCCATTTACAAGTATTTTATTATTACTATATGTTGGCATACATAATTTCCTAACTTTCTCACTCATATTCATACATTATTATTCATAAGATTTCCTGCCCAAGTCTGTCAAATGCCTTATTAAGTTCTCCTATCATGATTTCTATACTGATTAATAGAACTATATCAGAATCGAATATGCAGGTAGCAGTCCAACCAGGTAATAGACCAAACAACAGGAGAAGGCAGTTGAATAAAAATTATTGCACAAAGTCTCAAGAATTAAGAACTTTTGAAAAATCATCATCAGAATCATTTTAACACAGTAAAGCATCTCATATAAATACCCACCCTTCAATCGGTAACCAATGAATTATCTCCTTCAATTAAAAGCCCTCCATGCCATTTTAAAGGCACATTCTTTTTTAAACATCCAACACTCAAATAAAAATGCCTCACCACAAATACTTTATGAGTATATATAATATATACCTTATACTCATGCTCTAAAAAATATGAAAAATACTAACTTTAAACAATGTACAATTTCAATGTAAGCACACTGGTTATGGATACATTGTCATTGAGACCTGGGGGGGGGGCAGTGGCATTTAATTTCAGTTGTCAACTTAATTCCTTGGCCTCAAGTTCGTCTTCCCATGGTCCCCCTATAGTCCCTCTGAAAACAATCCAATCCAAAAAAAATAAATAAATAGATGGTTAGTATTACTATTAACATGTCTTGCCATAGCATTTTTCGCATCACCCTTCTTAATGTCAAGTCCATGTTCATATAAGCACTCTCTGAATTTTCTCTTTGCTTTTCCAGTATAAAATTGTTGGCAGTTTAAACATTTCCCCACATATATTACACCTATAGTATTACAAGGGGAATAAAATTTTGATCTAAAAACCCTATGATTAATCTCTAACCATGAAGAAACATCCCTTAATCTTATTAAATTATCCTATCAGCGTATATATTTTTATATACAAGATATGTTGGATGAAGAAGAAATAACCCAATATTTTTTTTGTTTCTTTCAAGTGAAATATTCTGTGGTACCCATTATTTTTGGGATACCCAAAATTCATAAGTATATTAATGACCCCCTGATGAGGCCTATTGTTAGTGCTAGGACATCTAAATTACACCCCCTGGGTAAATATGTTGATTTTGTACTAAAAAAAATTGGAATCATTCAAACATATATGCAAGGATTCCTGGGACTTTTTATTGAAAATGAAGAAGGTTAAATTCTCTGAAAAATGTGTTTTCCTGACTACTGATGTGGTAGAATTGTATGTTATTCCCCACGATGTGGGGATAGAATGGTTCCATGACTTCCTTTGTGAATGTACTGTGTTAAACAATAATACTATAAATGTTCTAGTTCTTTGTATGGAACTATTGCTTAATTATAATTATGTGTATTTAGATGGGCAATATTTTAGGCAAAAGAAGGGAGTTGCGATGGGGGCAGCTTGTGCCCCCATCTTTGCAAGTATTATTCTTTTGCAATGGGAGAGATGTATTTTGTTCACACATTTTGGGGTTAAACCATGGAGCTTATATCTCCGGTTTTTGGATGATATTTTTATTGTTTGGGATGAAGCAGTAGAAGAAATTGAAAGTTTTGTAAATTTTTAAAATACTTTTACTTCCTTTTTGAAATTTACCCATCAAAACGATTCCAATTCTATGAATTATTTGGATGTTACCATCTCCAAGGATGTGGATAATAATAGGTGGGTTAGCATTATATACCACAAACCCACTTATAGTAACAGTATTCTTCATTTTGATAGCAGCCATCCTTTACATCAAAAAGCCTTGATTATTAAGGGACAATTTATTTGACTTGCTTGAAAAGATTCAGATTGGAATCAATTTGTTATACAGTGTGAAAAAATGGGGAATGTGTTTTTATGTAGAGGTTACCCGGCTGGGTTGGTATTGCAAATTGCTAGAAATATTAAAGAAAGAAGAAGTCAGGGGAATTTTTTGCCCCTTATTAGTTCAAATTTGGGGCAGGGAGAATTTGGACCTGGAAGGATTAAAAAGAGGGACCCTCTGGAATTAGAGTGGGGCCTTTATTACCCAATATTATAATAAGGCAATATCAGAGAAATTATTTATAAATATTGGAATTTTTTTTCCCTTGTTTAAAGATATGCATAACGTAGTGGAGGTTAGACCCCCCTGTGGTGTTCGGGAGGGGAAAAACACTTAAGAAGTTTTTTAAATACCCTACAGTTGATACTGGACCTTATATTTCCAGCAAAAAATGGGGGGAGGATGCTGCTAGAAGGGGACTGTTAAAGATTAATCATAGCATTTTTAGATCTAAATTTTATTACACTTGTAATACTATAGGTGTAATATATGTGGGGAAATGTTTAAACTGCCAACAATTTTATATTGGAAAAGTAAAGAGAAAATTCAGAGAACACTTATATGAACATGAACTTGACATTAGGAAGGGTGATGCAAAAATGCTATGGCAACACATGTTAATAGTAATACTAACCATGTCTTTGTTTTTTTTTTGGATTGGATTATGTTCAGAGGGACTATGGGAGGAGATCTTGGGAAGACAAACTTGAGGCCAAGGAATTAAGTTGGCAACTGAAATTAAATGCCACTGTCCCCCAGGTCTCAATGACAATAAACTGAAATTGTACATTGTTTAAAGTTACTATTTTTCATATTTCTAGAGCATGAGTATAAGGTATATATTATATATATATTCATAAAGTATTTGTGGTGAGGGATTTTTGTTCGAGTGTTGGATGTTTAAAAATGAATGTGACTTTAAAATGTTATGGAGGGCTTTTAATTGAAGGAGATAATTCATTGGTTAAAGATTGAAGGGTGGGGTATTTATATGTGGTGCTTTACTGTGTTAAAATGATTCTGATGAAGATATTTCCAAAGCAGTTAATCCTTGAGACTGTGTACAATACATTTTATTCAACTGCCTTCTCCTGTTGTTTGGTCTATTTCCTGGTTGGACTGCTACCTGCCTAATCAAGTTTGGTGTCCTTGTTCTGCTTGTGGTTCTTTAGAACTATATCAGAATCCTATATTGTCTCTATCTGGAAGTTATCACATGTTAATCCATTCCATAAAGGAGGTAGCTCAACAGAATTGTCAAATTACAGGCCTATAGCCATCCTATCACCCCTGACTAAAATTATGGAGAAATGTATCCATAAACAACTTCTGAGCCATCTCATTTAGAACAAATGCCTGGGCAAATCACAGCATGTATTCAGACCTTTCCACAGCACCATCACTGCCCTCCTCTCCTTCTCTAATGTTATCAATCAAATCCAAAACAATAACAAGCTCTCTTTTGCCCTCTTTCTTGATCTTTCCAAAGCTTTTGACATGGTAAACCACCCACTACTCATACATACACTCAAAACTATCCCCCTAGATGACCAGGCTATTCAGTGGTTTCAATCCTACCTGTGTGGGAGGCAACAGGCTGTACTTTTGCAGGACAAGCTATATTCTCTGCACCCGTCACCCTAGGGGTCCCCCAGGGTTCTATATTAGGTCCCCTCCTATTGTCTATCTTTATCAGTGACCTGTACAGTGTCATCCCTAAAGCATCTTGTATTCAATATGTGAATGACTCCACTCTGATTTGTTCTGCCACCTCTCCTACAGACTCTAACCCAAAATGTTTTCAATAGTGTTGTAAATTGGCTCTTAGATCGTCAATTAATTTTAAATCCAAACAAAACAAAGCTGTTGCTCTTCTCTCCCACATGTAAGGCCTCATCTCCTACCTTTACTATAAAATCTAACAATGGAACTATCATTGCCCCAGATCTTAGTACCAAGCTCTTAGGGGTAACAACTGACAATAACCTCAAGTTTGATTTGCATATTAATCAAACCATCAAAAAAGTTAACAAATAACCTGGATCTCTATACAAGATTGAACCATTTCTAACACCACTAGCTAGGACTGTTATTGTTCACACACACCTACTCTCCACTCTACTCTGTGCCTCTCCTCTTTTTACTTGAGTAAGACTGACTTTAACAAACTCTCTAGCTGCTACAACCATATTGTTAGTTTTGCCACTGGTGCAGCCTAAAGAATACACCATTGTCTGAACCTAAATCTCCTAGGGTGGCTTGAATTGCCTAACCAACTTCACTACAACCAATTAATAGTAGCCTATAAAATCCTCTACCAACCTGAAAACATGCCTGTACTTAAAAGCATTATAACCTCTTATAGTAACCTCAAGACACTTTGCTCATCCAGCAAGGTACTAGTTCAAATACTCAAGTCTAACAACTCAACTGGCGACTGTCTGTTTGCCAGCTATGTTGCAAAACATGGAGCTCACTCCCTGCTGAGTTTACCTCAGATCCCACTCTATCCCATTTCAAAAACAGTCTCAAACTGCTCCTTAAAAGCCGCTGGCTTTGTCCTTGTTCTTGCCGGACTAACTCCCACAACACAAATAAGTGCTAAATATGATGCCTCTCTTCATCTAGTTTTCTTTCTTATTGAAAGGTTACTACTTTGTATTATATACAATAGACTGTATTGACTTTTATCCTGACATGAGAGTGCTATTGAAATGTAATTGTAATAGTGATGTACTTGTATTATGTAATAGTACACTGATTGTAACATGGAATTTATCTGTGTGTATGTATGGAGCTTTTCTCCCCGGGCCTCCACTGAAAATGGACATATATCCAGTCAGACTATCATGGTCAACAAATGTAAAATAAATAAATAAAATAAAAAAATTTTCACTTCTTCTTTTCTGTTGATAATATAATCTATAATTTCTCTATCTATCATTAGTAATTCTTGACAACCCTTACCCTTTATACTATATATGCTATCTTTATAAGTTTAATTTACATTCAAATCACTTTTGTATTATTTTCATATAGATCTTATAATCATTATTACTCAGTAGTATTGGTCTCCATTTTTTTAATTCTCTTCTGTTTTCCTTCTTCCATATGAATTTAAGATTTCCACTACATTAGTCTTTATACATAAAACCTTCATTTAAACATTCATTCAAAATCTTTATTTTTTTTGCCAATACCTTCATTTTTTATATATTTCATACCCTGTTCCATCTGAGCCTGTAGCCAAATCTGTATTTACTTGCCCTAATACTCCACCTAGCTCATTTAGAGAAATCACATTTTTCCAGTTCTTTATTCTCTTTTTCTGTTAACTTTTTTTTTACTGTCCATGTTTTTCACTGCCTTCTTTTTTTCTTTAAACATTTCATGTACATATTGTACTTCACTATTCATAATCTTTTCCTGAGTTCTTTCTATTTCACCTTTTACAATTTTAATTATTTAATTACACTACCATCTTCCTTTACTAATCTGCTTAAGTAACTCAATACTTCTCATTTTCCTTGTAAAATATATTTGCTTCTATAACAATTATTGTATTTTTTTCTGAATTCCTTTTATGCAATTCTTTTTCTTTGTCAAAATACTTTCAATCATTATGTTCTAAATCTTCCAATGTATTGCAACATGCTTTTATATTTTTCTGTCTTTACTTTTCTCACATCATATTGCCACTATAAAAAAAAATTATATTTTTCCTTAAATATCATCCACCATTTTTATAAAATGCTCTCATAGTAATATGATCTTTTCAAAACTGTATTACTAATCTATTTCCTTCTTCATTTCAAGCTTTCTCATTTATTCTTTGTATTCCTTTGCCTATTTTATATATTCCTTGTTTTCTTTTATCTATAGCTATATTGCAAGATGACCAGAAATGCATCCCCCATTCTCTTATAACTAAACCTTCTAATACTATAAAATAATATATTTCAGTTCTATACATACCCCTTTTGTACGTCCATGAATTTGTGTTCCAAAGTTTTAACTTACCACATCTTATAACTTCTAACATTTTTCTTATATAATTTCCTTTCCTTTTATGCTTACCTCTTAAATCACAGTTAAAGTCTCACGTCATTATAACATTCATAGTTATCACCACACAGTCTAAAATCTGATTAAATAAGCTTTCGCTTTCTTTACAGTTAGTATACACATATAATGTTATAATTTTATTTACTTGCTCTTTCAATTTTAAGTCTGCATTGGATAATCTTCCCATTTTTGCTAAAGTTACATCTAACATCTTTACTGTATTTCTACAGAATACAGCTATTCCAGAACGTCTATCATTTTTCAAATTCCAAATGATCTTTCCTCCTCAGAGTTTCTCTGTAATCTTTCATCATTAGTTAAAAATTGTAAGTCTTCTAATACAGTTACATCTACATCACATGTATTACACCACTGCAAAATTCCTGTTCTCACTATTCACATTTACATTAATCACTCTAAAATTGTACTTTTCCTTAAAATCATGGTCTCATACGTTCATAGCTAATTACTAGGCTAGATGTCTTATCAGACCATTGTAAGCTTAAACAATTTACTTTCAGGAAGGCAGAATCAAGCATTGTACTTTGTGTTTGTGAGATAAATACCTTAACCATTATACCAAGCCCCAGTCTTTAACTGGATATATTAGTTTTCATCCAGTTCCTTTCTTTTTCTTTTGTACTTCTCCCTTTAAAGTTTCTTTTTCTGTCTTTTATCCTTTTACCAATGGATTCTTTTTTTCCTTTTACTACCTCCCTGCTTATGTCCTCATCACTTATTTCAGAACCTTCTTCTATATCCTCTTTATTATTTTTTCTCATCTAATTTTTCTTCTATTTCTATTACTTCTATTTTTTTTTTGTTCATTTTCTTCTCTTTCTTTTTCCTTACTGTTATTTGCATTTTTACAATCCATCTATTAATGTCCACTTTTGTTACATTTATAACATTTCAATTTACATTTTTGCATCATGCATCATTTCTCCATAAATATATTTTCTTTTGTCACAGTTACTTATCAAATGTCATTCTTTTACACACACACACACACACACACACACACACACACACACACACACACACACACAGAAAACATGTTTTGGGTTGTCCCCAGTATTTTACAGCACCCCAATACCCTTCACATTTACCATGGTTGGTATATGTATAATTTTTTCTCATTCTATTTTTAACACAATATTACAATCCCAGACACCAGTTCATAAACCTCTTTTGCCATAAACCTTTGTGATGTCCAGTATTTCTTTACATAAAGCTTTCAAATGTCCATTCAAAGTCTCTCTTTCTACCTCTGTTTGAAATTGTACATGCATCTTCTTTCTTCTTTCCATATTAAATGCCTTTATCACATAACAACTCCATGGGTTACAGTATTTCTTATTTTCATATTCAAGAAAAGTTTTGAGTTAAAAACAGCCTCAAATGTAATGTCACAACATGTCTCTTTGTTAATAAGAATAAATGCTCTTACCTCATGTGCTTTTACACCCAAAAGAGCTATTAAATTGACCCACACTTCATAGCTGTCAATTTCTTTGTCTTCATTACCTTGAATCCTTACCAAGTACTTTCATGTTTTATTTTCTTCTGCCTTCTTTTCTGATACTCCAGTTTTGTCTTCTTTTACTTTCTTTGCATATGTTTTCTTTTCCACCTCACCACAATTCTTTAGGATTGTCTCTGCATCCTCCTTTTATATTTTCTCCATAATGTCCACCCAGGAAACATCTCTTTTATTTTCTGCCTTACTCTGCTCCACCATTTCTTTAAGTAAATCATCCTACAACCCTCCCAACTGGATGGTTGTAATTATGCATCCATCATTTGCTGACTCATCTCCATCAAACATATTTATTTGAAACATTTCCTCAGAATCATGCCCACATTCTCTGGGCTTGATATTTGTTTTCTCCTTCATTTCTTTCACTTATCCATCATTTTCTTCTTTTTACATCTGCCTCTCTGTTTCTCTGGGCCAGCTCTGTGCCTTGAATGGAAATAAGAAGTGTTCTTCCAAAATGGTTCCTACTCACAACAATGATGAGTAGGGAAAGTTCCCTGATGCATTGGCCAAATTTCTGCTATTAGTATAAATACTGCCTTGTGTCTCCCCTGAAAAGAGGCCATTAGCCTACTGGAACTAATCATATCAACAAAGGATAAATAAACAAAAAAAAAAAGGTTTCATAAAATATATTACTTCACACTTGTCAATGCTAAACTGTGTTCTGTACTCATCTGCCCAATGTGAGATTTCAAAGTCCTTATTACCTAATATAGTAAATACCACTTTACAACTGTTGATATATTTTTCTAGCTAGCAATTCTTATTCCTAGGAACTGTATCAAATTCATTGTGTGTTAAATAAGGAGGCAATGAGAACTTAACCCTACAGTACCTCTTTAGTCAAAAGTAAGTAAATAGAGAGTTTGACTTATATAGATAATTGCTTTCCTATTCGTTAACCATGTTATAATCAATCATGTTATATAGAAACTGAATTTGTCATGTCATGGTGCTATATATATCCTTGAGCAAGGTAAGGAATCAAAGGATTGAGATATGTCTAGGAATATGATTCCCTTTGTCAAACCTTTTCCACAGCCATTGAGACTATATCATAAATTTCAACCAGATTATTAAGGGGGAAGGGTTGACCTGTCTTTAATGAAATTATATTGATTTAAATCCAATAATGTTAGATTTTGAATCGTGTGTTGCAGGAGTTTTCTGTTTCACTGTTGTTAGAAGTTACTGGTCTATTTTTGGTGAATTTCCTCTCTGTATTTTCATAGATTTTGAATTTCCCTGTTTGTCAGCTCAAAAGGGCATCTTTCAAACATTTATTTAGGTTTGGTGTCAGGTCGATCGGTCTACTTTTTTAGTTTCATCCATATTGCCTTTTTAAATATTGATGCAATAGGAGGTATTTTCCAAGGGTTTGGCACTAATGCACTCTGTACTGCATTATTAAAAGTGATTGAAGTAAGTTAATTTTTAATATTATGCAATATGGTAGGGATATTTCCAGGATGTTTAAAAGTATTATTATTCATTTTATTCATGTCCTTAACTAACAGAGTCATGGACTACCACTGGCTAACTTTCTCTGTTATTAATATCATGATAAATTACCTGGATTGGTCCTTGATTCATAACACCACCAGTATTACAAAAATATGTATTACATGCATTGGTTATATTTTGTACCATAAGTTATCACACTACCAACCAATAATGAATTAATCAAATAGTGTGACTTGGCCACATTCTTAATATACTTATAATGGCCCTTCTTATTAACATATGTGAAACACATTTCAGTTCATATGTTGCTTTTTCTCTTCTAATCCATTCATTTAAATCTTCAGTTAGTTTGTTAATTTCCTTTTATGTTTAGCATTTTGAAAATGTTATGTAGCCTAAAAGTTTTTTTACTTATATAGGGTAATCTATTTGGAATTCCACCAGAATGGAAACATACACTTTTCCTTATTACAAAGCAAGAGATGATTGTATAGATTCAACACTATCTAACAAAAAACTTTCCACTTTTACATAGCTAGCCTCTATGTCATTATTTGTATTGAAATTGCCAAGTTCAAGATTCAATAAAGCATGTTTTAACAAAGGATAGCTAATTAATCCATAATTATACTTAATTATGCTGTGAGTTGACAAATAAGTAGAGGGAATTACAAAATATATTGAGCCATGTCTGATAATCCACAGAGCTGACCTACAGGTAAATTACTTATTAGGTATAAACAATTAATAGCAACTATGTCCAACATTCTGTTGCCTCTTGTGTTATTTGAAACTAACTGGTGAAGATTATGAAATGAAAACATGTTAATAAATTCCTTAGCATAAACTGTCTTGGCAGTGAGACTACACCAAATTATAGTTAGGTTAAGGTGGGCTGTTAAAGTCAAAAGAGTCCATGATTGCCATTTCTCCTAAAATCAGGGATTTTGGCAGCTAAGTTTTCAATTTTGTTACCTTGTATAGCTAGAAATGAAGGCATGATCTCAAGTTTCAATAATAAAACACAACCACCCTTTAACTGTTTCCTCGAGTATTTGTACTTGCCACACAAAATAGGAAACAAAGATCCTTATAGTTCCATGGCTCAGCAGTAGCAACAATTTCAAAATCCTCACACTTAAGCCAATGAGTTCATTGTGTTTGCTGCCTAATCTTTAAGAACTGCAGTGACAATAACATAAGATTATAAAGTCCTGTGACTGTCTTTGGTGTTAAATTCATGCATTTGGAAATCATACCATGATCTTAAATATTACTGGAGACAAAGCCAGCTGCATAGTGACTTAGATATAAATTATTCTTTGAAAACATATGACAATCTTGAATACAATTTCCCAGTAGATAATAACCTTTACATTATACATTGTATGAAGCATCTGTAATAGCAGATGGCAACAGAGAAAATCATTTGCAAAATGATGAACCAGGGAAGATGTAAAATTAAATATTATGTATGTATATGCATGTACATGCAGTTGTTAAGAGAGTTAGTGCAAATAGTTGTTAACATGACACAGGTCTTAAGGTTAATAATGCACGTTAGTTAACATGCAAATAAAAGCTATTACATATGTTATTTTTCTTTTGGCTTTTCTCGGTTAGGGGGTCGCCACAGCAGAACTCTGGTCCACTAATGATTAACAGTTGATTTTTAGGGTGCCGAGGTGCCAGCCCGATGCCCAACCTTCAATGAAGGAATGCCCATTCACGCATGTCTTTTGAATGCCACTTGACTGCTGGGAGGACATGCAGACTCCACACAGAAGGAGTTCCAGCTGAGAATTGAACCAGAGAACCTTTTGCTGTGAGGCGACAATGCTACTGCTGCACCACCGCGGCTTTGTAATTAACAAATAATTATCACTCATTTAAAAATAAAAGTGACTGCAGGATACCTGTGTGGAGGCAGCATACATAACTAAATGACAGAATAAAAACAGTAATCTAACACTGAAATATCTACTAAATCAGCATAAAAAATATTGCAACTAAGTGTAAGATTACCATGGGCTGTTAGAATCATATTCCTATTTATCTGGCATGGAAAGTGGTGTTGCTGTCTTAATGCAACATGTTAATAGTACCCTACAATGGCAGTGTGAGTTATTAATTATAGTTACATTTTTTAAAACTGGAGGCTCCTGCTATGTGTTTGTAATTGCTTTTGTAATGGTAACCTGCTGAAGTATAATTGAAAAGAATGGTGTAAATGTTGACAGTATATCTATGAAAATGACTTCAATTTTCATCAGATATACATGACATGTTAAGTGACAAGTTAAACAAAACAAGATATTCCATTGTGCAACAGGATTTGCTTAATATTATTGATGAAGCAGTGCATTCTACAACTTTTATATTTTCCACACTGGCTTTCCTTCCTATGTCCTTTAGAGATCAATCTGTACTGGCACATAGTACTGATAGGAAAATGGCTAAGACATGGGGAAAAGAAGACCTTCTTCTTTCTTTCTCTAAGAATAGAAGGTCAGCGACTAGATAAACTTTATTCTGATGATATGTGTTTGAGTCCCACAACCCTATTGCCTTTTGAGATCTCTTGTCAGTCATGGACTCAATCATCCATAGCATTTTTATCTTTCATTAAGGTCCATTTATGAGATTTGTGGTGCAGTGATATCTTACTTTGAGTCTTATATGTACAGCATATCTCACAGAATGGCATCTGTCATCAACTTTTCCTTTATCTTGTGGGATTATTCAGTGAGTACTTTTGACCCTTTTGCCACACATAGTCTATATGCAGGACCTTTGGAGGCAGTATGAGAAAGGATGGAATGAACTATAATATTTTGCTGATAATACCCAGCTATCACTGTCACTTGTTGTTTTCTAGTAAAAATACATTAACACCTTTAAATATTTTATGTCTGATTTCTATGACTGGACTGTTTAAATGGCTGAACTGAATCCCACAAAAACTGATATTCAGACAGCATATTTAACCCTTTTCTGATTTTTTTGAAACATTGTGTTAAATTTTCCATCTTGTAAGGCAGAAAGGACATAAGCACTCTACAAAGCAGAATGTTCTGGTGATAGACAAGCTGTCACAGAAGGACCAGGTGACAGCTGCAGTAAGACGTTTCTACCTCAGAAGCTTCTCTTAGAAGAAGCAATGTATATTTACTAGCAATTTCACAGTAGTTATCCATGCACTGGGGCCCTTCATGCTGGATTGAGTTACATGTATTTTATTTATTTAATTTGGAATTTATTCAATAAATCTTAACTAAGATATTTAACACTTGTATTTCATAAAGCTTGCATGTATTGTCATGCCTTGTGCATTTTACATAGGCTATGGAGCATTAAGGATTACAAGCACACAGACTTGTTACAAAACAGTAGAATTAATTATCCTAATCTAAGGCACTGCAACTAATGACATAGTGCCAACTACTTAAATGTTATTATAAAACATATACACTGAAGTAATACTTCTAATAGTCCAGAGGATGTCATAAGCTCAGTTCTTATTTTCTTCTCATCTAATTTTTGGAAGTCCAAGGTATTTGTTTACATCCTTACTCATGTTTGTTTACACACAGACAGAATCCAATTATTTAGCACACAGATCTGTCTGTTGTGATTTACAGTACCTCCAGTTATGCTCTCAAAGATGTTTAGCACCATTCTGTATTTCTTTTGCCTTTGACTACTTACTTCCTTTTTTGCAAAATCAGATTACATGAATACAGAATTTTCCTCCTCAAAATTGCATTGTTTACCAAAGCAACATTTTTACAGTATTTAAATAAGATAGTAGAGTTAAAACTAATAAACCTTTCTTTGCTTTACTTAATAGAATTCAATTAAATTAACCCTAGAATTCATGAACAATCATGTAGGCTTCATGGGAAATCTACACAATGTTTAAAGTGCTACTCACGCATGCATGCACTCATCACATCTACACAAATACAAGTGTATTTCAGTGGACAGCAACAGTGTTGGTGTCCATGAAAACATGCTGTGCAACATGAGCACATACAGTAAGCAAACAAGCCTGCCTATGAGCAAACCTGTTAATTTGGCTCACTCAGACAGCATAACGAGCTACATATAAATAATGCAAACTGTACCAAGCAGGGAAAGTATACTGAGTGCAATGTGCACATGACTCAAACATATAAATACAGAAATAAGTATGAAAGGAGGGTAAACAACAAGGGCAACTACAATAGATGGGTTACCAGGGAGGGAAAGTGTACTGAGGACAATGTGCACAGTAATCAAAGATATGTACACAGAAATACATAAGGGGGGATGGTAGATGTTCAAATTGTACTAAGGTAATTGATTTAAAGGTGCTTATATCACAAGGAAAAAATTGTAATAATAAAGTTGTGCAATATGTGTCATAATAATTAATGGTGGACACACTTCCTGAGCAAATATAGGTAAATAAAAGCAGACATATTACAGGATGTGAAGGTAAAAGTAACATTATAACAATGGGGATTAAATGAGATATAAATGTCATTAACATGCTGAGTTGAGATGACAGCTAGCAAGGACAGTACATACATTAGGGATCATTTGCATAGCATGCATCCCATCAATATTACTCAGAAGACACAATCTCCGTTTGCAAGAATGTAACCCATACCATCAATGTTACCACTGAGATGTGTATTAACTATATGCACCACATAAGTAGGCATAATGCATGTATGAGGAGGCTCACCCTTAGGAAGGATTATGTGCTTTAAAATTCTAATGGGTGTTTATCCCAAGCATAAGTGTATACAGAGATTGAAATGTGGAACCATAGTGTCACATGCATAATACCCTTGCCTAAGTCACACCTGCTGGACACAGTTATCTTCCAGATGGATCAGAACAGATGCAAACATCACACTATGATGTAATTTACTCCAGAAACTGGTGTATTGCCAGCATCTGCCACAAGAGGTACTTATGGATACTGGCAAATGCAACTGAAATTAATATGTGAAGCAAGAAAGAAAAACATAAAAGGTGACAGGCTGTCCGGAACACAAATCCACTTTAATTTAAATATTAAAACACACCATTAAGCACTTTTGTCGTCCAATCATGACTTCATCAGAATAAAAAAAAACACTACAAAGCCAAATTTACATAGTTATGGATTAAACCATTCAAGTATTTTTTGAAAATCTCAACAAATCAGGATTGTAAAACTGGATAAGGGGAGTGGGGATGTAATTATGGGAATAGAAGATTATAATAATAGGGCTTTGAAAATCCTTGGAACTGGCTCATATGAGGAGGTTTCATTAAGTGAGATGAATGGGGCATATTGGAGGATTCAATGACAAATCAATGATTTATTTATTGATGGAAGAATAAATCTGGAATTGTATAACAACTTAAATTTAACACATTCCCTAGTCCCAGTATTTTGGAGCTCCTAATATTCACAAGAATATTTATAATCCACCACTTAGGCCCATTGTCAACAGAAGGAATTCCATTACTTCAGCTTGTGCAAAATATTTGGATAGGGAGCCAAAGGAATACTTGGAGAATAAGACTAATTTGTACAGGGATTCATGAGATGATTGGCTAGAATTAATAAGATTTCTTATACCCCTAATAATATTATGGTTACTATAGATGTGAAAGACTTATATAGTGTCATCCTACAGGATTCGGGCACCAAATGGGTATGTGATTTATTGGTGGAAAAAGGTGTCCCACAGGATGATATTAATCTTATAGAAGAACTGTTAGGAATAGGTTTGATGAATAAATTTATTTTGTTTAATAATATTTTTTTTTTTTCAGAAGAAAGGGGTGACGGGATCCCTATGTGGAGGGATGTTTGCTAACACTGTTTTGGTCCAATTGGAACAAAAGTTTTGGTTAACTCTGAGTATTGGCAGTATTTTTGCTTTTACACAATGTACTTGGATGATATATGTATTATTTGGAAGGGTACACAGGGTGAACTGGATAGATTTGTGGAATATATTAATAATTGTACACCATTTTTAAAATTTATGGTTGAAATCCAACTTGAAAATATTTCTTATTTGGATGTATTACTGATAAAGGAGACAAGTAGGGGTAGATATAAATCCTGCATCCACCGTAAAAGTACATACTCTAACAGCTTACTTCATTATTCTAGTTCACAACCCCCCATCAGAAACAGGCAGTAATAAAAGATTAATTGGTGAGGGTAGCCTGTATGGTGATGTTGGAAGAGGATTTTTTTATTGGAGTGTGAATTAAAGAGAGAGATGTTTGCAAACAGGTGGCATCCTGAGGTGATGGTGGAGGAAATTATTAGTGAGGTAACATGGAAAAGGAAGACTGGGTACTTTAAACCCATTTTAGGTGTTACAGCCTGTGATGTAGACCTACCGGTATGTATGGAGGATATAGACAATTCTAACTGTTGTCTTGGGTAATGATATATTAGTAAGAAGTGAAGTGGATGAATGGTTGGATATGGATAGTTATAAAAGCAGTTTTATTACCACATTGTATTGGAATGATTTTCAACTGGGTTGGATATTAAGGAAGAACTGGGAGATTTTTAGTGGTAATTCTTTTCTTAGAGCTACGCTTGGACCCTTTCCCAAATTGGTCTATTGTAAAGGGAAGAATTTAAAGAATATTCTGCAGTCTAGCGGTAATAATAGGGACAATACTCTGCGTACATATAAGGGTAGGAGAAAATGTGGGAGATGCCCCCAATGTAAAGTTATTGATGAGAGCCTAGTCTTTACCATTTGAGGTAAGACATACAAAGTGGTGGGTAACTTTAATTGTGGGTCAAAGAGAGTGGTATATCTTGCCCAGTGTGTGGAATGCCCCTGCTTTTACATTGGGAAAATTGATCATAAGCTAAGGGAGAGGGTGTATGAACATGAATATAGTTTAATAAATCACTCTATGGCTAGCGTATTGGCCAAACGCACTCAGAATAATCCAGGTCACATTTTCAAGTACATGGTAATTGACCAGGTGAAATTGGATATTAGTGTAGGGTTTAAATCACTTACCCTGGAGAAGAAGGAGATGACCTGGCAGATTGTGCTTGATGCAAACTCTTGGCCGGGACTTAATGAATAGATCTCAGTTACTTGTATACTTAAGTTGAAATCTTTAACAAGCTGAAATAGTGGAGGTGAATTATGATTATTATTATTATTATTATTTATTATTTACTATCATTTTTTTTACATATAGACAAGTACTTTAATTAGGTAGATTTTATATATATATATATATATATATATATATATATATATATATATATATATATATATATACTGCTTTTTGTGAACTTATGTATTGTGAAAGTACTAATAAGCATTTTTAAATACAAATATTAATATACTATGAGTAAATTAAATTATTTTATTATTTACTTATTTGGATTTTTAAGGATATTCCACATGATAGTAAAAATATGAAAAAATATATTTGACAGTTGCCTGTTCCAGTCAGTTAGAACTGTGCGTTTTTATTTTATTTTATGTTATAGGAACAAGATGCTATTTTGTTATACAGTAGTCATATCGCCTTTCAGCTTTTCCCAGTTAGAAGTTGCCACAGTGGCTCAACTGTCCGCTCCTGATTGGCAGTGGAGTTTTATGGTGTCGAGTTGCCAGCCTGGCGCCCAACCTTCCACAGAAGGCAGTTATACAGTAGTCATATAATAATTAATATTGTTGGTGTTGTTAGGAAGGTAGGTGATGTACAGCATTTATTATTAGCTTGTATGTTTTTTTCAAAATAGTTAATCTATTGTTTCTACTGTATATAAATACACTGCTAGTTTTATGTGAGTGAAATACTCCTGTCTTTTTAAAAATGGAAGTATAACCTGTGTGTGTGTGTGTGTGTGTGTGTGTGTGTGTGTGTGTGTGTGTGTGTGTGTGTGTGTGTGTGTGTGTGTGTGTGTGTGTGTGGTGTGTGTGTGTGTGTGCGTGTGTGTGTGTGTGTGTGTGTGTGTGTGTGTGTGTGTGTGTGTGTGTGTGTGTGTGTGTGTGTGTGTGTGTGTGTGTGTGGAGGGGTTACTTGAATGGTTTAATCCATAACTATTTAAGTTTGGCTTTGTAGGGTTTTTTATTCTGATGAAGTTGTGATTGGATGATGAAAGTGCTTAATGGTGTATTTTAATATTTAAAATAAACATGGATTTGTGTTCCAGACAGCCTGTCACCTTTTATGTTTTTGGGGCTTTAGTTTGCATTTGTTTCCTGGCTTTTGGTAGTTTGCGTCAATCAAGAAGGGATGCCCGATAATGAATGTCATATCAGCTTGTCATATTGATGGCAATTATTTGACATGCTCATGCACACAAAGTTATGAGCAGTCCTATATCAATGGTCCTTGGTCAGAGAAGGTTTTTCTGCATTTTTGTACACATACCACCCAAGAACTGGAGCACACTTGTGCATAACACAATACTCAATGCATTTTCCACAGTAGCACTCTAACCATGAAATTAACAGAACAAATTTCTACCTCCATGAAATCCAAAGATACGTTCACATGTTTGTGCAACAAATCAAGGGATGATGTGATATAATGGTCGTTATGTGACACTCACACAAAATGATCACCTGTGCTAGAATTGAACATCAAGCTGTACAACTCCTTCAACTAACAATATGGCTAACAATTGCATGCCTCACAGTAGAACTACCACAGCTGTTGAAGTCCACCAATGTGAAGTCATTAAATCAGATGTAACTTTATTTGTCCATATTTTTCATTTGATAATATCAATGGGAGAGGCTTCTGCCACTCTATACAAACACACTAGAATGTGTTTGTGGGGGGTATGGGGGACATATGAACATCTGATAATATCAATGGGAGAGGCTTCTTCCACTCTATACAAACACACTAGAATGTGTGTGTGGGGGGTATGGGGGACATATGAACATAGCACATTTGGGATGACAGTACTGTTAACATGTACACTGAGCGCAAGCAGTGACATCAAGATTTGAACAATATACCTAACATCACAAGTTACTGAAGGTTTGCTGAAGCACAACTGACACTCAAGATTAATTTTGCAACTGCGATGCTGTATATTTCAGTAGATGACATTACCATTGTGCATTACACCAATGTTTCCACTAGAGACTGATCGCACAGCACAAACACACTTTATAGACATACATCATATATATGTATTTAAAGCCTATTCTGCAAAGTAAGTGAAAGACACACACACATTAACAGAAGACAAACAGTTCTGTATTCCAACTCCCTACCTATTTACTTACACAATCTACGCACAAGTGTATTATAGGCATGCTCCATAAAAGACTGATGACTGCATGTGAGCCACACTGCATCTTTGAAGGGATGACATCAGCTGTGTCATGCAAAGGAGGTGTATATGCAAAAATGACTTCTACAGCCATGCGGGATTATAACTTTTGTCAATACTAAGAGGTGTACGAAACTCCTGCATCCATTTACATTTTCACACACACACACACACACACACACACACACACACACACACACACACACACACACACACACACACACATATACACTCTCATGAGATTCTCACTGCTATATTTAAACTCCATACCTATCTACTGACACAATCTACACACAAGTATGTCATATTCATGCACCACAGCAGAGGTATGATTTTAGTGGTGCTAAAGGCCGTTATTGAAAGGATGACCTTGTGATGCCCCTGCACTGGCCCAGTAATCAAGGAGCCTAAATCCTCACCACTGGCAACAGTGAGGGATGTACACAATGGAAGGATGACAAGTATACACACAGTAAAGTACAATCTCCCTTAAGAGCATGCAAAGATCACATTCAGTCTGGAGCTAGTTTCTCCCTTTTTCACAAGATCGCTAATAAGACTCCCCACTGGCACAACTATAAGGTTAAGATCTCAGCTGAGGGGTCAATCCAAGACCTCCAGCACCCTCTCTGTCCAACCAGTGCTTTGTGTCCCTGCCCAAGTAGCTGACACATACACTTTGAGATTTCATATATATAAACATACACACACACACACACACACACACACACACACACACACACACACACACACACACACACACACACACATACACCTGGGGAAGGTACAGGTTTGCTAGTTATGCCCTCGTCTAACCAGACTATATAGTAGTTATCATTGCCAACAACCCCTCCTTATCAGCTACTGGAAGGGCCTTACAAAGTGTGACCAATCCTACTGTGAAATGCTACTATTATCCAAATATTAAGTGTGACCAAGGCTTGCAAGGCTATTTAGGAGTGGCCTGTGCAGTCTCACCAAATACATAGCCAAGTACTCTAAGAGCTTAAATATATTTCACAAATATCAGCCACAAAGATAGGTTTAAGTATACTTAATAAATAATAAAAGAACAAGACAATACATAACACAGTAACTGCAGAGTTCAAAATCACAGGAAATATTTTAAAGCAACATTGCAGGACAGTCTCAAATAAATACAGAAAATATCTAAACTAATCTTTACTATATTCCTATCTAAATCTAAAAGAGATACTGTGCCTTAAATAATTGACTTAAAGAGCAAGGCAAATAGAGATGAGTGGATATTCTTGCTAGGTCCAAGACAAAACACAAAATGCTCTCTGAGAGAGTTCTTAAATTAATATCAAACATAACTGCTGGGTCAGCTTGGATGATATCACTTTTTGTCACCTGCCTTCATTTCTCAGGCTAACAGAAACTAACATCTCTGTGTTAAAAATGCGTTTCTCTCAGATGTTTGCTGAGAACTGAAAGTTGTAAAACAATTAAACACTTGTACATTTTAGACCTAGTCATTACTTCTCTCCAAGACAATAAACCTCTAGCTTTAGACATTGTGTCTGCTTCACTGAAATTGAAAGATAACACAATCGTAAAACACTTTAATTTCAACTTATTTTTTTAAGTTTTGTAAGTTAACTCTATATGTTCCAGATTCTACTACTAAAACATACAATTGCACATTTCTGTTCTTTTCCAGTAGGGTATACTGTGGACACATCCTTAAACTCAGTACTGTACAAACCCTGTTCAACACACACTTCTATACCAGTAATTTAATATACACATGACATGTAGTTCTCTTACATTTGTAAGACAAGCATATGCATCATGTTGATATTCACAAATGACATATGATTTTTTACAAAATTCCAGATAGCTGGGCTGGCAGAGTCACGGACCTCATCAGTGTACTGTGGGTGGAGGGAAAAGGGGATGTGGGATTCATCTGAATATGTAAATGTTTCTCACAAGTGGGAGTCAAATGAGCACAAATGTTGAATTAATCATCCAGTGATGCTGTAGTCCCACCATAACACACACACAGGGACACACACATAGATATACACACAAGTTGACTGTTGCGATATTAGAACCTCCTACTTATCTAATTAAAAATGCAGAGGACAGAGTACTTAATGGAAGTACCACTGCAGATGTTTGACTTTCATACTGTGAAAGTACACTATATAGAGGATGACATCTCCATTGTGTTGCAGAAAAGATGATGTTGGGAGAAGGGTCTTACACTGATGCCAGCTCCTCCTCCAGTGGGAAAGTTTCTCCAGACTGCATGTTCAGTGAAGCCATTAGTATGTAATGTCATATTTACACAACCCACAGATACACACACACACACACACATACACACACACACACACACACACACACACACACACACACACACATACACACACACGTTGCCTCCTGTAAGATTAGAACCCCCTACCATTCTAGTTAGAGGACAGAGTACTTAATGCAAGCACTACTGAATAAGTCTGACTTCTGCAGTGTGACAGTGCAGTGTACATAGGATTCTTTTCTCATTCTGTGAAGGAGAAGATGTGCTGTTGAAGTTTTTGTGCAAAGCCATATTTGTTGATATGAAGGAGAAAATGCAATCTTCTGATCAGTAAGCAATATATATATATATATATATATATATATATATATATATATATATATATATATATATATATATACATCAGAGACTGTCCTTCCTATGGAAAAGGTTTCCCATCTTTGTGAAGATGAGTTCATTTATTACCCAGTTTAAGCACAGCCTAGACAATTGGATGGGGAATAGGAAAGTTATTCTGGACATGGCACCTGTGTCCCTTATGGATATAGGTAGCTTATAAATGCCTTGTCCTCGATGTCCTGTTTGGATGCAGGACATAATTATTCTTCCATAAAGACATGGCTAGGCTTAGAAAGATGCTGTAGGTCATTAGCCTAGTTACAGTATCTGAATCTATGAATCTATGAATGTATGAATAATAAATGCATACTGTTGACTTAGGTCAGCTATGCTGTCACTAATGTATATTTTAGAACTGAGATGGACATGTATCTGTTTTACATGATGTATAGATGAGACACATACACAAACATTTGTGAAAAACAGGATGGACAATGAAGCAATCATGGATCATCAGGTTAGGGTGGTGGTTTGTAACCTTAATGACTGCTACTGATATGAGCAATGGTATCTGCACTACCATGGGCAATGTGCACTGTCATTACAAAATAATCTTTAATGTTCCAACACAGTAAGGCTAAGTAATTATGAAGTGTGTGTGCCAAGACTCTATTTAGTTGTATATCATGCAAGTGGTGCAGTGCAGACATAGCTGTACAGAAAGAAGTGTTCAATCAACCACACAGTTCACTGGAGTTCACTTGAGTATAGTAAGCCATTTCCATGCAATGAAGTAATAATGTCCAGTAACAATAATTTTTGTTCAAAATCTTCCTAAAGCACAGTGCTGAGAAACACATCTGTGTGAATGCTGGTAAAGTATAAGAGCATGTGTGAATATACTTTGAGGTGTTGAACTTGGAATGTGAAGTAGCAGTGTTCGGTGCTGCTCCCTGCCAGCTGTTGTCAAAATAAGGAGCAGAAAGAAAATGTACTGATTGTGATTAAATGTAGAAAACATCTGCTTTATGTTAATGTTAAACATGGCATGATGTCAACATTTTTCATAACAGTACTTGCTCAGTCTCTTGCAGATATAAACTTTGCATGTTTGACTCTACCTTTGACATGTTAGGGCCAAAGCTTAATACAAAAATGAATTGCAGTGCTTGCCTTCTCCATTTGTATAACATTAGGCAGTGAACAAACAGGGCTCACTGCTGAAGGAAAAAAGTGAAAACTTTTAATTTGGTTATCCTTCTGTAGCACAAACAGGCTTAGTGGTGATGTGTCTCCTAACTTCTTGGTGGCACTAGGTGTAACCTCAGTGAGTTAAATGAAAAAGCAGTGGTGAAGCAGAGTTTGAGTCCAGTATGCAGGTAATTTTACAAAGGGTATCAGAATGTGATTATTCTAATTCTGATCATGACTGTAAGACATATTGGAATGACTATCCCAAATATGTTGATTGTCCAAATTATGTCTGTAATGCTGACTGAAATAACCTTTTATACCTACTGGAAAGTCTCACACAGACTCTGCTACAACTTTATGTGAGAAAATGGTTAATATGTTTTTGCATTCTTGTATTTTGTATTACTTTATTGCCTTCTTATATTTTGTATGTTGTGATTTGTTTTCTGTAGACTGTTTTATTTGCAGTCTGCTTTTAATTGCATATTAAAACCAGGAAAGAGACCACAGCTGTGTATCTTGTGAATCACACAGACATTTTTACTAAAGCTTTTAAGTTACACCCTCTTTCATATCTAACTGCTTAGTATATACTGCAGTGCTTAGGATATTAACACATCTTTTTTTCCATCTTATCATTAAAATCTGCAACATCTATTGCAAGACCACCAATTATTGGAGAACCCACATTCTGCCTCTCAGTAGTCATCTTGGGATTAGTGCTTCTGTTTTCTCCTGGTGAGAAATGGAACAAAGGGACATTAATTCCTGGAGACTGCTGCTCACCAGGAAATGTACTAACTGCTTCATAAGTAGCAGCTTGGAATTTGTAGTTATATTCTGCTCCTGGTGAGAGAAGGAACAAAATGCATTGATTCCTGAGGGTTTCTGATTAGGCAGTGGGTATCTGTGCTTGATGTTCCTGCTTGGTCTGGTTGCTATTCACGGCATTTACCAGGAAAAGGCTACAACAAACCTACAGACCTTTGCATCATCTGGGAGAAGACTGTAGATCACCAAACAGGCTGTGGCCTACTTCTCATCTTGGGATTGCTGCTAATGTTTTGCTTCTGATGAGAGAAGAAGCAAAGGAGCAGAGTGAAGCTGTGGTGAGACCAGCACTATTAGTAGCCAGACAGTATCCATTCATGCTACTCCCCTCTTTTCATCATTCTCGACAAGCTAATTCTTTGTTTTCAGTAAGTACTGCATGATTTGTTTCTAACTTCAGAATATCTGTCTAAATACTTCACCCTTAAATTTTCAGGGTCCACTAGTTAGTTTCCCCCTCAAGTATTTGGCAGTGCCTTATATAGACACAGACACCTTGAGTGACACTTTCCCCTGTAAAAGCATGATTGAAATTTTACAAATATCTAGTTGCACACATTACAACTTTTTTGTAGTGACAAGCACTGTCCTCAAAGATGCAAACTGGATACTCCTGACATTGCATTATATTCTCACTCCAACTGTATAATCAGTAAAAAGGGTCTGTTGCCATGGATATGAACTTTCCCACTCTTTCTGATACCAGCTTGGTGGATATGGGCATCCTGAGGCAATGTAGAAATTGCTTCATGTTTACTGACAGCCAGTTAATTCTCAAATAAACTGATATGGTATGTGAGTGATGTAGTTACACAATGTCACTGGAGTAAAGCTCTCACATAAAAGTACTCCTAATGTCAATAAGGTTGTCAATAGTACACATGCTGCACCCATTACACACAATTCAAAGCAAACATATAGAGCCACATATGCTGAGACACTTAAATTGTAACCTTCCTAAACCCCAAAGACCTCCTAGATGAAGTCAACATAACAAAAACCTTCAGCATCCACGATTGCACTTGTTCAAAACAACACCCACATTAATACATACAGTCACATCGCATGGAGCCTCTACTTCTAAGCTCATAAAGCAAGCCACCACACAATCCAACATTCTGGTCATTGAAGACTCCATCATGATAAACACTGATGTCCCTCTCACCAGGTTGAGTAAGGAGAAAGCCATGGTCAAGTGCTTATCAGGGGCTAGGATCCACCACATTACGCATGTACTCGGGTCGTTGGACCACAAGTACCAGTATGGCTCAATCATAGTCCATGTGGATGTAAGTGACCTGAGATATACCTTCATAGACTATATCAAGAGAGACACCTTGGAGATCTCAGAATATGTGTCCCAGGCTAGTATGAGCCTAGCATTGAGCAGTATTTTACCTTCTCCAAGGACAATGCAACAATACAAACAAAAGATGAATCACTTTAATAACTGGCTTAGTTTCTGGTGTCATTCTAAGGTGGTGCAATATTTGTCAGCATGGAAGGAGATGGTCAGCAGACCATGCTGCTTTACCAGTGATGGTATGCACCTCTTCCCTCTAAGCTTTTGAATATTACAGTAGCTAAAACATTGTCTTCCCCCATAGTGCCTTTTTTAGGAAATGCCAAACTGAAAGAACGTCTGACATACCAAATCAAAACCAAGTAAATCTAAAGGTATTACTGCTCAATGCTAGGAGTCTAAACAAAAAAAAACTCTACTCCCTAGAAGGTCTCTTCACCCTAGAGAATGCTGACTTTTGTGCAGTCACTGAGATATGGTTTAAAGCCATGGAGAGCACACTGACAGTGCAAGGTAATGATGCCTTCCACACATTCAGACCAGCTATCACACAGACAGGGACTAAAGGTGGAGGTGTCTTGATTTACATCAAAAATAAATATTCCTCAATTCCGGTCAAACAGGACAATGCATTTGTGCTAATTAATGTTAAAATTGCCATAGGCAAAACCCAATACCACTTCCTTGCAAGCTTTAGGTCCCCCTCTTTGACACAGGAAATGCATACCATGTCATTAAACTTATTGGAAGCAGTCAACATCCTACCCAATGTCCATATTCATGGGTGACTTTAATTACCCAGTATTAACTGTGAATCCTATATGATGCCAAACATATGGGCACAGAGATTCCTGGAATTTGTAAACACAAACTCCCTGGACCAGATTGTCAATACACCAACCAGGGGTGCAACCATACTGGATCTGGTCCTCACTAATATGAGAGAGTCCTGCATACCCCATAGTATAATGTCTTTTCTGGTAAGGTCATACCAAAAAATTGTCTCCTTTGAAGTAAAAATAAAACCTGGACCCCCAGCTAACCTTGGAATATTCAGGAACTACCCTAAGGCTAACTTGCTGCAATTAAGTGATAACCTGGCAAAATTTGAAGCCCCCACAAACCCTGAGAACACTGCTGTCTTTGTAGAACTGTTCACAGAAACCCTATACAAGCATGTTAATAGTTGCATAGAGACATCTGTATCCACCAGGAAGAAGTACATAACTAACTCAAAAACAAGCCACCCTGGTGGAATCACAGAATCAGTAGGTTGTATAACAGGAGGAAGAAAATAATGGCAAAATTAGGAGGTGCAGCACCCAGCAGGATAAAAGCACCTCATCAAACTAAACAAACATCTCAGAGGACAAATGAAGTCTACCAAAGCCAAATTTGAGGTACATTTGGCTTCCCAGGCTAAGGACAGCCACAAGGCATTCTTTAGCTATGTCCACAACCTCAAAGGCAATACACAATTGTGTGCAGAATCCATTGTAAATGGAGTCATCTATACTGATCCAGAAGATATAGGAAACCTCCTGGCTTACAAATTCAGCTCCAACTTTACCCCTCTCTCCCCTCAACCTTCCCTCAGGAAATACAATCAAATATAACTCCCCCTGTTATTACTAGGGGACATGTCTTTAATGCTCTCTCTAAGGCCAAGAACACTGCAGCAATGAGCCCAGACAGTATCCCAGGATGCATTCTAAATAGCATGAGACATGACCTATCAGGTCCCCTGGAATTGCTATTTAACTGTAGCCTCAAACAAACTTCATGCATCATGAATGGAGAACAGCAACAGTCATCCCTATAATATATAATAATATAGTAAAGCTCCAGGCACTATACCCGACATAGTTTGGTTTTATCAAGGGCAGGTCATGCCTACTCAACTTGGAGGATTTCTTTGAAAAAGTCACCAAAGCAGTGGATGAGGGCAAAATGGTTCACACTGCCTATCTTGACCTGGCCAAGGCATTTGACAGAATACCCCACTCAGGCATTGTTGACAAACTCAAGAGGTTAGGTACAAACCTATATGTCACCCGGTGGATAGCCAGCTGGCTCACAGACAGGACTCAGGAAATTACAACTGGAGAGTCCACCTCTACAAAGAGGCCAGTCACAAGTGGAATCCCTCAGGGATCAGTCCTTGGACTGCTCCTTTTTGGCATTTACTTCTCTGAAGTCAAGACTAATGTCATTGGTATCTGCGTGACTAAATTTGCAGATGATTGTAAATTAGGAGCTCTCATTGAATCCCACACTAACACAAATGTTCTCTAGGAAGGGCTGACATAGACAAATAACTGGTGTCAGAGCCACAGACTAAAACTAAATGACAAGAAATGCATAATAGTATCCTGTGGGAAGTCATCCACCCTTGCTAACTATCATATTGACAACACACCCCTTAGAGTTGACCCAGTAGTCAGGGACTTGGGGACACACATAGAAAGTAATCTAGCCTTTAACCATAATGTGTCTACAGTAGTGAGGAAATTGTTCAATGTTGCACACCTTATAGATAAAGGTATGACATCTAAGTCCAAGGAAGTCATTGTTCCACTGTATTAGGCACTCATCAGACCTATCATTGTGTACTATGCACCTTTTGGTATGTACTTAAACATGTATATCCAACAAATGGAACATCCACAGGGGTTCCTCACTAGAAGAGTACAAGCATAAGTAAAATGTCCTGTGTAGACTGCCTCAATGCCCTATCCCTGTATTCTGTCTCCTACAGGCTGCTGAAGGGAGATCTATGCCTGGCATACAGAGTATTGTCAGACCCCACTGTGATGAACCTCTTGCATATCAGAAAAGCAAACAGCACCAGAATTACCTGTTCTAAAGGTGTAAGCCTTGCCTGTGATATAAAAAAGACCTGCTGGCGACACAGGTATGTATCCCAGAGGCTACCCTGCCTCTGGAACAGGCTCCCTATCCATGTGAAGCAGAGTTCTTCCCTAACCCAATTCAAGTGTAATTTGGACAATTGGATGGGGAACAGGAAATTCATCCCTGGCTTGGCACCTATGTCTCTAATGGACACAGGCAACATGTAAATGGTTCATCTCCAGGTCCCTTTTTGTAAATGTTTCATCTCCCAAGCCCCTGCTTATACTTATCAAGGGTACCAGAACTTGTCACAAATATGAGATGGCTAGGCTTAAAAGGCCCTTGTGGTCATTAGTCTATTAAACACCTATGAACCTACGTACCTATATATCAGCCTTGCTTTAAGAGAAATCACAAGTTAATTGGGTGTACAATGTGTTAAACATGACAAGAATAGTATGGAGTTTGAAAACATTATTCTTATGACTCAGCATATACTCTAACTATGTAGGGAAGAATGTCTTGGGAAGTGTCAATAGTATGCTTCCTCACAGTAAGGACAGGAGCAGAATTATATCATATGAACATTACATCCATCAGCCTACTTAATATGTTACAGTAGAATGTGATGAGACCGAATAGGTGATGAAGGACACATAGATGGAAAGACGCATAAAAGTGTGTTTGTATTACTTGCTTCCTCATTCAGAATGTGCCCTGATCTGCACCATGATGTGACTGATACAGGGATAGAGAAGGTGCAGGAGTGACAATAACCAAAACATCCACATATATCTAGTTGAAGATGGTGAAGGAAATTGAAAATATTATGGTGACATAAGTGGGGCACTTTGCTGATAACAGATGTAGCACACATTTACACAAATAATATTAATATGGAGAAAATAACATTACTGTATAACATATGTCAGACTTCGAGCCTTGGGCAGTAGAAATAAAACTTTGCAGACAGGTTGTTCATCTCAGCTCACCACATAGAATCTCATGCTGTAATAAATTTCAATCAGACATTGTAAAAAGCACTCACATCATGTTCAATAAAGGCATTTGGTAGGCAGCAGTATTCATTACACTTATATCAGCTGAACTGTCCTTTACTCTGTATGCGATGTCCAGCAGCCTGATACATATAGAAGGATAACTCTATCACAGTATATTACCCTAACTCTGTTTTACTATAGCACAGTGGACATATTGCTCTTTGTGCTAAGCTAATCTTGGCAATGCGGTCTAAGAGAAAAACTCACTACATTTTGCAATAACACTTGATATGGCATTTAGCATCACATAGTAGACTTGCCAGATCTTGCTCAAATGCTAAGGACAATAACTGATAAAACAGAAGGGGGTTATACAGATACACAGGCAGCACATACGGATGAAAGATACGCATACAAACAGGCAATAAGAGTTTCACCTACTGCGGGATCAGAAGTTTTGTAAAGATGCAAAGTTAAGTTTATAGACTTTATCATTATTTCAACACACTACAAAGGAGATCAAACTTTAAACATGCTAAAATCACATCATTGAAGTGACAGTGCTACTCTACTGAGTCAATGGATGACAATCCAACTTTACACATGTTAAAATCACATCATTGAAGTGACAGTGCTACTCTACTGAGTCAATGGACGACAATCCAGCTTTACACGTTAAAATTACATCATTGAAGTGACAGTGGTACTCTATTGAGTCAATGGATGGCAATCCAACTTTACACATGTTAAAATCACATCATTGAAGTGACAGTGCTACTCTGTTGAGTCAATGGACGACAATCCAACTTTACACATGTTAAAATCACATCATTGAAGTGACAGTGTTACTCTATTGAGTCAATGGACGACATAGGTATTAGCCTTTAGCATAGTAATGACAGCATGCAAATGCCATAAGATGGAATTTACATCCATCAGCCTAATGAATAGTCAACAGTACAAAGGGGTGAGAGAGAAGGGGTACAGATAGAGATAGACAGGGACATATCTAATGTTGATGTTATGTGTCATCAATGTATATCTTTACAATGTGTCTTCAATATTCATCTGTCACACTCAGTATCATTAACTGATGGTTCTAGGGACCAAAAAGCTATAGGAGATGCAAAGCCTGACTGAGACATGAGAAGAATAAGGGTGATTTAATATATCTTCCTTATGGGCATAGATGTGTTTGCAAATGCTTTTTTGTAACAGTATTCAAAATATGTCCATTATAGGCCATAACTGGATAATAATTAAGATATATGTCATGAAACATATTTTAGAAGTATAACACCAGATTAAGAAATAATGTGACATACGTCTGGAATCAAAATCTTAATGCTATGGGCAAAAAGCAATCTTCAGACAATTGATTTATGTCAATGGTCCATGGAGTAAGTTGCACTTTGTTACATCCAGTAGTCAAACAACTGTTAGAGTAAATGTTGTCAAGTATTCCTTTTGTTCTGCCTTTACTTGTATTCTGACAAAGCAGCATGATTATGCATCTTTGCATGAAGATAACTGGACTACTGCAGGTGATAGCAACAATGGACCAGGTTTTGCCATACAATTTGAACAGCCATTCACTATCACTCATCACTGGTGCATGACGCCAAAGTCTGTGCAAAAGCTGAGGACAAAAAGTGAAGGCTTTCTTATGGGCCATTTCTGGTCATGTGTGTTGTGTGTGATTCTATTTTTGACCAGACTGAGTAAGTGAAAAAGGGGTTTATACGAGTGGTGAAATGGAGGGTGCAAGCAGAGGGGAGGACACTGGGGAAAGAATATAGGAATTTGAAGGAAGGTAGTGGGAAAGAACCATAGTTATCCACTTCTTTACAACATAAATGTAGAAGTGAAGACAGAATTTTCTGAATTTGGACTGTCACCACCACAAGGGTAGGTGACAGCAACAGAATAATGTTGTACAGCTAGTTGTACCAAATAAAGTCTGTTAAGAAGATACATAGGTGAAGTGGAGAGCTATGTTTGGATCTTTTTTTTTTTTTTTTTTCTTGTGGTACAGGTGTCTATTTTTTCTTTTTCTTCTTTTCAAAGACAGAGGATTGTTGGGGGAGGGGTTTAAGAATGTGAGAGTTAGGTAGGTAGGGTAGGGGAAGAAACAGGCACAGACATACAGGAAATACAAGACAGACACAGAAAGTGATGGACACAAAATATTGGGGGACACCATGACTGGGGAAAGTTAGGGAACATAGGAGGTGTGTCCACATCAAGCCTGAGAACAGTGAGAATTTCATCCTTTCTCTCAGAACTGTAATCATGGTCTCCTGTCCCAGTTTTCTGTGTCAGTACTAGATGCGGCATTGTCTTTGCAATATGATGAAATACATTATCTACATGGCCAATTTTGGCACTGAGGTCCCTTTCCATGATATCCTCCATCAGCTCTCTCAGCTCCTGCTAGGTGACCAAATCACCACCTTCACTAGTACTACTCACGGAGGGTACCAGTGCACCAGCTGCTGGAACATTGATACCTGCTGCAGTAGGGGCAGGTAAGATAGTGGATGTGCAGGCAGTGCTGTCAGCTTGGGAACCTGAAGTGCTGCGTGTCAGTGCTGAGTGCTGTGGAGGGATGGTGGGCCAATTCACAGTGGTCAATCTACCTCTCTGTACTGAATGACATTTTTTAGAGGAAGTGTATCACAACAGAACATTTTTAAGCCATATAAAATATTCACACACACAAAAAAAAAAAAAAAGCTGTGGTGTGAGACAAAAAAGGACAGAGATTAGATTCATGGCATGTCACATGACTATATAATTTCACTTCATACACATTTATGTTTACCCAGTCTATACATCTTTGCCACATCTATGTATGATGTCTTACTGTGTTGCACCATTAATCAATTGCACTGCTATGATATCATAAATACAACTATTTATTTCAGTATTGCCATATTGCATATAATTACAATACTTATTAGTCTTACAGTAAGACCTGATGCATACATTTCATGTGCCTCTCTGAGGTGATTTAACCTCTCTTAGCATGCCTTCCTGTTGACTGCAATGTTTTCAGCAGCTGTACAATAGAGAAGAAGAGACATGAATGCATAATAAATACCAGCATTGCCTGTCTACTTTATTCTGTATAACTGAATGCTGATGGGGCAGTATACTTACACAACTGAGGTGTGTCGACAGTTCTAAACTAATCTTCCCATTAGCTAAGGTGGTCCTTCTTATAGGTTCATAGGTATTTACTAGGTTAACAACCACAAGGGCCTTTTTAAGCCTAGCCATGCATCCCAAATCTCTGGCAAGTTCTGATACCCTTGATAAGTGTAAGCGTGGACCTGGGAGATGAACCATTTACAGGTTACCTGTGTCAATTAGAGACATAGGTGACAAACCTGGGATGAATTTCCGGTTTCCCATCCAATTGTCCAAGTTGCACTTGAATTGGATTAGGGAGGAACTCTGCTGCACATGGATAGGGAGCGTGTTCCATAGACAGGGTAGAGTCTGTGATACATACCTCTATCTCCAGCAGGTCCTATTTATATCACAGGCAAGGTTTAAGTCATTAGAATGGGTAATTCTGGTGATATCTGTGTTGTGGATATGCAGGAGGTCCATCAGAGTGAGGTCTGACAATGCCCTGTATACCAAGCATAATTCTCCCCTCAAAAGCCTATAGGAGACAGAATACAGGGATAGGGCCTTGAAATGGTCTGCATAAAACATTTTACTTACTCCCTGTATTCTTTTAGTGAGTAACCTGTGTGGATGTTCCAGTTGTTGGATATGCCTGTTTAGGCACATACCAAAGGGGGCATTGCACTTAATGATAGGTTTGATGAATGCCAAATAAAATGGTTCAATGACTTCCTTGGACTTAGATACCAAACCTTTGTTTATAAGTTGAGTCATTTCAGGTCGCAATAGTGTTGACGAGAATTCTCTCCAGTGAATGAGATACCAGTTGCACTGCAGACAGCCTTGGCTATGCTGTTTCAAGCCTCAGTCTTATACTGAGACTCAGTATAGTCCCCCTGCAGCAGTCTATGGGTGTAGTGCTTCAAAAAATGTGCTGCAAAAATTCTGGAATCCTCAACACCCCACCTCTGTGGTCTAAATTTAGCACCATCATCTCCCATACCAGTCAAGTCTGTAGAAGTCAAGCAACAACTCTATGTCTGAATTGGTGCCAAACTCCAATTGCACACTTAATAGCCTATGCATATAGATGAGCAACCATGCCAATTATATTGCATGATGGAAAGCAGAGAGAAGCATTGCCAGGCAATGAGGCAGGGATTTCAACATACAACAATGAAGGTGTGAAACATTGCAATGAAAATTGCCATGTGTAATGCTCAACCTATTCACACTTTTTCCAGTGGTCAATACTGACATGCTTAATGACTTGGCTTGTAAGGCTTGGCCTTTAGAAGGTTAAATAGGATAACTTGGGACATAACTTGCTGGGACTTGCACACTGTAAAAAGTTAGTTGTACAAGGTGGAAATCAAACCTAGAGAAAAAAGAATGCATAAATTTCAAGCCAGATTATTATTTTTCAATGCTAAAGGAGAACTCTCTTTCATTAGAGGTATACTGCATTTTGTATGAATGGGGATATACTTCAGATAGGCCTGTATATGTGTAATCATGCAAGAGGCAATATTACTGTTCATGAATATGTTTTAGAAGGAGAGCCTTTTATGAGCTGAGTAATACAGGTCATATCACATAATGTTCTAAACACATAGTTGGGCTATGTGAGGAGTCAAGATGATTTAACTAAACTATTGTGCCCACAATAGATATGCAAGTGCATTTATCATTAATTATTATGACTGTCATGCATAAACAATTAAACATACAATCAACTGTTTTTCATAAGTACGTCATTAATGAGATATGCTAGCTGGAAAAGTGTAGTTAGTAAAGCATTACTTATATATTTCTTGCAATCAACCTACTGATGATAGCTATTTGTATGTAGTGTTACCTTCTTAATCAAAGTGCTGTGATAAATGGCATTCTGACACCCTTTGAACCCTGGATCAACTGTGTGCTGTCTCTAAAGTCACTACATTTATGCCTTGTGCCACAGAGACAGTTACACAGGAGGTGGATGTTCTCCATTCACTGCTATCAAGACTATTGACATCCAAACATTGTCACTAAGCCTGTTCACATGACAGAAGGCCACCCAAATAAAATGTTTCACTTTTTTTTTAAGCAGGTAAGCTTGATTGTGTACCACTCAGCAGTGAGCAAGCAGAAAAGGCAAGAAACAGAAAAAAACAGCATATGATGTTGTGATGAAAGTTAGTCATAAATTTTGAGTAATAATTTCAGCATTCCATTCATACAGTATGGATTTGAACCCCAGAACAAATCTGTTAATGGTACAGTCACTGCATTTACATCTTGTGCCACAGAGAGAGGTATATATCAAGTACACATCACTCACTCAGTAAAAATACCGTGCAAAGGTGCCAGGAGTTTCTGCACTATTGAATACTATGGAAATAAAAACGTTCCCTTTTCTTCAGGTTTGAGGACTGTTTGCACTCTGCCAAGTAGTGTGCAATTGTAAAGGCAAAAAAAATATATATATATATATATATATATATATATATATATATATATATATATATATATATATATATATATATATATATATATATATATATAAATATATATATATATATATATATGTATATATATATATATATATATATATATGTATGTATATATATATATATATATCTATATATGTATATCTATATATATGTATATATATATATATATATATATATATATATATATATATATATATATATATATATATATATATATATAATGTAGTGCAATCCCAGCGTTGGTATATATAGTTACAGGGGGTGTGGGGGGGGTGAAGTCCCCAAAATTAGAGCATGTGGGGGCATAGCCCCCCACCTAGGTGGGTTTTGTTTACTCTGGTGTGTGTTTCATTGATGTTTGGGCAAGTGTTTACTTGCGCTGGGAAAAATGTGCTCTTCAGGTATTTTGTTTTCATGATTTTTGTCTTGAGAAAATGAAATTCAATGATATGGCTCTTTGAGTATTAAAAGTAGATCCATATACACACACACACACACACACACACACACACACACACACACACACATATATATATATATATATATATATATATATATATATATATATATATATATACACACACATACACATGTATGTGTGTGTAAAGTGAGAGAGAGAGAGTGGCGTAAATATTTACACACACACACACACACACACACACACACACACACACACACACACACACACACACACACACACTGTTGCAAGCTAAACTTCATTGACATGAACTAAAGAATTAGGATTCTTACTTTTCTCATGGATTTAACTGCGGTGGTGGTGCTGCAGTAGCGTTGTCGCCTCACAGTAAGATGCTGTCCTGTTCGATTCTCAGCTAAAGTGTCTTCTGTGTGGAGACATGTGTGAATGGGCATACCTTTGTTGAAGGTTGTGCATCAGGGCTGGCAACTCGGTATGTAAAAATCTACTGCCAATCATTAGCGGACCGGAGTTTCGCTGTGGCGATTCCTAACCGGGAAAACCGAACTCACACCAACTTTTCTCATGCATTTACTACTCTGACACCTGCACATCCTGTGGTTGTTCACATATATTTAGTGCTGTGATGAACAATGTTTTCAGTAGTGAATTAAATGAAACAATACTGAGGTTGTTGTATGGTGTTAGAGAATTATTTCTTCAGTATTAATCTTGTGCATAGATAAGGTATGATAAAGGCATTTTTTGCAACACAGGATAAGTAAATTGTGTTAGTGGTTTGCAACTTTACATCCTAAAAGTGTTTTCCCAACACTGGACAGTAAATGACATTGGTGAAGCTTCTAAATAATGGATCTAGCATACAAAGTTACACACAGGTGTGTAAGTAACCGACCTATCCCATAGAGTAAGATACAGTGGTGAGTATCATATGTGAAGGGGATTAATGAAGTACCACAATTCATTTTGCAGGACTTAAGAGATACTATAAGGAGATGCAAAAGCTATGAATGGGATGGCCGATTCAGTCTGAAAATATTACTGTCCTAGAAGGGAAAGCCTGGTGATGGAATAAGCAGCTTTCAAATGAGATAATACTCTACAGGTGAGGGATCAAGGTGCTAATAAAATTATAATTTGGGGAATTAATGTATCCATAAGAAAAATTCCTGATTATTTAGTAACAAATTGTCTGTTACCTGCCACTCAACATAGCTTTAGGACAGGAGTTAAGACTGAAACAGCACTATTTACTTTTCTAAACAATGAATAAAATAAAAGTTGCATCATTAGTAGCAGACATATCAATATATTTGGCACAGTCTCACATCAATTACTAACCAAGTTAACAAGTTTTGATATTAGCATAAATACAAAGGATTAATAGTTACATACAAAATAGGTCACAGTCAGTTGTTGTTGTTGTTGTGTCTTTCGGCTTTTCCCGGTTAGGGGTCGCCACAGCGGAACTCCGGTCCGCTAATGATTGGCAGTAGATATTTACGTACCGAGTTACTGGCTCTGACGCATAACCTTCAACGAAGGTACACCCATTTACACATGTCTCCACAAAGAAGACACTCTCGCTGAGAATCGACCAGGACAATGTCTTACTGTGAGGCGACAATGCTACTGCAGCACCACCACCGCAGTTAAAATAGGTCACAGTCACATATTCCTCCTTTAAACAAGACCCAGTACGTGTTCCACATGCAACCATACTGGCTCCATTTCTATTCAGTATGTCCATCAGAAACATGTACAAAAATACACATAGCACTTTGTTAATACTTCAGTAGTGGCTTAGAATAATAAAGTATTGACAACATCTCAGGTTGTCCAGTTTGATTAGAGGCTTGGGCACTTAATGGCACCTCCAGGGGAGGATGAACATTCCTATCCTAGATGGGGAGGGCTCACATCTGTGGTTGGTGGATCGCTCATGGTTTTGATAGTGACTGGAACATGAAGGGATTGCTGAGCTGGAGCTATCAGGCTGCACTCAAGGCCCCAAGTGGATACACTTCATGAGCCATGCTTCATTGTCCACCCAGTCTAACAATAGTGATGACATCATATAAAAGATAGACTTAGGGTTGAAACTGTACAATTTAAGTCAATTAAACTATTACAGAACATATCAGTGTATTATTTTAGAAAAATACATCGGTTATATCTTCAAAATCATATTTCACACATCTAAAACTTGTTCACAATGTAGTTTATAAACCTACCCAATACCCTGCCCTAAAGTAATTTTCCCAGTCTTATTGCCATATTATGATATTACACCTCTACAATCTCAAAAAAAGGAACCAATGGCCTTAACCAAAACATACAGTGTTAGCAGATGACTCACTATAGACAGCCTGTTTATCTAATCCACGGAACACTTTGCCAGAAGAAATCGGAAATGAGGTCAACGTTAAACCCTTCATCCAAAATTTAAGACTTATTTGACATTAACAAAAACTTCTCTTGCTTGCAACAAAGCACTATTGTAGACAAACCAACTGTATGATTACTGCTATAACTTAATGTTTGGCTTAAAATACACATACAGGCACTACTTATATGTCTCTTTTATACTCAGGTAATATTTGGTTATAACCTTCATATTAATTGATTCATGTCATCATTGTTAGGCAAGCCCTTCTCCCACTCCTTCTCATTTATACACCAATACTAATACTATTACTTCACTCACTATACTGCCCACTAGCCAGCTGATGTCATGCATAGAATTAAACAATAAATGCCAAATAATCTAAGCAGACATGCAATGAGATAATAATAATGTAGTGCACAGAGTACGCTGATTACGTTCTGATATTCACAGAAAGGCAAATCAGCTCAATGCCAGAATGGTGCTCGACCCAATGGTTAAGCACCCCATGCAAAAGTTACTAAGGTCTGGTCCCACACTAGGCAGTAAAATCTGCCTGTTCTGATGAGCAAAAGGCAATGGCAGAACAAAATATTTGTTTCTTCCTCCTGTCCATACCCTTAATATCTCCCTAGTTTCCGGTAAAACAAACAAAAAAAATTAAAACAGACTACTAAAATAACAGGATATTCTTGAGCATTCGTGATGTACATCCTCTAGGCCAGTAATCAATGATCCTCAACTGACACCTGTGAGGGATGTTCACTTGCAACAAAAATGGATACACACATTATTTTCAGACGCAGCTCTCTGCATCAAGGACAATTTCCCTTAAGAGCATACAGGGAACATACTCCCTTCCTAGGGATGGGTTTTCCTCTCTCTCACCAGGCCCCAAATAAGACTCCACACTGACAGCAGTTGTAGAGTTGAGTCCTCAGCTGAGTGTTCGAAGCCAAGTCCTCCACCAAACTCTCTCTGAAACCAGTGCTCTGTGTCCCTGCTCCAAGTAGCTGACAAACACACACACACACACACACACACACACACACACACACACACACACACACACACACACACACACACACACACACACACACACACACACACACACACACACACACACACACTCACACACCTGGAAAGGCTGTCACAGATTTACCAGCTATGCCGCCTCTGCCTAGACTATAAGGTAGATACTGCCACCAGAACATGCCAAAGCCAGCTACTCTAAGGCTCTTACAAAGTTACCCAGTTATATTGAGTAAAATTAATACTAATCCAAATGGTAGAGTTTGACCAATGCAGCAAGGCTTTCAGGAGTGGCCACTGTGTCTCCAGATAAATATAAGTACTCTCAAAGGTTAAAACATTCTCTAAAAGACCAGCCACAATGAAAAGTTTAAATATATTTAACAATAAATAATAAAGAAACATTGAAAGTACTAAATATCTATTTACAATAAACATCAGAGTTTCAGCCACAGGAAATATTAAAAATAACATCGATGGAAATATTCACACTGATACAGAAGAACAATACTTAACTAATCTCACCATATTTTCCTGATTGATCTAAAGAATTACTGTCCTCTAATGCACTTATTAGACCAAGGCAAGATGATGTAGGTGAGTGTTCCTTCTTTGTCAGGTTTCAAAAACAGACTGCTCTGAGACTTCTGTCTCATCTAGTATTAAAACATCATCTCAATGTTGGCTTACAGAATAGCATCACACATATCTGGTCATCTTACTTCTGGTTCCCACACTACCCCCTTTACTAGCAACTGAACCAGAATCTAGCATATATGTGCCATAATACACACACATAGAACTTTACTAAGATGTGTTATAGCATCTGGAAGCTATAAAACCATTTCAAAAAACTTCCACCTTTCCAAGTTAGCAATTAATTCACCTACCAAGGACAGTACAGTAGGATTCCTAGTCCTGGATTTCACAGACATTTTGTCTCTGGCTGAAATCAGACCTGTGAGATACGGTGTTTATGGCCTAAACCAGGTAATTTAATTTCAGACTATTTTTCAGAGTTAGCTGGACTGAGATTAACCTCTTTTCTTCCAGTATACTCTGTTGCAATATATTCATTTCAACAGTTATAATACAGTCTGACACACAGGTGTATTTTGTTTCTGTCCAGCAGGACCCACTGTTGATACATTTTTTTTAACACAAACAATTTTACAAATACATTTTCAACACAAGCACCTGTACAAATCAGTATGATATACAAATGACATATAAATCTCTACAAAACTCCAGTTAGCTATGCTGGCGGTACCTCACATCATCACATCTCTCCCTCCTTTGAAGACTCAAGCTAGTTTTTCCAGTGATCCTGGAGAAACGTGGCTTGAGAGAAATGAGCCTGCCTGGGAATACATTAACCCATACTCTGTCTTGAGAACCTATCTGCATTGGCATTGCTGACCCCTATACAGTGCTGTACTGTCATGTCATATGCCTACAAACTTAGGCTACACCTTAATAGCTTTGCATTTTGCTAAGCTGGTTCGATGTAGCCATAGATCCCCTTCAAACTCTTCCTGCCACCCACTCCAAATAATCAGCACCAGGGCTTCTCTATCATGGTAAGGCTTCATCATGTTACCATGGTACAATTAGTGCCTCTGCCTCATGCATAGCAGGTTTATCATGTAGTTAGCATCACTGACCTTCCCTAGTACTTAGAAAGGTCCCTCCCAAGCCACCTGCAGCTTATTGTGTCTGACAGGAATGAGCATCATAACCTGCTGTCCCACAGCATACTCTTGGGCTTGAGCATTCGTGTCATACCCAACCTTTTTCTGCTGTTGGGCTCCTGCCAGGTTCTCCTGAGCCAAGCCAATGAGCTCTCTAAGCCTTGTCTTCAGGTTTAGGACATATGCCACAACAGACTCCTTGTGGGATTCACACATCTTCCCACTCATCATGAATCAAATCTAAGGGCCACCTCACCCTATCCCCATACAGCAACTCAAAAGGTGAAAAAACAGTGAATTCCTGGGGTACCCCTCTGTATGCAAACTGCAGATGGGGCAAATATTTGTCCCACTCTCTCTTAAACTGGTCTAAAAATGCCTGTAGCATGGTCTTTAGTGCAGTGTTTAACTGCTCCACAAGACCATTAGTCTGGGAGTGGTAGGGGGTGGTCTTTAGGTGATTCACTCCATTCACTCCCACAGACAAGCCAGCAGGTCTGACATGAAATTGGCAACTCTGTCAGTCTTTATTTCTCTTGGGAAACCTACCCTACTGGCAATCTCTAACAAAGCATTTGCCACCTTCTCTGTCTTGATGGAGGCCAGAGCAACTGCCTCATGTTATCTAGTAGCATAATCTACTACCACCAGGTTCTACTTCTTTATGGAACCTGGGGTTCTCAGAGGCCCCACAATATGCAAAGCTACTCTCTTAAATGGCTCCTCAATCACAGGCAAAGGCATCAAAGGAGCTTTGACCTTGTCTCCTGCCTTGCCTACCTTTTGGCACTGCTCACATGTCCTGCAGTATGCTGTTACATCCCTTGCTGTTCCAGGCCAGTAAACGTTCTGCATAATACATCTCTTGGTATGCTTTATGCCAATATGACCTGCAAAAGGAATGTTATGGGCACTACTAACTCCTGTATAACCTCACTCTCTAGCCCTACCTCAGGGGTCCACTTTCTGTACAGTAACCCTTTATTCCAGTATACAGATTACCCTTTTCCTTGAGGATCAGGTGCCACCCTAGCTCCCTCCCTCAAGCCTCTTAGTGTAGGGTCTGAGAGCTGAGCCTGTCTGAACTCTCCCCTTGTGACCCTTCTCAGCTCCCCTTCCACAGGAAGTCTGGCATCTTCTGACATTGGTGCCTCACTCTCAGCTTTGGTGCTACCACTCACCTCTACTCTTGCAGTCCCTCTGTCCAAGGGAACATTAGTACCTACCAGCAGCTGTAGCTCACCTTCAGGCTCACTGCTACATGGTAGCTCTGTCTCTGAAATAGCCACCTCACAAGTCATGGCTTCAGGTATTTATTTATTTATTGACATTTGTTAACCGGGTTTGTCCAACTGGGCTTGCGGCCCATTTTCAGTGGAGACCCGAGGAGAAAAGCTCCAGTAATATATTTTAAAACAAGTACAATTTTAAACAATATTGATATAATAGCAGTTATAGCAAAACGATTCACATATGTTTGGATACATGCATAAAGTTAAAGTTGCATTAAAAAGAAGCTAAGTAACAATTTTACATTGATATAGTTCAATAGGTCAACAATTAACATTTTTGTTTGTATAAAATTGTGCAAATGCATAGTAGACATATTGAAGAGAGAGGTGTAATGAGGTACTAAGTATGGTCCTTTTGAGGGTACATAAAGAGAAGGAAGACTAGCTAGGTAGGGTCATGGCAAAGGCAGGTTTTGGAATTGAGAAAATAAGCTTTTAGTTCATTTTTAAAGTGTGAGGTGTGGGAGATTGAATGTAAGTCAAGGAGAAGTTTGTTCCAAGCAAGGGAGTGTTTGTAGAGTAGTTTGCCTACTGACCTTTTTGGGTGGTAGATATCAAGTAATTGTTGGTTAGAAGTACGGAGGGTCCGGGATGGGATGTAGATGGAGACTAAGGAAGATAGAGATGGACAGAAGGAGGGTTTATAAAGAATAGAGTGTAGCATATGAAATTGATAAGATAGCAGAAAATGGGGAAGTTCAAGCCATTGAAGAGAGTTTAAAGAAATGCAGTGGTGTGAGTTGTATGGGGTGTTGGTAATGAATCTGGCTATTTTATGGTAAGTCTGTTGCAGTTTGTTTAGAGTGGAGGCCTGGATATTGGTAAGAATTGGTAAGAAGATAAGAAAGGAGTTGGCAAAACAAAAAAAAAAGGCATTAGAGGCACTCCAACTAATTCTGCAAAAGACGGTATAGGTGGCCCAAAGAAACCTCAGCTTACAAGAGCAAGACAGAAAGATAACAAATACAATTACCTTTCATAAATGAATGCCAGCAACAACATGCTCACTAGTCGCCAGGACATTATAGGCAGACGGAAGGCATATTTGCAACACCTTGGGAATGACAATGACCAACAGATGATGTAGTGCCCCTGGCAGTGGCAAAGAAACGAGACAAAAAGGATACCACCCTGGAAGTAAAAATATCACCAATGACAATGAGTCACTGAAAACAGTATGGCTGACATGAGGTCACAGCAGATATCAGAAAGCTGCTGAGTGAAATTGGGGAGAAATGGCTCCTTAGTGTACTGCTGGAGGTATGGACAGAAAAAATATCACAGGTGACTAGAGAATAAGCACACTGGAGCCAGTGTGTAAGAACAAATGGCACATCACTAACTGTGAGCAGGACAAAGGCTTCAAACTCCTGTCACACTGCATGAAAGTTATGGAGATGTGGTTTATTAAATGGACACGTGGGGTCGTAGAATGTAAGGTGGGAGATTAACAGTTCAGATTCCTATGAGATGCAGCATCACTGACTCAATATTTGCTGAGAGACAGTCTAGAAGACGTGGAAGATGAGGACAGAGTCCAAACGCTCACTCCTATACTTGGATAAAGTAGATGACAAGGTCCCTTGAAAGCTCTGATGGACAGTACTGTGGCAGTTCAAACTACAGGAAACATTAGCAGAATTAGTGCAGGTGAAGTACAAGGACCCAATGAGTCAACCAAGAACTATCTTCGGTATTACATTTGGCTGACTTTCTCCACCAATAAGTACACACTTTTTCAGTCTAAAGCAGAATCGGTTCTAGAACTACACAAACTGTCAGTCACTACTACAAATGTGTAATTTTTCCAGTGGGTAAGACATCTCAATCCCCACATTAAAGGGTGTTATGGAGAAAGTGATGAGGCAGTTCCCTGATTACAAACCATAATAACCCTAACTTATCTGGGTCATGTTTTTTCAGTTTATCATAAGAATAGTTTTGAAGTGACTGGCATCTATTTAAGGCCAATTGCTGATGTGATCTAACATTCCACACCGCTGCTGCATCAGGTATTAAAAAATAGTAAAAAGAGCATTTCTGATTCACTTCATGCCAACAGAATTTGTACTGGAAATGCATTTGCCTATTACTCACTCATGCAATGTCTCAGATCGGAGGGATTTGTAATGATAATTTCTTTCTTCCATGCATTAGCAACAAACAGCTACTACTTTCACAGACTGTGCCATAAGATGGAAAGCAATGCTGTGCTTACATAGAGACAGTGTTATCAATTGTCTCATTCTTGATGGGGAGAACTCTCCCTTTACTAATTTTTACCACATCAGAGTTATGTTTTTTTTTGTATTTTGTGACTGATCACTGCTTTCTATAAATGTCATACATCAATGAGTGTGAACTTAAAACAGCCGCACATATAAAATGTGTGTGTGTAAGTTTCTACACATGTGCCGAACATCCATTACTTCATAAAGCTTGACATGACCTTTTATTCTTAAAAAAAAAAAAAAAAAACTATCTGCCATTAACTAATGCATATGTTCTTGAAACGCAAAACAGTAGTACATTTTCTTTGGAATTTCACTCCTAAGTGTATCAATCCATTTCTTTAGCCGCTATTATTCCAAGACAATAATCAATAAAATTCCTTCCCATCCTGCATGATTATAAATTGGGGGTTTTATAGTGCTATCAAATTCAGATTTACTAGTTCCATCCTTGTCAGGCTAACTGTACTATAATGTTACAGAAGTAAATACATGTGCCTTCATGTACAGTCTCACACAGAGTATTGATTGAACAGACACATTTCATTTGCAATGAATTAGTGTAGCTGTTCTCTTTTGGGTGATTTCCCCTACCACCCATCTGTAAATGTGTTGTTCAAGTTGGCCACATGCACACAGACATACCTGTTATCATGCATACCTCATTACCGTTATATTATAGCTATATATCTATATATATTTCTCTCTCTCTCTCTCTCTCTATATATATATATATATATATATATATATATATATATATATATATTTATATATCTCAACACCTTGCTCAAATGTTATTTTTCTGTCTTCCATATTGCTGTGTTTTTAGTATTTTAGAAAGCTGTATTGTTCTTACCTGTTTATATTAGCTTTGTAATAATTGCATATGGAGCTTTTCTCCCCAGGCCTCCATTGAAAACTTGCTCAGTTTTGCCCAATGGACTTTCCCGGTTAACAAATTGCAAATAAATAAACATATATATATATATATATATATATATATATATATATATATATATATATATATATATCTAAATATTTCTCTCTACATATATACCTAAATATACAGATCTATATATATATCTATATATATATATCTATATATATATATATATATATAAATATATATATCTATATATATATCTATATTTATATATATATATATAGATATATATATATATATATATATATTATTTTCTTTATTTTACATTTGTTGGTTGGGCTAGTCTAGCTGGATACATGCCCATTTTCAGTACAAGCCCAGGGAGATAAGCTCCAAACATTAGAAAATTACAAAAAAAGTTTACAATAACTAAAAATGACTAAATTCGAATACAAAGAGATTAAAAATGTTTTGAGAGAATCAAAATCGTTTCTATGAATAATGGCTCGCAGTCTGTGCAAGGTTTAAAATACAATATAAAAGTAAAAATTGTGTCTATGAATAATATCTCACAGTCTATGCAAAGGTTAGAAATACAACAGAGTACAAGAACACTCAGAATTCTAAAGTAATGATTTGTAGGTCAGAGAAAGAGAAAGAGAGAAAAGTAGAAGAAAGAAGAAAAAAGAAGGACTAGAATAAAGTTAAATTCTATTGATTAAAGCTGTAGAGGCGACAGAGGCCAGAAGGAAGGGGTATAGAAAGAAGAGCATTAAGGGGGAAAAAGTAGGATTTTGTCAGGTTTAGAACAGGGACAAAGCCAATGAATTTTCAGATGTTCTTTGAGATGTTTCTTGAAGAGTGGTGTGGATGAGAGAGATGTGAGTGTACTAGGAAGATTGTTCCAGATTTTACCTACAATGTTAGTAAAAAGTGAGTCCCCAGCTTTATTGTTAGATTTAATGTTGGAGATTAATAGCTTATTTGCTGAGCGAAGTGTTGCAAGATTTCTATAAGGGGAGATCAGGTTAGAGAGGATTGGGGTATTATTTGGGTGACAAAGAATATTATGAGAGATAACCAGTTGATTATACAGTAGATGGTTTTGTAGTTCTGACCATCCGAGTTAAGGATGTGACAGTGGTGGGTTCTGAAAGGGGTGGCAGTGACAAATCTAGCTATGTTATTATAGCTAGTTTCAAGCTTGCTTAGATTGTGTTTTGATAAATTGATGTATATGGCAGAAGCATAGAATAGGGTAGAAGTTAGGCGAGTCTGGGCAATGGAGGTTCTAGCTAGTGCTGTGAGGAAGGGTTTGATTCTATACAGGGAGCCTAGTTTTTTATTGACAGTCTGTATAGTATTGTTGATATGATCATCAAAGCTGAGGTTATCTATGGTTATGCCCAGTAGACGTGTGGTAGTGTCAGGGGAAATAGTAGTTCCGTTGTTAGAGGTAATTGTGAAGTGGAACTCTGGTGACTTTTGGGTGGGAGCAAAAAGTAACAGTTTTGTTTTTTGAGGGTTTAGGAGGAGGCAATAATGCGTGAACCAATTTTCAACGGTGATAAATACTGTTTGAATAAGGGTCTGAAGAGAGATTGATGACTTAGCAGTACAGATTAAAGTAGAATCATCGGCGTATTGTATGCGTATGATATCGTATGTATCTATCTATATATATATATATATATATATATATATATATATATATATATATATATATATATATATATATATCGATCTATATCTATGTATATATATATATATATATATATATATATATATATATATATATGTATATATATATATATATATATATTTAATAGTATATCGTAGGGCATATACTTGAGTCCCCCACTCAGTAAACAAATTTTAAAGTCGTCCAAGGTTTCCAGAGTTTCTTCTGCTATTATATTTCACATATATAACGTGGAAACCAGTGTGATTTAGTAGGAAGTAGAAGGAATCTGCCGCATGTGATTTTAAACCTTAATTAGTGATGCAGAGTTTTTTATTGGTTTGTTTGTATTTAATTGGATGTGTTTTTTACTATATAAGTGAAGAATCAACTGCATATTAAATAGATCTGATGAAGCATGCATGAAGCACGCGAAAGCGCGTATCTTTTACTTGTGTTGGAATAAAGAAGATTTTTATCTATATTTTGGATTCTCGTGGTGTATCCTGATAGTTGTTTTATCTCTTCATTTCACATATATAATTAATGCTTGTAATCCCACATTAAGTTACTGATTATATTACTGTTCTCCATCACCCAGATCTCGTCTCTGCTTCATTTCCAATGTACTCTCGATTATTCTTGTCAACTCTCGTGCTCCCTTCCTTCTCGCCAACATTTTCCATTGAAATACAGGAAAGGTTTCACAGGTGCCATCTCTATGTGGTCTTTTATCAGAGGAGCGAGAAGCAGAATCTCTTTCTGTTTCACAGCTCAGTTTTTGTTGGACAAACTTCTGTACTTCCTCCTTAGCATGCACTTCATCAAAAAATGATGCTGTGCCTCCAGGGAAGAATACCTTGAAGACAGCTATATACAGTAGTTTGAATCTCACACCTGTGCATCTGCATTCTCTGAATAGAGGGATACATTTACTTCTCTTTTCCTTGGTGTACAGTGAGGAATCATTCTCCACAAATACACTGCTAACACCTACTTTTAGTATTTTGTCCTTCTGCCACAGTTTTGACAAAATCAGTTCTTTCTGCTGGTAGGATTGCATCCTTACTATTAAAGGTCTAGGTTGCTTTCTTATCGCTAGATTTGGAGCATACACACAATGTGCCCGTTCAACTAATAAATCCTGCCCTGGAATACCAGTCCAGCTGTTTATTTGTGCTTTCATAAATTTAATGCAGTCTGTTCCTTCCAGCTTCTCTGGTATAGCTGGAAATCTCAAGTTTTCCCTACATTCTCTGTCCTCTAATTCTATTATTTTTTTAAACATCTTTTCCTGAGCAGTCTCATAGTCAGCCAGCCTTTTCTTCATTTCGATCTGACTTTTGGGATCTGTCTGGGTCTTCCCCAGGCTACCAACCCCACATGCCTGTCTCCAAGCCTGAGTGCATGTAACTGCATGCACACAAGGTACTGCATTATCAAAATCAGTTGAGTCCAAACTGGCCACACCTACTAAAGACAATCACAAAGCTTTTTTCACATATGTCTGTAATCTCAAGGGAAGCTCCCAGATCTGCTCAGAACTAGTGATCAAGGACACCACATACACAAATGCCGTGGATATAGCCAATCTGCTGGCAGACAGGTTCAGTGAAAACTTGACCCCTCTGTTCCCCATCAATAAATCAGGACATCTCCAGCACCTGCCCCCCCCCCTCCTCCTCTTATCTCTAGGGAGCAAGTCATCACTGCCCATTGAAAGGCAAAAATACAGCATCCATGGGACACAATAACATCCCAGGCTGCATCCTACATGAACTCAGGCCAGAAAGTGCAGCACTGTTAAGTACCCTATTCATCCAAAGCCCGAGTACTGGCTTTGTCTTAGCTGAGTGGAAGACGGTCGCTGTCATCCTTTTGCACCAATCCAGGAAATTATAGACCCATCAGCCTAGCTAGCCTGATCTGCAAGGGTTGGGAGGGTAGCCTAATGGTTAAGGTATTTGCCTTACAAACACAAGGTGCAGGGTTTGAGTCTCACAAGGGATAATTGGCTAGGCTTCCAATGGCTCGAAAGGGCAGTTAGCTTAGTACTAACCTATGAACCTATGAACCTAACCTATGAGTGGATTATCATGAACCTCATAAACAAGGACACTGGAAACTTCCAAACACTTGATCCCACACAGTTTGGTTTCATCAAGGGGAGGTCATGCTTGTTAAATTTGTTTGACTTCTTTGAGACAGTCACCAAAGCTATGGATGTGGGGAAGAGAGCATACACCGTCTACCCTGACCTGTCCAAAGCCTTTGATACTATTCCCTACTTAGTTATAATAGATAAACTCTCTCAACTAAGCATCAATCCATATGTTATATAGATAAGCACTGTATTTCCAGATGCAGTTGTCTGCACCAAGCACATTTTCTCTTAAGAGCACACAGGGAACACAGTCCCTTCCCTGGGACAGGTTTCCCTCTCTCACACCAGGCTCCAAATAAGACTCCACATTGACCATAGATGTAGAGTTGAGTCCTCAGCTGAGTTTTGCAAGCCAAGTCCTCCAACACCTTCTCTCTGAAACCAGTGGTCTGTGTGCCTGCTCCAAGTAGATGACACACACACTCTTTGAGATTTGATTTCCACACACACACACACACACACACACACACACACACACACACACACACACACACACACACACACACACACACACACACACACGCACACACACACACACACACACACACACACACACACACACACACACACACACACACACCTGGGAAAGGCTAGCACAGATTTACCAGCATGCCCACTTCTGCCCAGACTATAAGGTAGATACTGTCAATAGAACATGTCAAAGCCAGCTACTCTAAGGCTCTTACAAGGGTACCCAATTATACGGAGTAAAATTAATACTAATATAAATGGTAATGTTTGACCAATGCAGCACGGCTTTCAGGGGTGACCACAGTGTTATCAAATAAATATAAGTACTCTCAAAGATTAAAATATTTTCTAAAAGACCAGCCATAATGAAAAGTTTAAATATATTTAATAATAAATAATAAAAGAACACAAACATACTAAATGTCTATTTACAATAAACACCAGAGTTTCATTCACAAGAACATTAACAATAGCACAGAAGAAAAGATTCACACTGATACAGAAAAATAATACTTAACTAATCTCACTATATTTTCCTGACTGATCTAAACAATTACTGTCCTCTAGTTCACTTACTAGAACGAGGCAAGATGATGTAGATGAGTGTTCCTTCTTTGTCAGGTTTCAAAAACAAACTGCCCTGACACTTCTGGCTCACCTAGTATTAAAACATCATTTCAGTGTTCGCTTACAGAATGACATCACACATATTTGGTCATCTGACTTCTGGTTCCCACAATACCCCCTTTACTAGAAAATGAAAAAGAATTTAGCACATATATGTCATAGTACACACACAAAGTGCTTTGCTAAGATGTGTTATAGCATCTGGAAGCTATAAAACCATTTCAAAAGCTTCCACCCTTCCAGTGTAGCAATTAGTTCACCTCTAAGGAGAATACAGTAGGATTCCTAGTCCTGGTTTTTGTAGACATTTTGTCTCTGGCTGCAGTCAGACCTTTGAGATGCAATATTTATAGCCTAAACCAGGTAATTTAATTCCAGACTATTTTCAATGTTATTTGGACTGAGATTAACCTCTTCTCTTCCAGTATCCTCTGTTGCAATATATTCATTTCAACAGTTACAATACAGTCTGACATACAGGTGTATTTCTTTTCTGTCCAGCAGGACCCACTGTTGGTACATTTATTAATAGAAGCAACTTTACAAATAACATTTTCAACACAAGCACCTGTACAAATCAGTTTGATATACAAATGGCATGCAATTATCTACAAAACTCTGGCTATCTATGCTGTCACTACCTCACATCATCACAGCCTCCATAATCTGAAGAATGCAAATGCTGAAATTCAGATGTATGTCATTATTTATTGACTTCAATCCTCAATCGTTCATTGAAATCTGTGTATTTTATGAGGAACAAACCAAACCTCTGAAGCAGTAATCTGGATGTCCTGTGAAAATCTGGACAGTTGATGGTATGGTAAGTGTAAATGTAATGAACTAAATTATGCTACCTCCCTTGATAGTACTTGCTAAGTGCTTTATAAATTTGAAAGCTGGGAAAACACTTATTGATTTTTCCCCTTCAACTTGCAGCACATGGAGCAGATAAAGTTCCATGCACTACAAAGAATTATGATTGTTTCACTGATCTTAATCCCTTAATATATGTTCTCAACATGGATGCCAAGATTCACCTCTCGAGCTTTGCTCACGAGGTGAAGTTCTTGTCATTCATGTTTCAAAAACATAATAAGTGGGTTATGATAGATGAGCTGATCATAATCTTTTATGCAGTGCATGGAGCACAGTGATTACATTCCTATACTTGGAAAAAGACAAATAAATAAAGCAAGCACCAGAGTGGTGCAATACCCAGCCTTACCTATGTTAAGAACAGGGTTGGGTCTATCGCTAGGCAGTAAAATCTGCCTTTGCTGACCAGAAAATAACAGCAGAAAAAAATATTTGTTTCTGCCTCCTATCAGTACTGATAACATCTCCCTAAATTCCTCTAAAAACTTTGAAAGTTGATAGAACAAGAGGATATGTGTTCACATGCATGTTTCTTAAGGATGCGAACTCTGAAACTCAAATGTCTGCATGTCATTATTTAGTGACTTCAGCCTTCAATGGTTTGTCCAAACCCACTGATTTTATAGGGAACAAACCAAAAATATGAAGCAATAATCTGGACGTCCTGCAAAAAGCTAGACAGTTGAGAGGCATGAAAATAAGAATAAATGTAAAGGACTGCAGGAAAATGTCTTTCTGACAGCATCTGCTAAATGTTTTATTGTTTTGAAAGCTAGTAAAGCACCATATTTCCCTGTAACGAGTAGTGCATGGAGCAGATAAAGCTACATGCACTACAAAGAATTATGATCAGGTCGCCAATCATAACCTTGAATTATGTGTTCTCAGCATGGCTGCAAAGATTAACCTTTAGATCTTTGCTCTCGAGGTGAATTCCTTGACATCCACGTCTCGAACGTATAATAAATAGGTTATGACTGGCAACCTGATCATAATCCTCTTCATAAAATGCTTATGCAAACCATGATTAATGGCAGATGTCTGGCACATTGTTATTTGGTCATACAAAATAACACAGACATCGCTAAGCAGGTACACTGAGATTTCCACTACATTAAGTTGTAGACTCTGAACATCTAAACCTTATTGTGAAATGTGTGTATTATTTTATGACATTACATGTTTACGGAAAGTTTCCTGTTTCTTATAAATTAATTGTATTAATTCTGTATTATTCTGATAATTCTTCACTTTTTTGAACTCATTGGACAACCACTAAAAAAGGACTTTTCTTAGGCTCAGCCAGCTCATCCCTGTTAATAAAGAAAATAAATAAATTATCCACCACAAATGCATATAAAGTGATAGACCACTTATTAGTACTGAATCTAGATAGATAATGAATTGACACTGAAGCTATGAAGCTTAGCTGCTGTGCTAAATTGTATGATATTCATAACGAGTTCATTTAATTGCAGTGCTTTATTTAAAAATAAGAAAATAAATCACTGATAAACAGTTTTAAGGTCCAGTCTAATTCATTTAGATATAGGCATCAGGTTTGGTCAAATTATAATATCGACATACTATGTCAGGATTGTGGTGTAGGGGAATGAGCACTGTGTATCATCATCATCATCATCATCATCATCAGTCCCCTTATTCCCATTTTCTTCATGGGTTCAGGGTGTTGTGACAACTGTTGCCATCTCTCTCCATGCAACGTCACTCTCCTGCCTTCTTCAACAGTCATGCCTGACTATCACAGGTCTTCTGTAACACAGTCTATCCACCTCTTTGCTGGATGCCCTCATTTCCTCTTTCCTTCTTCCTGTTTGTATCAAATCTATCTTCTTTACCAGATTGTCTACTGTTTTTCCACACATGTACCCAATCCATCATAATTTGTTCTTTTTGTCCTCTTCTGCATTTGGAGCTACTTCGGCTTTTGCTCTTACATCCTCATTTTTTGTCTGTTCCACAGTGTGCATTTCAGGCACTTCATCTCCATCACCTCTAGCTTCCTCAACGGCTCTGCCTTTACTGCCCGGGTTTCTGTGCCATTCAGCAGTATTAGTCACACCACTGTTTTGTGCACCTCACTTTTCAGCTTGTCTCTGGTTCTTCTATCATACACTGCCCCTGATACTCAGTATCAGTTGGCTGTATCCCCTCTGATTCTAGCTCTGACCTCTTCATTTAGACTTCCCTTCTCCTCAACCACCCTTGAAGCTGTTAACCTGTTCCACTATCTTACTTTCTATCTCAATTCCTAGCTTCTTCTTATTTTCCCCATTTGCTGCCATTACATCTCTCTTATTTCTACTCGGTTTTATCCCATGTGTCTTCAGTTCTGTATTCCATTCCTCTATCCCTTACTGATGTTCTTCCTCAGAGTCTGGCGGTAATACACCAATTTTGTTGATCTGTCCCCTCCAATCAGTTTGCTAATGTAGCCCATCACCAGTATGAATAACAGTGGGTTCAGAGATGAACCCTGATGCACACCTACTGCCACTGGGAACCCATCTGTGAGGCCAAACAATGTTTGTAGTTGAGTCACTGGGTCCTTGTATATAGCTTGCACTAATTCTAACCAAGATCCTGGGACTTCAAACCACCACAAGACTGCCCTAATCAGCTTTCTTGGGATTTTGTCGTATGCTTTCTCCAAGTCTGGGAATGGCCAGTTGGACTCTTTCCTCATCTGTAGCTTCTTCTCTGCTGTCTGTCTCAGTGTAAACAAGAGGCCAGTTATGCTACATCCTGATCTGAATCTGAACTGCTCATTTCGCATCTTACTTGCTACAACTCCGTGTGTTAATTTTTCAGTTACCCTCTTTAAAACGTTCATGCTATACAACAAGAGTGTGATTCCCCTGTACTGCACACAGTTGTGAATTGCCCCTTTGTTCTTGAACACTGGCACTAGCATGCTTATTCTCCAGTCATCTGGGATGTGCCTTTCTCTCCACTCTGATGTGAATACCCTCAGGATCCATTTTCCCCTGTCTCACCTGGAATCTTTATCATATCTGTTTTGACCTCATCTGAGCATGCTGCTTTCTCTGACTTCATTTTCTTGGTGCTGTTCTTCTTCATGATGGGCTCCTCCTTTTTTCTCATCATAGGCTGTGTCTGGGGCAGTACAGCTTCTGTGGGGTTTTCTTCATTCAGAAGCTGCTGGAAATACTACTTTTGTTTGCCTTTTCCTGTGGACTAGTGAGCAGGTTGTTTCTGGCATCCCTTATGAAAGGGTTTCTGCCTATCATCTTTATCTTTCTAACTTTGCCTTGTAACCTGATATTGTTTCTTTGTGTCATCCACTGAGTCACATTCCAGAAGCTGGTGGAGTGCCTCTGCTGCCTTGTTCTTTGTTACTGCAACTCTTCTCTTAGGCTCTTTTATATCCAAGTTGTACTCCTTCCAAGCCTGCTCTGTCTTTTTGATCTTCCACTTTTTCCTGTACTCTTTCTTTTTGTCAATGACTTCCTGGGCTTCTACATTCCACCACCAGCTTTCCTTGCTCTGTAGTCATCACATGAGCTGTTTTGAGGAACTTCCATTCTTCTTCACCTCCATGTTTTTCTCTTCTTCCTGAGGTACAAGAGCCCTGAGCAATTCCTTGAACTGTTGTGCTTTCTTTCTAGTTAACTTCAGTCTGATCTCTTTTGAGCTTAGATCCTTCTCTGACCACTACAAGCAGCTGATTGTGACAACCAGTGGTTTACAATGTGGGACAACATTTCACTGGGCATAACTTTGCAATTACTGATTCTACCCTGGTGCTCTTTTCTTATTAGGAGGAAGTCTACCTGAATTGCATGTTGGTCGCTCCTGTGACCTTGTGACTGCTGAACCATTTGTTGCCTATTATCAGGTTGTTTGCCAGACATAAATCTAGAATGGTTTCACTTTCTTTGTTCATATTACCCCACCCATGTTGACGCAGGCAGTCCTCCTACCTTGTTTTATCTATCCAGATATGTGCATTCAAGTCGCCATTTATCAACAATTCATGTTGTCCTGCTTTATTTAGTTGGTCCCACAACTGCTATCTGAATGCACTCTATTCTTCACTATCACAGTCTTACTGCAGGGCATAGGCTGAGATTATGTAATACTGCCCTATCATTAGGGTGGAGTCTGATTGCCATGAGTCTGTCATTAATACTGATAGCATTCCTCAGTGTCTTCTAAAGCCTCTCCCTCACTATAATTCCCATACCATTTCTAGCCTGTCCTCATCCTGAATAGTAGACACTGGCTCCCAAGCCAAATGGCTTTGCTGCACTGTCCTTCCATCTTGGATCTTGGATACATAAGCTGTCAAGCCTCCTCCTTACCATCATGTCATCCAATTCCAAACTCCATCCTGTTAGTGAAACTATATTGAGTGTAATAATTCTTAGTGCATGCATGGCATGTTTATTGGGTTTACATCCACCTTTCACTCAACAGAGCTATCCAAGATAACCTGGGCTGTGCAACTTGACATCAGCTTGCCACTAGCTTATTGACCCAGGGTTGCTGGGCTTTATGGACAGCACTCACTGGCCAATGAGGAACATACTCCCCTCCCACAGCTTGGGTACCTGGTGTAGGTCAGAGTAGGTGGGGTTCTCAAACAAATACCAATGTCAATTTGGCAACATTAGTCAACACAACCGAATCACTTAGAGCCATACTTTATACCTTTGAGTTGTTAGCCCTGCCATGGCACACAGTTTGTGATCCATGTTCTCCTATCTTGAGGATGCTGTGCACCACAGTAGATGCCCAAAGTGCTTAGTTGGTCTATATAACTCTTCCCCCTACTGTGTACCATTTAGAGTCTCTCAAAAACAAAAGTCACCCAAAGCACTCAAAGACCTAGTAGGGAAGAATTTGACTCCACAAAGTAAAGTAGGCAACTCAATTTAGAGACCCTGTATTACAAGAGCTTGCCATGGAGGTGAATAATGAAGTGGAACTTGTTAATCTTTCTCTCTCTTTCTCTCTCAGGATAGAGATGAAGAGCAAAATAGCTGAGTGCATGGCCTCCATGTGGAGACGGGATTACTGGAAGTGCTTTATGAAAGACATACCTCTAGTGTGTGATAATGCTACACCAATTTCTTCAGACACAGTAGGTCAGCACAAGGGAAATTATAGTGCCATTAGGAAAAAAATATACTGAAAGAGAATGATGACACCTATCCTGCCTTTGGGCCCTCACTGAAAAGAGAAATGAATGGTGTATATTGCTGTCGCCTCCTGGGTGAACAAATGGGCTGTTTATGCAGGTCGCTGAAGACTTAATGGTCACTGAATATTGGGAGCCTAATGTAACACATATAAAGAAAAAAGAAGCAATCTGTGTACTGGACATTATTCAGTTTAAAGCAATCCAGGATTCAAGGGATAATAAAAATGAAAAGAGGAGAGAGGAAACCACAAACCCCATGAGGTTTGTTAACGTTAAGAGGTTATAAGTGAGATTAGCAAAAGGGAGAGGCAAGAATGCTATATAGTGGTTATTTAAATATTGACAATACAACTGGTATAGCTAGGCATCATTTCAACTTTGACAAGTTATCAAAACAGTAAAGGTGAAAGATGCAATAAAATGTTTTATAATATTAAAAAATATAACACCTATTGGTGTTTATTGGTCTGTGTGCCTTTATGTAGACCTTATAAATGAGAACAGATCACAGTTAATGCAGGTATTGTGCTCAATCGTGAGGACAAGCATAGTAACTGCTTACTATACTATTGTTAAATTTCTCTAAATGGATCAGGGGTAAGAGTGGAGAGACATCATAACTAATTCTGCAGAAATTGCACAGAATTTATTAATGTAAATAAAGAAAACTTTCAACAATAAAGGAGAGGGTAAAAGACAGCTCTGTGCAATGGCAGCAACCAGGTTATAAAAATGTCAAAGTTTCATGAGGTGCTTATAGAAGGAGACATCAGCTCAACAAATCTATCAAAAATGTGAGCTATACTAAACAAAGACTGAAATACAATAATACTTTTGTTCTGGAAGGAAAAACTTGGCGAGCAAAGTTCTCTGGCGCTGACATTATATATTTGTTATGGAAAAATCTTCAACATGAAAAAGAATAAAAATGTTGGGGATAAAGAAGGTGTAACAAAGATGTTGGCACTAAGGCTTGAGGAAGAAAATATGACTACAATAGACTAGCCATGTGCTAATGACAATATATACAACAATTACTGATAAAAGTGGGAGAGAATAATGATTAAAAGATTGGAGAATAGGAGTTAATCTATAGTAATGTGTGACCTTAATGTTCTTGAGTTACAAACCTTTGTCATGTAAATGAAACTGAATCCTGGGTATGATCGGAATGTAAGAACTCTAGCACAGATGGAGAATATTCCTGACCTGCTGTGCAGCAGTTTACATGAGTAAGAACTATGAATGCACAGTAGTCACTCAGGAGTAATAATAATACAACAATGTAGTTTGTAATGCTTTGGCTAGGAATGATCAGGTAAGCAATTGTGGACAGTCAATACATGACAAAAGATTTCAAACTGTGAGTAAACACAACATGAAGTACAGTAAAAGCCTGAGATAAGATAAGGTCAGCAGATGATCTGTGAGAAAGTAGCAAGGAATGACTACACTGTGGAACTAGATCTACTATGAGTGGAGAGGGGTCTAATGAAGGTGAAACCATCTTATGTAACGAATGAAGTAAAAAAAGGAATGGCCATATGTACTCGAAGATTTATACAGAAGGCATGAAGGACAAACTCACCTGCAAGAAAACTTGGTGATGAATTGTCAAAGGTCATGGAATGTGTCAGTACAAACCTATCAAATATGAGGAGGTAGTTTTCATTTGGTTAAAGCTAGTTTTGTTGAGTGATACTTATTTCAATGCAGCTAGCCAACTTTCAGTTATGCATAATTGGTTCATCGGCGGACTTGCACTTTTCTTTTAAAGTGGTGACCCCTTAGTTAATTGTAATTAAGTGAGATGCGCAGGTTTTCTCCATCTGTTAGGAGGATGATAATCCTTCCCAATCAATAACAGAAGTTATTTAGTTTTTCAGCAAAAATGTTACTTTTTCAGCTTTATTCAATAAAATGGCTTTTGTCAATATATGCTTTAGCAGACTGACAGATGGGCAAAAAACAAAAAGCAAAAAATAAAAGAAATCTTCAGAAAGACTTCATCAAACACTAGATTGATAGAAAGAAGGGACAAACATGCATGATAAGATGGATCACCTGAAATAAGGTAACAGTTCTCATTGTAATTTAACAAGAAATAAGGATTCTTTCAGTATAGGAAGAAAATAAGTTATGAATGAAGACTGATATGCAAGTGAGATAGTGGTCACAGGAGAAGCAGAGTAGAAGATGAAAAGTTTCAAAGAGAGCGAAGGCATATTGACAAGGTGTGTTACCCTCCCCAGTATTAAAAGGTTTGGGAGGAATGCTTGATAAATATCTGAAGTAAGCCAGCTCATTAAACTGTGACCACAGAACTGATATCAGTGTCACCTTTTCTATAAGGATCATTATAGAAGTATGTGTCTCATACAGATTGTTAGGTTAGGGACAAGAATGAAACTCCTTAAGCTGGCCAAACTAATGCTGTCCCTGAGCACTTCAGTTTCATGCTAGGAAAAAGTATGAAAATCAGGTTATGCTGGTCAAGCTAATCCTCCTGAGCTTTGTTATAGCTTTAAGCAGCTGGTAACTTTCAAATTCAATTTTATCTAATTCTCTCAACAGGCTGTTGGTAAGATACTTATGATTTAGTGGACACTTTATCTGAACTGCAACAAATCCTTTTGCATGGAAGTTATAATGAGGAAATTAAAAGTATACATGCATAATTTCAAATGATGAGATGCTTTGCAAACTGTCTTTTTAAAGAGAAACGTAAGGGGGTTTTGGTGCAGATGGAAATCTTGGCCAAGCAGTGTTTCATGGAATTCATTTAATGTTTTAAGTTATTGGTGATCTTTGTTCTGCAGTCAGGAATTTGATTATTTCCCTCTTCTTTGCCATAGTGTATGACTCTGAGCATACGTTTGTTTTTTGAACACGTTATGCTCCCTAACTCTTCCTATGGCAGTCCTCTTTGAAGCCCCACAGCCACACTTGGTCTTCCAGCTTTCCATGACTCCCTGGTCTGACTTTGAAGTAGCGGAGATCAGTCTAAGGTCATCACCATCAGCTGAGGTGAGGGGGGCATTTTTGTGCCTAATTTGTTACTCCCACATCTTATTGTGGTCTTTTGGTTTAATCCAAGGGGCAGGAGAAATTGTGAGTGATTTGTTTTGCCTTCTCTGTTTTTTTTTTTTCTTTTTTGTATGGACATACCAGTAGGTAATTGCTATGTTTACATTTTGCAGCAAAATATTCTGTGTGCAAAAGAAACATCTTATCGTGGTCTTTTGGTTTACTCCAAGGGGCAGGAGTACAATGGAGGCATGCAGCATGTCACCATGCCTCTGCAGTAGCTCAGCCATGCCCACCACTCCTTCCCGTTTTTGGACTGTGACCCAAATACAACATCCTCAGTCTCCACTAAAGACTGCAGCAGGGAATGCCCATGCAACCCCCCCCCCCCCAGGAAAGGAACACTCATCCCTTCCCTGTCACTGCTAATCAAACCCAAATTATCTGAGCCATAGTCAGGGCTTTATCCCTCTGCACCACCAGAACAGCTGGACACTGAGCATATCATTTAAAGTGTACTGGTCATTTTCCAGACACTTTTAGTTTTTACTCTGCATTTTTTGCCAGTTATGCACTAGATATAAAGTTAACATTTGTCATGAAAAGAAAGACATTGTGAGTGATTTGTTTTGCCTTCTCTGTTTTTTTTTTCTTTTTTGTATGGACATACGAGTAGGTAATTGCTATGTTTACATTTTGCAGCAAAATATTCTGTGTGCAAAAGAATTATTCATTCTCAGACATAGTAAAACACTTATCTTGCCAGTTTCAGTATTTCAGTTGGCCATATGTTAAGTTTCAGAATAAAATATTCTGCCTTCTTTACATTGTCAGCAAAACTGTTGATAATATTCTCTTGCTAAAGTTTGAACACAAATACAGCAATATGTCCAATTATTTACAGCTAAGGTATTTGAGGATATCAAACAAATATGTTATTTGCTTAATATAACTCTGGTAATATTCATGCATAATACTGCATTAACAAGGAAACAAAAGAGAGCCATTCTTACCAACTAAATACAGATATAAACTTAGCTCTGTATCTCATACAGTGCAGTTTGGCATACTGCATTATTTCCAGTCTCGTGGATTACTTACCTACACCTATAGTAAGACTATGACTAATTCACTTTCCATAGATCAGGTATGTCCATTATCCCTTGGAGAGAATTGTGTAGCAACAACTGGGTTTATCTAAATAAAAATACATTCAGTTTTTCCTATACAAACAGGATGAGAGAAGAGGAAAAGGGTAGACATCATCAGATGATTGTGTAGCATAGCATGAAGTGGCAAGATATGATATGATATGATATGATATGATATGATATGAAAACAGATTCGTCAGGAGGCACCTTGGTCACAGTGCAAAGGAGAATTAAAAAAGAGGGACAGGTACATTTGGAAAGGTAATGACTCAGGCCTAATTTAATCTTTTCTTCATGGGCCCCCACTAAAAAAACAGGCTCCTTGAGCCCAGTGGACCTCCCCGGTCATCAAACTGGAAATAAATAAATAAATAAATAAAAATGACTAGATGTCTAATTCTATAACCTTACATTGCTAATATCTTCCTCCTTCTTACTTCTCTGTGATTTTGAAACTAATCTACTCTGTATATATAAGTTCTTCTTCAATGACCGCCAAATCACACATGCTCTCAGGTCACTGGATTGCAAGTATCAGCATGACTCTGTCATAATCAGTTTTGGGGGTAAATGACCTGAGATGTACAACCATGGACTATATGAGTTGAGAGACAGTGGTGTAAATGACCTGAGATATACCTCTGTGGACTATATGAATTGAGAGATAGTGGAACTCTCATATTATGTGTCCTAGGCTAGTATGAACCTAGCATTGAGCACCACTATACCTTCTCCAAAGGTAATGCCACAATATGAACAGAATAATAATTGGTTTAATTATTGGTGTTACTCCAAGGGAGTACAATATTAGTAATCATGGAATGATATGATCAACAGACCATGCTGCTTTTCCAGGGATGGTCAAAACCAGTCCCTCTAGACTTCCAAATATTGGCTAAAACATTGCACTCCCATTGTGCATTTTTAGGCCATGCCAGTCTAACAAAACGTCCAACATTACAAAACCAACTGTAAAAATCTAAAGGTGTTACTGATCAATGCCACAAGCCTAATCAAGAAACTACACTCCCTCCAAGCTGTCCTCTGAGCTGGCCTCACCTTGGAGAATGCAAACATTTGTGCAGATGCCAAGAAGTAGTTTAAAGCCATGGTGTATAGGGCTACAATGCCTTCCACATATTTAGATCAGCTACTGCACAGGCAAGGACTAAGGGTGGTGGTGTCTTGATTTACATAAAAAACAACCACATTTCAAAACTGGTCAAACAGGATGACAAGCTTGAGCTTCTCCATGTCCAAATAACCATATGCAAAGTCCTATACCATAGTTCCATACCATAGTCTTGCAAGCTAGAGTTCCACCTCTATGACCCAAGAAACATATGACACATACTTAAACTTACTGCAGGCACTCACCATTCAACCCAATACCATATTTATGGATGACTTTATCTACTCACTATAAACTGGGTATCATACAAGACCCCAAACATTCAGGCTGCAAAATTCCTGGTAATTTTCTCTGTGGTGAAGTTAGGACCATAAAGCTGTCTTGTTTGAAATATTTCAAAAAAAAAAAAAAGAAAAACTGTAATCCCTGCTAACTGTGAAACATTTAGGAACTATTTGGGTGGTACAGTGGTATGGTGGTTAATGATGTCAACTCACAATAAGAGGTTTTCTGGTTCGATTCTCAGCTGGGGTGCCTTTTGTGTGGAGTCTGCATGTCCTTTTTGCATTCACAGCTTCAGTTTCCTCCCACATTCCAAAGACGTGTCTGGAGCATTTCTCCCCAGGCCTCTGCTAAAAATAGGCTCTGTCCTAGTTGGACTTTCCTGGTCAACAAATGTTAAATAAATAAAATATTTAGATGCAAACTTCCTACTATTAAGTGGTGACTGGATAACATTTTAAGCCCACTCAAGCTCTGAGGACACTGCTGCTTATGTGGAATTGTTCACAGAGATGATGAACAATTACGTCAATAGATGCATAGAGACACCTGTGCCTACCAGGAGTAAACACAAAAGTGTGATGACCAGCAGGATAAAAAAATCTCCCATTGATCTAAGCAAGCAACTCTGAGGGCAAATCAGGTCTGATAAAGCCAAATTTCAGGTAATAATGGCCTCCCGAGCCATGGAGAACCATAAGGCTTCTTTACTTATGCCCATAACCTCAAAGGCAGTACATAACAATATGCAGAACTAATTGTTAATGGAGCCACTTACATTGAGCAGAAAGATATAGAAAATCTATTGGTCAATAAATCAGCTTTAGTTTTACCCCTCCTAAATAGCATGAAGCATGACCTATCAGGACTAGTAGAATCATTATTTCAGCATAGCCTCCAGATAAGCTTCATGCCATGTGAATGGAGAACTGTAACAATCATTTCTCTGCACAAGGGTGGAACATCTATGGACTCCAGAAACTGCAGACCCATACGCCTGACTAGTATTATATGGAAAGCCATGCAAATGATTAACAATGACATAAGAAATCATCAGATACTGGATCCAACCAAGATTGCTTTCATCAAGGGCATATAATGCCTGCTCAGTCTGGTGGACTTCTTTGAGACAGTCACTAAGGCAATAGATAAAGGCAAAATGTTGCATACTGCCTACCTTGACTTGTCCAAGGTGTTTGATACAATACCTTACTTGGACATTGTAGACAAACCTATGGAAGTAGCTATAACCTCTTATATCACCCAATAGATAGCTAGGAAGCACTCGGATAGGACCCAAGAAGTTAGGATAGAGGAGTCCACCTCCACAAAGAGGCTGTCAGCAGCAAAGTTCTCCAGCATTCTGTGCTAGGTCCACTCATTTTTGGCATCTGCTTGTCTGAAGTCAAGGCCAGCATCAAGGACCTATGAGTAACCAAGTTTGCTGACAATTGCAAACTAGGTGCAATCATAGAAGCCTCCAAAAATACAAATATCCTCCATGAAATACAGACTCAGACAAATAAATGGTGTCAGAATCACAGTCTGAAACTTAATGCCAATAAATGTGTAGTAGTATCCTATGGAAAGTAAGCATCCTTTGGACATTTCCTCATTAATAACATACCCTTAAGAGTAAATGTAGTCATCAGGGACTTAGAGAAGTATGTAGACACTAACCTGACCTTCGACCATTATATGTCTACAGAAGTAAGGAAATCATTCAATGTTTTGTAACCTATGAGCGAGGGCATGAGATCTAGGTCCAAGGAAGTCATTGTTCACTTTATTCAGTCCTCATCAGGCCAGTCTTTGAGTACAGCACTCCCTTCAGTATGTACCTGACCAGGCACATGCAACAACTGGAATGTCCATAGATTTTCCTCATAAAAAGGATGCAGGGGGTAAACACATGCTAGTGGATCATCTCAAAGCTTTATCCCTCTACTCAGTCTTTTACAGACAGTTGAGGGGTGGTCTGTGCTTGGCTTACACAAGACATCCTTGGATCCTGTTCTGATGGACCTTCTGTATATCTGCAGAACAAATAGCATCAGAAATATCTGATCTAAGGACTCAAACCTTGCTCGCAAAATTAATAGGACATATTGGAAGAGCAGGTAAGTGTCTGTGAGAATACTGCTTCTCTTGAACATCATTTGACGAAGAGTTCTTCCCTAAACCAATTTAAAGTGTAATGCGAAACAGTGGATGGGGAATCAGAAATTCACCCATGCTCTGGCACTTGTGTCCCTAATGGACAGAGGCGGCCTGTAAATGCTTGACTACCCAAGCCCTAGCCTACAAATACCCTTTAGAATAATTTTAAGGTCCCTAAACTTGTTAGATTCATTGGGATGCTTTGTTATGCTTAAAAACATCCCTGTGGTCATTAGTCTAGTATACACATATGAAACAATGAACCTATGAATGTTTCTCCATTTGTCTATCACTTCACTATCTTCATCTTCTCAGTAACTATAGTTTGTTTATAATCACTCCATGTCTGAACTGTATCATATATGTACTGTTTTTTTTCTAAATTTACTCTTGTTAAGCTGTAAAACTATATATTGTATACCTTGTGAAGTCTGATCTGTTTTACTTTTTTTTGCTCCCAGGTTAAACCTATAAATGGTCTAATGAGACAGTATTGTACCCCAGATAACAAAATCAAATACATACATTTATAAGTAAATAAATACATACGTATGTAAAGTATGAAAAATTATTTTTCACCAAGGGAGTGTTAAGACTCTGGAATGCTTTGTCGCATATATACCTCATATCGGAGTATGCATAATATGTTTAGCATGTGATATTTGTGTTTGTAAGATCACTCCCATCTATTTCTTCAACAAAGTCCTAGTACAAGCCAGTGGTAGCTGATTTTGATCCTGAAACCATAGCATGTGTTTAGTGTTTGATGAAAGTTACCACATTTCTTTACATTATTTATTTTTTTTTACATGTTTCTGTTCCATAGCACTATCTGCTATTCTTTGGAAGCATGTACACATAATGTGCAATTGTACTTTATTGTCTCAGAATCATTCAGTGTGACAGGAAACATTTGTGAAGTGCATAATAAAACAGGTTCAAACAAGCCTCCTGAGGCAGTGCTTTAGTGCACAACTTGTATGTCAATGTTTTCTCTTATGCATGCCTATTAATGAGTAAGGAATACAGCTGGTAAGAAACATTTACTGCTAATTCTAAACAAGAGGAAAAAGGGGCATCTTCATTAACTCTGACGGCTAGCAAATAGTTGTTTTAAATCCCTTGTGTTAGGAATGAAGAACAAAGACTTGGAGATGTTGATTTATAGTCATATTTCAAGATTTCCTTTAAACAATGAATTGCTCTATTTATGGCACTGATATAATACATTGTATGCCATAGATAGTTTAGTTATATCTTACTTCCACTAATTAATTTATCCAGTTTGCATTTGGTCAGACCCTGGAAGAGAGGTCATAGTCTCATTAGTATTCATACTGTCTTCTAAACCCACATCCTTGAAGGATGCAAAGGCAAGTTAATTTATCTGCCCCTTGTCAACTGAAAGCAATTAGTCAGTATATTTAGCACAGTATCTTTTAAATGACAGCAAAGAAGAGTGGCATCTGAAACTGTCAGATTAGGTCACCTGGAAATAATTATCTCTTCTGAACTTGAACTGATTTTGAACACATGCAAAACCAAAGCAGGTTATCAGGATGTCAGTTTCAGGTTGTAATTATAAAACTCGGCAAATTTCTGCAAGGTAGACATTTTTTTGAAGACGTTATATAGGGGGTCAATTATTAGTAAGTGAATTACAGGTCACTTCTCCATCAGCTTGCTTGGTTCTAGTATAGTTTAAGCACCAAATTCCTTAAAGTATGGATAGTTCTATGTTATGGTGTCCTTTGCTTAGGTCTTTATATGAGTTTCCTTGCATTTAGTCTTTTTATTCTTTCCTGTTTTTGTATTTAGCAGACATCACAATAAACTTGCAACCATATTATTTGCCTTTATTTCCATTCATTTTGTATTCAGCAGGCATCACAATAAGCACTGCGACTATATTTTTGCCTTTATTTGTACTGACTTTGCTTCTTAGCTGTTTTTACTCAGGTTGCTCTTTGTTAACTTCTATTTTATTAAACTATCTGTATAAAAAAGGCTCCATATATTAATAAAGATATGCAGATTTATGTCAGCCTTTATATTAATGTAAACATTCTTCTTCAAAATGTTAGCATAATTCTCCTTTACCTGTGTCCATAAACATTTTAGACTGAGACAGTGTCCCATGGTGCAGATGGATACATTTCGAAGTGCACCCTTGATGGCCCCTGCTTCATTAGTAGCACAGTGCTTGTGGGATAGTTCAGGGAAGGATAGGAGAGAATGGCCAGTGCCAGCTTGCCTATCCTGGCTGGGGGGGGGGGGTGATCATTTGGCACTGCATTCCCAGAGTGTAGGCATATTGCCACAGCAAGGAACCTAACAAGTGCATACTGTAAAGTTGTGTACCACATAGTCGGGAGGTTATGCATGTGACTTCTTCACACCTCTCAAAGACAGTTACTGTGGGGCTCACAGACTGCTGAGAAGGTGGGGTTAAGACAGTCTACAGGATCTCTGGAATGGCTTGCTCCCTAACACCCAGCTCTCACTTCTCCTGGAAATGAACAGGTTACAGGACACTTTCCTGTTATAGGAAGAAATCCGTCAAACAGTAACAGGAAGGAAAGCCATTGGCTTAATCCAGCAGGCACCACTTCTTCATTTTGAGCCACCATATATCAGAATCAGAACAATTTCCAGTCCAAAAAGTAAAAAGACAATTTTAGCCCAGTTTTAATTAAAATCTTTATTGTAAGGTACTATATAAAATGAATGAATGAATCAATGAATGAATACACAAAGTTCATCTATGTATCTTCTGCAAATAAATATTAGGTGTTTCATTCAATAAGATATTTATATTCCTGTTTAGGTGATTAATTAGGCAAATTTGATAGCTATCATCCTTTCACTTAGTTAGTGACAGTCATTCATACATTCATGCCATACCTCTAAACCTCATAGTGAAAAAAATCTGAGCAAAGTCTAAAATAATGGGGCAGAAGGGGGCACCAGCCCCAAAATAGGCATGTTTTAAATATTGCTCTTATAAACTTAGACAATTGCTAGAATAGCAGATTTTGTGTTTGGATACATTTTCTGAAGGATATAAAGTCTGGGACTCAAGCATATGTCATTATTTATTTACTTCAGTCTTCAGTAATTTGCAAAAAGAAAACACAAATCTTATGAGGAACCGGCAAAAAATATGACATAAAAATCTTGACATTCTTTGAAAATCTTGACAGTTGAGAGGTTTCCTTATTTCTGTAATACCTACTTTGTCCTTGTCAGGGTTGCAGGTGATCCAGAACCTATACAGCAAGCAAGGGGTGTAAGACAGAGAACTAATCCTAGACTGGATGCCAGTCTATTTAATATATAGTTCATTTCAAACCACAAGTGTACCCTTACTCACAAACTAGATACATAGCTGTGGGCAATTTAGATGTTTGCAATTCACCTAGTGGCATGTTTGTCAGATGTGGGGAGACATGCAGTTTCTGGAGAGACTCCAGCCAGGATCAAACTACAAAATCAAATCAAGAGATTAAAAGTTAAAAAGTAGATTGTCTTTAAATGTAGAGCAGTGTGTTGTAAATTGGTCACTATTTCCATCGAAATGGCTTTCATATTTATGCAACCTGGCCTGCACTTTAAATACTGGATACAAGTCATTCTGGAGTTTTTCACACACACACACACACACACACACATATATATATATATATATATATATATATATATATATATATATATATATATATGGGTTTACCTTCAGATGGTTGACCGAAGGATGGTCGAGCACCTATGTCCAAAAGAGTGCGGCAACATCCCACAATTGTGAATGCAGATGTTGCGAATTGCAAAATCCTGTACCCTTTTTGACCCATGTTAGCACTTGTTTTTGGATGTAGAGCAGTCAGAAATGTCGATTTCAGTGTATTTATGACATTCTGACTGTTTGGCATGCTAGGATTCGGTAATAAAATTTGCACATATACAGGTTTGAGCACTGTGTGCTCGACATACCTCTCAACCTGGAAACATCAAAAATCTGGACAAGGGCTATGAAAAATAGGTACAAATCTGTACACTGATTAACACCTAATTTGCATACATAATTACGTAACCCCACCCACTCCGATGGAATTGTGGGATACCAACTTTCGAATGCAAACTGAAGAACAAACAACCAAAATATGGCACCAGAGTCCCCCTGCAGCCATTCCAATGTCCCGTTACCTGGCTATTTCGCCCCATTTACCATAAACATTAATGGGTGCATACTGCTTTACTTCTACAATGATTATTTGGATTTTATTTTTATATTTTGAGGCACATCAATGCACAAACACTAACAAACATCTGATAAACAAAGCAATACTATCTCACAATGAAAATAGACTTTGCATTAAAACTTCTCTGCCCTTGAAACTCACATTCATTGAAACAGCATTTAAACCTGCACCACATCCAAAGAAAATGCATCTGGCCAGTGGTGGATAAAGATTACCGTTGGGCTGTTTTCAAATCATTGGCCCCTTGCACACAAAACAAGAAACATACATGTGTTCTTTTCTTTGATACACCTGACTTTATTAAGTTATATTCCTTGTATAAAACAGCACACTTGTTAGATAGACCACATTTTAAATTTATTGTTTGAATGAACATTTTTCCAGTAGGCTGTACTGTAGGCAATGGAAGAAAATGCATGAACCAATAATTACAAAACTGCCCAATTAAGAACATTTCTATCATAAAAGTCTACTTCCACACCCAAACTATAAACAGAATGACAGCAGTGTAAGCCACAGGCATCTTGCACAGCTTCTTGCACTTATTTTCAGTTTTAGTTTTTTTTTTTTTTTTTTGGGGGGGGGGGTCAAAAACCAGGGACACATTTTAAACATTGCTTGTATAATTCTGGAAAGTTGCTAGAATAAAATGTTGTGTTATCACCATGCATGTTACTGGCAAGTCTTGAACCCAGAACACTATACACTACAGTCAGTGCAACATACCACTATGATAAATCAGCAGTTTAGACAATAGGAAGATTGAGCCAATAATGGGGGAATAGTAAATACAACTGACTAAGTTCTCACTCACCATAAAACCTGGACAAACAACAAAGCCAATAATGGGGGAATAGAAATTCTATTGTCACCATAGCTCTCAACTCTTAGCACAAAAAAACAATGTGGCAAAGCTGAGAAATGGTGGTGGCTAGGGACTTTAGGCTCTTTTTACCCTGTACCAATGGTACAGGGTTTGAGCCTAAATACCTCTAGCCACCAGGTGTATTACATCGGGGTATTTTCACACAGGCACACATACACATGCACACACACACGTCCAAGACTGCCATGCCATTGAGAAAAGGGAATATTCTAAGAAATGGTAATCTTGGACTTCCTTTATATAAATCTGCATTTTCATTCATAGAGCCTTCACATTCCACATATGAGCATTTCAAATATTTATCACATTTTACTAGGTTGGTTGTAACACAGTGGCACAGAGCTAACTCAGGCTCAATTATCCTAGATGTAGTTTTTATCACACTTGACAGGAACTACATTATATAAAGCATACCTTTCAGCTTTCTCATTGCTGCCAGTAGCACTTTCAATGTTTGTGGCATAGAACATAGCAGGTTACCCATTACCACTACTTATAACAAATTAAAACATTACTTCCTGCTTTTTTGTATCACAAATGTTATATGTCTTACGACATTGTTAGCCTTAGAAGCAGACAAATCAGTTTTAAATAATGTAACATGAACTGATAAGAGTTCTACTAAAGATACTGACTAAAGATTAGACTTCTTTTGATCAAGGTGCATTTCCCATTTTCTTACTACTAGGTAAAGCTCTTTTATACCTCTGTACTTCAAAACATTCCAACGTTTTTTGCTTTACTGTTGATATCTAATACAGATTTTAAAAGTATATTTTAAATCATGCACCTGAAATGCATCTCAGAGTTTACTAGGCTTTCCACATTAAAACTCCAGTTATAAAATATTGGTTGCACTTCGGGAGTTATATCAGCCCTAACCACACTCTTCACAGACAGCAAAATGCTAGTTTTGGCAGCTCCACTGCCTGAGCTGGTGGCAGTTCAAGTGATTGTAAAAGATCCCACACCACTTATCTAAAAAAGAATACGTCAACTTCCCCCATGTTCTCTGACTAAATCCCCCTAGTTAGTATGAGGACCATCTCAGGTCAGTCCTGAAAAAGAGGTTGTTGCCCAAGTGGGACTAACCTAGCTAACAAAATTATAACATAAATAAATAATACATTAGTCACAAGTAGTAACAGTCTCAATTCTGAGCTACAGATTTAAGGATAAAGAAAATATTATTAGGTAAAATGACCCAAATTATGGACACTTTTTAAATTATGGTACTGCTAGCTTAGAACTTCTGAAAACATTTTCTAATTTTAGGACTTACCTAAGTCCAGCACGAACAGCAGCAAAGCAAAGCCACAGAGCAGCTCAGGCAGGCAACAGATTTTACCATTTGGCAGCATAGTCGCAGCAAGTCTCTTCCTCTCGCAGGCAGCAGAATGCAGATTAAAAATGAATGGAAGGAAAGCAGCTTGATGTAAGTCCCTCTCGCAAGTGTTTCTGTTCAAAACGGCGGCAAAGCAGCTTTTCAAATTCTCGGCAGCAGCAACTGCTCGCAGCCAGCCGGAAATTATGACGTGAGTTCAAGGAGCTCAATTCCGACTGGCTGGTAGTGCTGACGGAACTGACGTCATCGCGCACATGATGACGTCAGCTCTGACAGCACGAAAATTAAAAAAATAAAAAAACAAAAGCAAAGAAATCGGAAATGAAGGGGTGCCACTCGGGAATCATGGCACCCCTTCATTTGGACCCCAAAACTCGGTAAAAACCGAGTAATTTGGGACGGTTGGGAGGTCTGGTGCTCGACCATATGATGGTGAACCATATATATGTATATATCCGCATACACACACACACACACACACACACACACACACACACACACACACACACACACACACACACACACAACTCTATTTAAAATTAACTTATTTCAGTGTTTCCAACTTTTACATTGTATCTTATAATGTTTTACGATATGTAGTTATTTGGATTCTTAAATTGCATTTGCTGTATCTGTCCCAGTTTCCTCCTTTGTTTAAGTGCCGGAAATGAAATATAAACACTGATGTTGTTGGGTGTACTGTATGGCAAAGAATGTATTATTAATAACTATAGTATTCTGGAATGCTCTCAAGAAAATGAAACATATATTTTTTATATTGACCTGTGTATAGCTTAACTCATTTGCTAATCAGAAAAAAAGGAATAGCAACCTTTGTAAAATGTCTATCCAAAGCAGAAAAGTTGAAGTATGCCTTTGGAGGAGAAAGTCTGCTTCAGAATACTTTAATTTCTTAAGCCAACTGATGGATTGAGATAGACTACCTAGTAATACAGGCTACAATCATTTTTACCACACTTTTCCATACTCCTTGATTTTCATCAGCTTACCTTACTGGGGCTGAAGGTTTGCACTGTCCCTCTTCAGAATTTCATTTTTTTTTTTTATGCAAAAAGATGTATTTCAGTTAACAGGTAGTAACAATCACTTATAGCTATGCTCATCTTTTTACTTTAGTTAGTTATTTTAAGAGTGCTTTCCTTTCTGTCAATTTGTCACATCAGCAGTACCTGTAATTTAAAAATGCCCCTGTTTTGATACCTTTGTCCATTATTCTGGGCATAAGACGTTGATAACTATGGATCTCACCAAATCTTTCATAGCAATGCTTCACTTACTTATCAATTTATTTACTTATGAACATTTGATTACCGGGAAAGTCCAAATGGGTAGATGCCCCTTTTCAGAAGGCCTGGGGGAAAATGTTCCAAAGTATTATAAGAACAATGATTTTATAATCTTCAGAAATAATACAGAAAGATCCACAGTTTGAATAATTCTACCAGATTAGTCATAATGTGAAAGCACTGGTTAAGAACAGATGCAAATTAAATGACAATGATTTAATATTTAGAGAAATGTTAGCCAGTTTACAGAGAAATTAAAGGTAAATTAGTATAATAAAAATAGGAATTGCAATATGAAATGACAGAAAAAAATAACGTTATGACATATTTAGAAAGAGATTCAGAGGAGAGAACCTGACTGAAGTAATGAAGTGGATGAAGAAGAGAGAGTAAGGCGGTATAAGTATGAATAGGTACTTCTTCATATTCAGGGTTATATTTTATTATTGGATTCAGCAAGAACAGAGTCAGATTTTGGCTAGAAAGTTTTTTTAGAGTGGTTTTGGAGAACTGGAGAGAGGGCATTGACCTGATAGATATAGGTAAGGAGTCTCAAACCTTAGCAACATCGTATAAGTTCAGACCATGGCCAAAAGATTTTATAGACCTGTGGAGAGAGAAGAGTTATTGATCACTGGATGACAATGACCAACTGGGAAGATAGCTGTGTAGAATGATACTAAGTGCTGTGCAACCAGATGGATGCTGGGTAATTTTATAGGTGCTAAAAATCACTATATATGTAGGCTGAGTCATTAGTTCTAACCAATTTAGGCTTTTTAGTGGTATACAGTGATGGATTCTAAAAGGAGTATTTGCTGCAAATTTAGCCATTTATCATACCATTGTTCAGGTTTTGGTTTTCGTGATGTCTGGAGGTTATTAAGGATGGAAGTGCCATAAAGTAGTGAGGGCAGTAGGTAAGTAGAGGTGAGAGTAGTTTTAGTTGCCTTGGTGAGAAACTTTTGGCTTTGTAAAGCATCCTTATTTTTTTTTGGTGAGTTTATGTAATTTTGTAAATGGAGATGAAATTTAGATTCATAGGTTCATAGGTATGTATTAGGCTATCTGCCTGAAGGCATTTATAAGCCTAGCCGGAATGTGTTGGCTTTCGCTGCCCCCTTAGATTAGTTCCCTGTGCCTCTGTCCAGCAGAACCATTGAAGTGATCCCTGGAGTAAACTTTCTGTTTCCCATCCACTCGTCAAGGTTTCTCTTGAAGAGGGTTAGTGAAGAGCTCTGCCTAATGTAGATAGGAATCTTGTTCCAGAACATGGGAAGTCTCTGGGACAGGAATCTATCCCTCCAGAACGTCCTATTTATTGTTGTGGTGAGGTTTAGATCCCTGGAGCGTGTGGCTTGAGGGGATATGGTTTTCCTTAGGTGGAGCATGTCCATCAATTCTGGGTTGGACATGGCCTTGTATGTCAGGCAGAGATCACCTCTGAATAGGTGGTATGCAACTGAGTACAGCTGGAGTTTCTTCAGTCGAGCTGCATAGGGCATCTGCTTGAGGCCAGTGATCCTCTTGGTGAGGAACTTCTATGGTCTTTCCAGTTGTTGCAGATGTCTTGTAAGGTACATCTCAAATGGGGCATTGTACTCTATGATGGGTCTGATGAGTGATGCATAGAGGGGCCCCATGACCTCTTTCGATCTGGATGCAAACCCTTTTGTGATTAGGTGGGCCACATAGAAGGATTTTCTAACCACTTTGGCAATGTGATTATCAAAGGAGAGGTTACTATCTTCTTGGGTCCCCAGATCCTTTATTACGTCTTCCATATTTAGGGGGCTACCACCTATGTGGTAGTTTGTGGGTACTTTGTTTTTTCCAAAGGGGATGACTATGCACTTTTTGGCATTTAGCTTGAGACCATGGTTATGACACCAGGTATATGTCTCAGTGAAACCCTTTTGGAGGATGTCTGTGTCAGCCGGAGAGTCAATTATAGCCCCTAGTTTGCAGTCGTCTGTGAACTTGGGGAGCCATAGCCCTCCTGTGCTTGCCTGTACCTCTAAGAAGTATATTCCAAACAGGAGGGGTCCTAGGACTGAGCCCTGGGGAACGCCACTTGTAACATGTTTAGAGTCAGAACTAGCTCCTGCAACTCTTATCGTGTGGGTTGTGTCCCTGAGCCAGTTGGCAACCCATCTCATGACATAGGGGTTTATGTTCAGGCTGGTGAGCTTGTCTATAATACCTGAGTGGGGAATAGTGTTGAAGGCCTTTGTGAGGTCTAGGTAGGCTGTGTGGACCACTTTTCCCTCATCTATAGCCTTAGTAACTCTCTCAAAGAAGTCCACCAGGTTTAGGAGGCATGATCTGCCCTTAACAAAGCCGAACTGGGCTGGGTCCAGTGTTTGGAGGTTTCCAATGTCTCTGTTAATGAGATCCATGATGATGCACTCCATAGCTTTGCAGACCATGCTAGTAAGGCTTATAGGAAAATAGTTCCCGGGGTCCATTGTGGCTCCACCTTTGTGGAGCAGAATAACCGCTGCTGTGTACCACTTTGTGGACACGTAGCCTGTGGAGAGACTGAGTTTAAACAGTGTGTTTAGGTGAGGGGTTAGTTCATCTTTGAGCTCGTGTAGGATGCAGCCTGGGACACTGTCCAGTCCCATTGATGCTGTGTTTCTGGCTTTGGAAAGGGCTGTTTTAACCTGAGTGTCTGTGATTTCAGGGGCACTACATTCTTCTGGTATAGTTATGGGCCCTTTTCAGGGTGTGGGGGGGTGAAATTTGCACTAAAGCTGCCTGCCAGGATGTTGGCTATCACAGTCGGTTAAGTGTATTTTGTGCCATTTTGCACTAACTCCGAGCAGATCTGAGAATTGCCACTTAGATTTTTGACATAGCTAAAGAATGCCCTGTGGTTATCTTTGGAATCCATTGCAATTTTTCTTTCAAAGCTAGCCTTTGATGATTTTATGAGGGAACGTAGTTTCTTGCTGATACTGATCAGGGATGTCTTCCCTTCTTGGGATTTTACTTTTTTCTGTACTAGTTTCAACCTTCTATTGTATAGCTTGTTTATGGCATGGGTCCACCAGACTGGTTTCCTTTTTTTGGAGGAGTGAGTCTTGGTTTTGTTTGGGATAGCATGATCCATGCATTTTTGTAGGTGCCCGTAGAGTGCATTAGTAAAGGATTTTGCAGCTTGGACAGCATAATCCTTTAGCATGGGGGTTTTGAAACTTCCCACCTTGGTCTTAAGTAACGTGAAGTTTGCTTTTGAAAAGTTTTTCATGGTGGTTTCTTTGACCGGGGGTGGTGGTGGAATGTGGATATCCAGAGTGATTAGTTTATGGTCAGATCTAACCAGCGAGGGGTTGACCTACGGTGTGGAACACCAGTAGCCCATGTTGGTGATGACCAGGTCCAATATGTTGTCACCTCTGGTGGGGGTGTTAACCAGTTGATCCAGGGTGTTTGAGTTTATAAATTCTAGGAAATGTTGGGCCAGGGAGTTCATACTTGAGTTGTTCTCCCAGTTAATGTTTGGATAATTGAAATCACCCAATATCAGGGTGTTTGGTAGGACCTTTATGTTTCCCAGTGTTTCCAGGAATGTGGAGTGGGGGTCCTGGGACATGGTGGGTGATCTGTAGCAAGCTATAATTTGAATAGCAGTTTTGCCCATTGTTAGTTACACCTGGATGATCTCTGAAGCATCGTGCTGTGCCACTAACCTGGAGGTGTGGGTATCCTTGATGAATATGGATACTCCCCCGTCTTTTGTATTTCGGTCTGGGTTTTGTGTCCAAAATGTATGGTATGAGTTGTAGTCTGGTAGTGCTGGGGTGCTCTCTGGAGCCTTAAACCAGGTTTCTGTTACTGCACGTATATCGATTTTCTCCATACTGAGTAGTGCCTCGAGTGCGTGCATTTTGAGGTTTAGACTCTGACATTGAGCAGCATTACCCTCAGTTTTTTGTTACTTGTGCTATTTATGGAGGTGGGTTTGTCTTTTGAGCCTTGCCTAAAAAAGGCACTATGGGGGTGGCAAGAGCCTTGGCCAGTATTCGAAAGCCTAAGGGTGACAGGTGCAAGCCGTCTCTAGCAAAGAAGCGTGGCTTGTCGAGCATGTCATCCCAGGCTGACAGACAATGGATCCCCTTTGAATGACACCAGAAGCTTAGCCAATTGTTGAAATTGATAATTTTTTCTCTATACAGTGGTATCATTCTTGGTGAGGGCAGGATTTAAGATTATCATCCACTGTCTTCCCTAATAGTTTGCTATGAGAAATCACTTTAATGGTTGTATTATTAAGACAGAGGATTTTAATTTTTTTTTTCATAAGAGACGGATTTTGGGGTAAAAAAGTTTGTTTTTTTGGGAGGGGTGAGCATGAGTTTTGTGAATTACAAAGCCACGTTTCAGTGGCTGTTAAAGCTTCCTGTGTAATTTTTTGGAGCTGTGCCATGTTATCAGAAGTGGTTATTGGTGTGGAATCATCTGTGTATTGTATTATGGAGGCATGTTGTATGGATCCGTGGAGGGTGTTAATGAAAATATTAAAGAAGAAGGGACCAACAATAGAGCCTTGTGGTACACTGTTGGTGACTGGGAGATATGGAAATGCCATTTTACTGACTGACACAGATTGGATAGGAAGCTTTTGAACCATAGAAGGGTGGGCTGAGATCTAATGAGGACATTAGAAGTAGAGGTCTGTTGTGAAAAACTGTGTTGAAGGCTTTAAACAAGTCTAGAAATAAGAAAGGGACTGATTTGCCATAATCTCTAGCTTTATTGACAGTATCTGTAAAGGCAAAAAATGCAGTGTTAGTACTACAGGAAGGATGGAAGCTGTGTTATATTGGGGACAGGAGATCTTACTGCAGGAGATAGTTTTGCAATTGTTTTTGAATACATTTTTCAAGTATTTTGGAGTGGGGTAATATTGTCATAGGTCTAAAGTTAGTAATGTCTGCTGAATTTCCTCCTTTGTGTAGAGGGATAATGTGTGATTTTTTTCCCACGGAAAGGGAATGTCGGATTCCTGGACTGACCTATTTGAAATGATTAGATATAATAGGCAATACTGTCAGCTGCTATTGTAAGATACCCACTTAGAAGGTTGTCAGCTGAAGAAGAACATAGTTTAAGTCATTTAAAAGTAGTTTTATATAGGATGTGGGAACATGTTTGAAGGCGAGAGTGGATGTGGTTATATGTGGCTGATAGCAGGGTTAGAATTAGATGTTGAGGAATCCATGGTTAGGCATGCTATATTAACTATGAAATAATTGTTGAATTCTATTGCAGTTTAAAGGTGAGTTATTGGGGGGAGGGGGGCGATGTTAGAGTAGAATTTTTAGCTGGGATGTAAGATTTCTTTAATGACTTCCTACCCTCAGATAAATTTTTACAGAGAACAATCAGTTTATTGCCAGCTGAAAGCAATAAACAAAAAAGCAGAAAGTAACTTTCATTGGATAAACCAATACATCAGAAGAGTGTTATATATACCAAAACACCATTGATTGATATTACATACCTAGTTGCAAAAGGGCTCAAGCTCAATATACATAAAGCTTATCTGACATGAATGAAATTAAAACAAATATAAAATACTACCAAGGTCTTTTCAATTTTCTGCAAAGTCTTAGAACAAAGAGAAATGCATTAACGCATAACACATGCCTGCACTGTGAAGGAAGATGGTGTCTGAGTGGTAGCTGATACCAAAGTGAGGGGAGATTTAGCAATGCATTTTACTACAGTGACCCACCCACCCTCTGGTAATTTTTAAGGACAGCAGTCAGTTTACAGAGAGTACAAAGCAAATAATAATGCGGCACAAAGTAAACATTCATTGGATTTATCAGGATGCCAAGAGTGTTGTATAAACCAAAACACCAACAACTGACAATACATAATACTTATTAAAGGACACAAGCTCAACATACATTAAGCTTATTTGACTTGAATAAAATCAGTACAAATACAACACACTACCAAGGTCTTTTCACTGTTCTACACAGTCTTAGAACAAATATAAATTTAATAACACATTACGTACTGCATGCGAAGAAAGATAGTGTCTGAGCAAAAATGGAGATGAAAGTGAGGGGAGATTTAGCAAAACATTCTAATACACTGACCCTCCCACACTCTGGTCATTTACTTCAGAGAGGAATCAGTTTATACTCAGTCAAAGAAATGAGCAAGGAAGCACAGAGCAAAGCAGGTCTTCTTTATTTTACTGAGTTGGGCCTTGTGGCAGAGTTTACACAGTATCGGGGCCAGGGTTGGATGTAGTGATCACAGGCTCTGAAATGAAAGAAAGGAGAAAAGCTCTACTGAACTGTAATATTAAATTGGTGCAATAAAGTTAATACTTATTCCTAGAGACAGAGGGAGGACCATGGAAAGTCCCAGGAGGAGAATATGGAATATTATAAGTGTAGTGAGATGGTAAGAAAGTTTATGAATGTAAGGTCATAATAGGTTTCACAGTAGCTATTCTAATAGAGAACCATGGTAATACAGTATATATAGAGAGTTTTATAGAGCAAATTATGAAACATACCACTACACTGATAAGCATAATATAAAAGCATCACTTAGTAAACATTCATGGGATTGACCATTAAGTCAAAACAATGTTTTATTTACCAAAATACCAACAACTGATATTGAATACATACTTGTTAAAGAGCACAAGTTGAACATACATAAAGCTTATCTGATTTTAATGAAATTGATAGAAATACAACTCACTACTAAGGTCTTTTCATAGTTCTACACAGTCTTAGAACAAATCAAAATGTAATAACACATGACACAGACCTGCACCATGAAGAAATATGGCATCTGAAAAATATGGCATCTGAATGGAAGTGGAGACCAATGTGAGGGGAGATTTAGCAATACATTCTACTACAGAGACCCTCTTTCACTCAGGTTATTTATAAGAGACAGCAATCAATTTATAGCCAATAGAAAGTAATTAACAAGGAGACATGAATAGGTTTTCTTTCACCTGGGATTTGTGGCAGAGTTCCTGCATTATCAGGATCAAGGCTGGGTGTAGTGACAACAGATTCTGAAAGGAAAGAAAAGAGAAAAACCCTACTAAACTGTAATATAATATCATATTGGTACAATAAAGTTAATACTTATTCCTAGAGATGAAGGCAGGTCCATGGTGAATCAGAGCAAGAGAATATGGGGTATTGTAAGAGTAGATAAATGGTAAAAAAGTTTATAAATGTAAGGTCAAAATAGGTTTAGCAGGAAGTATACTGGTGGATAACAGCAGTTATACTATATATATATATATATATATATATATATATATATATATATATATATATATATATATACATATATATGGTTTACTATCAAAAACACGAAAATCACTTATGCAAATGGTGATTTCCACGACAAATAACGTCGACTCATACATATTAATTAGGTTGTATGGTCGATGCAACAAAGTCAACAAATTCTGTCGACCATAGTTTGTAAATCTCCCATTTACTGCAATGCTGTGAGTCCATGCCCTGTGTACTTCCTTCTAAACGGACGTACACATGAATGTTGACATTCCGACTGTCGCTCCTACCGTGATCGAGGAGGTGGCTGTCATTGTCAACCTTTTGACTGTAAACCTAATATATATATATATATATATATATATATATATATATATATATATATATATATATATATATATATATATATATCTGTACAGAGCAAACTATGATAACATAGTGCTACACTGATAAACACAATATAAAATTGTCACTTAGTAAATATTCATTGGATTAACCAGTATGTCAAAAGAGTGTTATATCTACCAAAACCCCAGAAATTTAAATTAAATAGATATTTGTTAAAGGAAAAAGGCTCAACCTACATAAAATGCATCTGACTTGAATTTAATTGATACAAATACAACACACTACCAAGGTCTTTTCATTGTTCTACACAGTCTTAGAACAAATAAAAATCCAATAACACATGACACATACCTGCACTGTGATGAAAGATGGTGACTGAGTTGAAGTCGAGACCAAAGTGAGAGGAGAGTTAGCAAAACATTCAACTACAGGGTCCCAACCTCCCTCTGGTAAGTTATTACAGAGAGTAATCAGTTTATAACCAATACAAAGCAATTAACAAGGAGACACAAAGTAGAAAAGGTTTTATTTTAATTACTGAATGCAGATATCAAAAAGGTATTGAGACTAAGTAACTCACATATACAATGTAATCTACTAGTCAAGAGAAATATGGTCCTTGGACTACTCCTTTGGGAGAAACGTCACACCCACATTCCAGCACAGGACAGGAACGTATTTGAATAGCTAAACTGACGACACGTCAAGGCTTTTCATGTTATACTTGCTTACATTGTACAATGAAAAATTTATCACGAAAAACTGTGGACCTTGTGTCAAAGGCTATAAATGCACAATGACAAAACTCTCATTTGTTTGCAGTTGTGCATTGTGGCAGAGCTCCTGCAGTACAGGAGTCAGGTTTGGATGTAGTGACCACAAACTATTGCACTATGATAAAATTCTTAGTAAAAACTTTTGTGAATCAGGCTTTGTGGCAGAACTGCTACAGTATCAGGGTCAGATTTGAATGTTTTGACCACAGCCTATTGCACAGTGACAAAATTATTAGTAAAAACTTTCAGGAATTAGGCTTTATGGCAGAGTTCCTGCAGTATAGGAGTCAGAGTTGGAAGTAGTGAACACAGACTGTTGCACCATGACAAAATTCTCAGTAAAAACATTCAGGAGTGGAGCCTAGTGGCAGAGCTCTTGCAATATCAGGGTCCAGGTCAGATGTAGTTACCATGGATTCTACACTGTGAAGGAAAATGGTGATTCTCCCAGAATGTGCCTGGAAATCTGTGTTGAACTGCATTTCTGTTCTTCTACCTTGAATGATATTTGGAAGTTTAAAAATATAGAAAGCACAAATAAGTTTACAATGCTATTGTGCCTGACATATGTTCAAGTAAGGGAATTTTGTTTTTATTTATGTATTTGTGTGTTAACATCATGCATTTTCTTTTATTCTACGTTTAATTCTAACACCTGCTTCATAAAAGAATAGAAGAAATAGTTTAAAAAGTATCTGTACCAGTGTCATGGGGTTCTTTTCTAGCTTTAGACATACCTCTTAAATTCTTTGCCTAAGATATCTGGACAAAGCCTGAACTAATGGGGCAAGGGGGTGTCTACTACAAGTGCACATATGTTTGTTGCTCAGAACATGCTTGCTGTCACTTCCGCTGAATTGCAAGTGTCCTAACTCCCACTAGCCAGATCCTTACTAATTATCTATTCCTCATACTACCAACCCTGTTGAACAGCATAGCCTTACCAGAACCCCAATTATAACCCTAAAACTCCCATATGGTCCCTAAATTTAACAATAGCACTTCCTTCCCTAACCCAAATTTCTACAATCACTCCTTAACCATAAAACTCCCCTCCTGCTTCCAAAATCTAAAACTCCCTTCCTGCTCCCTAAACCTAAAGTCCCTAAACCTAAAACTCCCTTCTTGTTCCTAATCCTAAAGTCACTTATATCTCCCTACCCATAAAACCACACTCTGCTTCCTAACCTAAACTACCTTCCTGCTCCCTACATCTAAAAGTTATTTCCTGCTACTTAGACCTAAATTCTTTGAATGCACCCTAACCCTAAATTTCTTTCCACTCCCTATCCCTAAAAGTCACTTAATGCTCCCTAATCCTAAAATTTCCCTCCTGCTTCAGAAACTTTATTTCCCCAATGACTCCCTAACCAGAAACTTCTATCCAAACTCCTACACATAAAACTCCCCATTCCCTAACTCTAAACCTAAATCCTACTACCAGTCACTGCATGATGCTATAGGCTATACTCCCGCCCCCTCCGAACCCTCTCCCCAGCTACCGCATGATGCTTGACCAAACTTGACTACTATGCTTGGTTGAGGTGCAACATCTCCACTCTCTCCACGCATACTCTGCATGCAGTCAGTGTAAACTACAAGACACCCAAATCCCTGGCTGTGAAAAAGTGGTCTTTGACTGCCTGGGTCTAGTGCACTTGTAGCAGACTCAGAACAGGGCAAAAAATCAGAGGCAATTTCTATATATTACTTTGACTCACTTAAAAAGTTAATTGCACAGGTTTGGCATTAATGTACATTTTCTGAGCAATGACAAACATAAGATTCTAATGTCTAACTTTATTGACTGTCTGCAATCCTTAGTGATTAACCAGAAAATCAATCATTTTATTTTGAAGGACAGGGCAAACATATTAGACAAAATCAGGGATATTCTGCAGAATATGGGATATGTGTGGCTTTAGGTAAAACTTTATTGGTTGCATTTGAAGTGGCATTCTCATACTTTGGCTTACATTATAGACACAGCATACATTTGTATAACACCATCTTTGTAAATTGAAGTACATTTTCTAATTGTTATTTGTATCTTTTGTTATTTATATATGATCAACTGCCATGAACTGAATGAAACTTATAAAGAAGATGAAAAAATTCAGTACATTGTTTGACAATTTGGACTATAAGTCAAAACAGCTGTTACAAAATGAGTGACTGTGATTCACAGAGGATAAGCACAGTGTACAGTACAAAACAATATGGGTAGTGGTGGTGCACAGAGTGTGGATGGTTCAAAGACCCAGACTGTGTGCATGCAGGAGGAACATAAGACCATGATATGTAACACATGCAAATGAATGCATGAAGCTGTATAAATTAGGAACCCCATGCATATGAGCCACCAGGAATATGCAAATGAAGGAATCTAAATGGTAAACTGGTTCAGAGAGAGACACATATACAGTGGTGGCACTGTGTGGCAGTACTTAACCATTTTGAATGCCAAGATCAGTGGTATCCATAAGAGGAACTATGCCAGGAATTGCAGCAGCAGTATCACTGTATCATGTGTTGATAGCAGTGGTTGGATCCAGTGCTAACAGTGTTGTGCATTGAGGTCATCAATGCCATTAGAGAGGAAAAAACAGTGCCGAACGTATCACCACCTGATAGGCCAACATATAGCTGAACACTACTGAGTAAACAGAGATAATTTAAGGGTTCTAGCTGAACTGTATTTGGCACAAGCTGACGTGAGGAGAATATAAGGTATGCCTATTCCTATCAACACAAAGTTATACATACCATTATCAGTCTTAGAAACAGGAACATTCTAGACACATATGGGGGGCACATTAGGGATATACATGTATCAGCCTCAAATTTGTAAACCAGTTCCATGACATTATGCTACAAAATGTGGAGCAGCATATCTGATTTCCCAGGACACCAAGGAAGAGAACAGAACCTGTGTAACCCTTTTTTAATTTTTCCAAATCTTTTTGGTTTCTAATACCATGATGGGAATGGACCCCATTCCTAAGTCAAAGTATGATTAAAGTTCATGAAATTAGCATTGTATCAATCTACGATGTCAGCCAGAAGTGCTCTTTGCAGACTATCAATGTCCCTAGTAATGATTTCTGCAATCCATATGGAGTTACATATATCTGTAGCATATCTAAATATGATTGTAGATTCTTTTTTATAAGACACGTTGCTCCTTCTACTATTGGAACTGTCTGGGCATCTTTCTTCTCTTCCACATTGCTCTCGTTTCTGCTGCAAATCCTGATATTTTATGACTTTGTGTTTCTCTGCACATACACGAGACACTGTAGTCAGTGGGTGTAGTAATTTCAATGATCAATGCTATTGTTGTCTTCTTTTCATGGACTATTATATCTGGTTTTCTTACATCTGTCTTTTGAACTTTTGGTAATGGGTGAATATAAACGTCACCATTTTCTATGATGCTTTGTGGCTCATGTTTTCAGTGTTTTTCAGCCACTTCAATACCATAATATAACCTTCTGAGCTGGGAATTTTCTGGTTAAAGGTTTATAGTGCCTGAATATTTGAACTGTATCTTACTGAAATTGGTTCACCTTGTTTGCTCTAGCATAGACTAGATCCAGGCCTACTGAATCTAGCTTTGTTTATATGCTTGTTGTTTGTTTGCTTGTTATTTCCCTGGAAGCTAATTCCACTTAATACGCAACTTCTCAGTGCTTCTGTGGATCACTAGTGATATCTGCATTGCTTACTGTACTTATTTCCTTGTTTCACTTGAAAGAAAGTTACTGTTTGTCGTTTTTGCATTTAGTTACTTGTAACACATTGCACTCAAGTTACCTGGCACTTGCTCACTAAAGCAATTATATAAGTCAGCACTAAAAATTAAAAGCACTACACCCTCACTCCCCACTGGCCCTTGTTTTCAATTAAGGATTTCCCAATATTATTCTAGCATGTCCAAAGGTCAGTTGTCAATCTCCTCTCCGTTCCAGCTGGTGGATCTGGGAATCTTGAGGCAATGTTATAACTGCCTCATGTACACAGACAACCCTCTCCTCCTCCCACATAACACAAATACTTGCAGAGATGCAGCTATTTAGCCAAACTGGAGGCTGAGCTCTCTCAACTCAGGACTGGCAAGACCAGACAGGAGGAGAAGGCAACTACACACACCACAAAACCAGCCTCACATAATGCTACCACTCCACTGAATCAAACACATAAACACACAAAGACATACTCGGAGGCTCTGAGTAAAAATTTACCTAAACAGCAGAGGCCTCCAAAGCAGACACCCAAACAACTGCTACCTCAAGACACCCCACAAGCAACACATAAACCACAAAAGCAGTGTGCAAAGCAGTCACAGCCCTTAAGGCCAAATACAACACCAAACATACTTGTCATAGGTGACTCCATAGTCAGACACACTGACGTCCCACTCACCAGGCTGAACAAGGAGAGGGTCACAGTAAGCTGCCTATCGGGCTAGAATCCGCCACATAACACAAGCACTTCGGGTCACTCCATGGCAAGTACAAATATGACACAGTCATTGTCCATGCTGGTGTGAACGACCTGAGACGTACCTCCCTGGACTACATCAAAAAAGACATAGAGGAGCTCTCTGATTATGTAGCCCAGGCAGGTATGACCCTAACCCTGAGCAGTATCCTTCCTTCACCAAGAATGATGCCACAATATAGAGACAAGATGATCAGCTTTAACAATTGGCTTAATGTCTGGTGTCATTCAAAATGGATCCAGTGTCTGTCTGCCTGGGATGACATGCTTGACAAGCCACGCTGCTTCACAAGGGACGGCTTGCACCTGTCACCCCTGGGATTCCGGATATTGGCTAAGGCTCTTGCCACCCCCATAGTGCCTTTTTTAGGCAAGGCTCAAATTCTAAACCTACCACCCTAGAAAACAAAAATGGGAAGAAACTGAGGGTAATGCTGCTCAATGCCAGAAGTCTAAATCTCAAAATGCACGCACTCGAGGCCCTTCTCAGTATGGAGAACATCGATGTCTGTGCTGTAACTGAAACCTGGTTCAAGGCTCCCGAGAGCACCCCGGCACTATTAGGTTTTACCTCATATCATGCGTTCCGGCCCCAAAACCCGGACCACACCACAAAAGGAGGGGGTGTATCCATATTCATAAAGGATACTCACACCTCCAGGTTGGTGGCAACGCATCTAAGCTCGGAAACCATCCAGGTGCAACTAACCATAGGCAAAACTGCTCTACAAATTGTAGCATGCTACAGGCCACCCTCTCAAACTCAGGAACCCCACACAGCCTTCCTGAAGACACTGGAGGGTATAAATGTATCTCCAAACACCATCATATTGGTTCATAGGTTCATAGGTTCATAGGTTTATACTAGGCTATCTGCCCTAAGGCATTTATAAGCCTAGCCCAAATTATTGTGGCTTACGCCACCCCTTATATGAAAAAATACTGTGCCCATTAGTTTGTTGTGCCTCTGTCCAGCAGTGACCCAGAGATGATTCCCGGGGTAAATCTACGATCTCCCATCCACAGGTCTAGATTTCTCTTGAACAGAGTCAGCGAGGTGCTCTGCCTCACATGGACCGGGATTTTATTCCACAGCATAGGAGTCTCTGAGTGATAAATCTATCCCTCCAGCACGTCCTATTTATATCCGTGCTAAGGTTTAAGTCACTTGCTCTAGTGGTTTTGGTGGATTTGGATTTTTGAGGTGGAGCATGTCCATTAATTCGGGTTGGACATGGCCTTGTATGTCAGGCACATGTCACCTCTGAGCAGACGGTATGCGACTGAATAGAGCTGGAGTTTCTTCAATCTGGCAGCATATGACAGATTTTGGAGTCCCTTTATCCTTTTGGTGAGGAACTTTTGGGGTCTCTCCAATTGCTGCAGATGTCGGGTGAGATACATCCCGAATGGGGCATTGTACTCGATCATTGGTCTGATAAGTGAAGAGTACAGGGAACAATGACCTCACTAGATCTGGATGTGAATCCCTTCATGATCAGGTGGGCAATGTAGAAGGTCTTTCTAACCACTTTAGCAATGTGAGTGTCAAAAGAAAGGCCACTGTCAACCTGGGTCCCCAGGTCCCTGATAACCTCTTCTGTGCTTAGTGGATTGCCACCTATATGGTAGCTTGGGGTTACCTTGTTTTTCCCGAAGGGTATGACTATACATTTTTTGGCGTTTAACTTCAGGCCATGGCTCTGGCACCAGCTATCTGTTTCCGTGAGTCCCTTCTGAAGGATATCAGTGTCCGATGCACTTTCCACTATGGCCCAGTTTGCAGTCATCTGCAAACTTTGTCAGCCAAAGTCCTCCCATGTTGGCCTGTACTTCTGAGAAGTAGATGCCAAACAATAGGGGCCAAGGACCGAGCCCTGTGGGACACCACTTGTGACCGGCTTGGAGTCTGACACAGCGCCAGCAACTCTAACCCTGTGGGTTCTGTCCTTAAGCCAGTTTGCAACCCATCTTGTGACATATGGGTTTACATTTAAGCTGGTAGGTTTTTCTACAATACCCGAGTGGGGTATTGTGTCGAAAGCCTTTGCAAGGTCAAGGTAGGCTGTATGGACTGCCTTTCCCTCATCAATGGCATTGGTGACTATTTCGAAGAAGTCGACCAAGTTCAAAAGGCATGATCTTCCCTTGACAAAGCCAAACTGGGTCGGGTCCAATGTCTGCAAGTCCCCTATATCTTTGTTTATGAGCTCCATTATGATCCTCTCCATAGCTTTGCAGACTAGACTTGTTAAGCTTATGGGGCGGTAATTACCAGGGTCCGTAGAGGCGCCACCTTTGTGGAGTGGGACCACAGTTGCCGTACGCCACTCCTTGGGCACGTATCCTGTGGTAAGGCTGAGATTAAACAGCTGCCTTATGTGCGGGTTTAATTCCTCATTTAGCTCGTGTAGCACACAGCCGGGGACACCATCCGGTCCCATTGATGCTGTGTTTTTAGCTTTAGAGAGAGCAGCTTTCACCTGCGCATTTGAGATGTCCGGGAGGCTACACTCGGCTGGGATAGTTATCTCTCCTTTAGGGGAGAGGGTGAAGTTTGCACTGAACCTGTCTGCCAGTATGTTGGCAATGTCTGTGGGTTCAGTGATTTTTGTATCATTTTGGACTAATTCTGAGCATATCTGTGAGTTTCCACCCAGGTTCCTAACATAGCTGAAAAAGGCCTTATGATTGTCCTTTGAATCCATGGCAATTTTTCTCTCAAAATTGGCCTTAGTTGATTTTATGAGTGCTCGTATTTTTTACTAATAATGATCAGGGGTGACTTCCCTTTTATGGATTTTGTTCTATCATGTAATAGCTTTCTCCTCTTATTGTAAAGTTTGTTAATGGCTGGGGTCCACCAGACTGGACGTTTGCCCTTTGTGGAAAGAGTCTTGGTTTTATTTGGGATTGCCTGATCCATGCAGTCCTGGAGGTGTTCATAGAAGGCATTTGTAAGGGCTTCCGCAGCTTGGGTTGTGGTTTCCTCTGACTCAGGGGCCTTGAAGGATACCACACCAGTCTTGAGTAGTGTGAAGTTTGCTTTAGAGAAGTTCTTCACTATGGTCTTTTGTTTGGGGTGGGGGGATGTGGATTTCCAGTGAGATTAGTTTATGATCAGATCTCACCAATGAGGGATATACTTCCGTGTGGAGCATTTTGTCCCCATGTTTGTGACAATGAGATCTAGTATATTTTCTCCTCTCGTGGGAACAGTGACTAGCTGTTCCATGGCATTTGAATTTATGAACTCCAGGAACCGTTGGGCTAGAAAGTTAGGGCTTGAGTAATGTTCCCAGTCTATATTCGGTAGTTGAAGTCACCCAATATGATGGTGTTTGGAGATACATTTATACCCTCCAGTGTCTTCAGGAAGGCTGTGTGGGGTTCCTGAGTTTGAGAGGGTGGCCTGTAGCATGCTACAATTTGTAGAGCAGTTTTGCCTATTGTTAGTTGCACCTGGATGGTTTCCAAGCTTCATGCGTTGCCACCAACCTGGAGGTGTGAGTATCCTTTATGAATATGGATACACCCTCCTTTTGTGGAGTGGTCCGGGTTTTGGGGCCGGAACGCATGATATGAGGTAAAACCTAATAGTGCCGGGGTGCTCTCAGGAGCCTTGAACCAGGTTTCAGTTACAGCACAGACATCGATGTTCTCCATACTGAGAAGGGCCTCGAGTGCATGCATTTTGAGATTTAGACTTCTGGCATTGAGCAGCATTACCCTCAATTTCTTCCCATTTTTGTTTTCTAGGGTGGTAGGTTTAGAATTTGAGCCTTGCCTAAAAAGGCACTATGGGGGAGGCAAGAGCCTTAGCCAATATCCGAATCCCAGGGGTGACAGGTGCAAGCCGTCCCTTATGGCAGCGTGGCTTGTCAAGCATGTCATCCCAGGCAGACAGACACTGGATCCCTTTGAATGACACCAGACATTAAGCCAATTGTTAAAGCTGATCATCTTGTCTCTATATTGTGGCATCATTCTTGGTGAAGGAAGGATACTGCTCAGGGTTAGGGTCATACCTGCCTGGGCTACATAATCAGAGAGCTCCTCTATGTCTCTTTTCATGCAGTCCAGGGAGGTACGTCTCAGGTCGTTCACACCAGCATGGACAATGACTGTGTCATATTTGTACTTGCTGTGGAGTGACCCGAGTGCTTGTGTTATGTGGCGGATTCTAGCCCGATAGGCAGCTTACTGTGACCCTCTCCTTGTTCAGCCTGGTGAGTGGGACGTCAGTGTGTCTGACTATGGAGTCACCTATGACAAGTATGTTTGGTGTTGTATTTGGCCTTAAGGGCTGTGACTGCTTTGCACACTGCTTTTGTGGTTTATGTGTTGCTTGTGGGGTGTCTTGAGGTAGCAGTTGTTTGGGTGTCTGCTTTGGAGGCCTCTGCTGTTTAGGTAAATTTTACTCAGAGCCTCCGAGTATGTCTTTGTGTGTTTATGTGTTTGATTCAGTGGAGTGGTAGCATTATGTGAGGCTGGTTTTGTGGTGTGTGTAGTTGCCTTCTCCTCCTGTCTGGTCTTGCCAGTCCTGAGTTGAGAGAGCTCAGCCTCCAGTTTGGCTAAATAGCTGCATCTCTCGCAAGTATTTGTGTTATGTGGGAGGAGGAGAGGGTTGTCTGTGTACATGAGTCAGTTATAACATTGCCTCAAGATTCCCAGATTCACCAGCTGGACCGGAGAGGAGATTGACAACTGACCTTTGGACATGCTAGAATAATATTGGGAAATCCTTAATTGAAAACAAGGGCCAGTGGGGAGTGAGGGTGTAGTGCTTTTAATTTTTAGTGCTGACTTATATAATTGCTTTAGTGAGCAAGTGCCAGGTAACTTGAGTGCAATGTGATACAAGTAACTAAATGCAAAACGACAAACAGTAACTTTCTTTCAAGTGAAACAAGGAAATAAGTACAGTAAGCAATGCAGATATCACTAGTGATCCACAGAAGCTGAGAAGTTGCGTATTAGGTGAATTAGCTTCCAGGGAAATAACAAGCAAACAAACAACAAGTATATAAACAAAGCTAGATTCAGTAGGCCTGGATCTAGTCTATGCTAGAGCAAACAAGGTGAACCAATTTCAGTAAGATACAGTTCAAATATTCAGGCACTATAAACCTTTAACCAGAAAATTCCCAGCTCAGAAGGGCAGAGTCCAGCCTCTTCTCCCACAAGAGTGCAGTCCACGAACCTTCTTAATGTAAAATAACTGGCCTGAAGCCCAAGTGCCTAAACCAGAACTAATACACTTGGACACTGGGCTCTCAATCAGCAGTACACTTCACACTACTCAAGACTGATTGGGTGACTTCAACTACCCGAATATAGACTGGGAACATTACTCAAGCCCTAACTTTCTAGCCCAACGGTTCCTGGAGTTCATAAATTCAAATGCCATGGAACAGCTAGTCACTGTTCCCACGAGAGGAGAAAATATACTAGATCTCATTGTCACAAACATGGGGACAAAATGCTCCACACCGGAAGTATATCCCTCATTGGTGAGATCTGATCATAAACTAATCTCACTGGAAATCCACATCCCGCCCCCACCCCAAGCAAAAAAGACCATAGTGAAGAACTTCTCTAAAGCAAACTTCACACTACTCAAGACTGGTGTGGTATCCTTCAAGGCCCCTGAGCCAGAGGAAACCACAACCCAAGCTGCGGAAGCCCTTACAAATGCCTTCTATGAACACCTCCAGGACTGCATGGATCAGGCAATCCCAAATAAAACCAAGACTCTTTCCACAAAGGGCAAACATCCAGTCTGGTGGACCCCAGCCATTAACAAACTTTACAATAAGAGGAGAAAGCTATTACATGATAGAGCAAATTCCATAAAAGGGAAGTCACCCCTGATCATTATTAGTAAAAAAATACGAGCACTCATAAAATCAACTAAGGCCAATTTTGAGAGAAAAATTGCCATGGATTCAAAGGACAATCATAAGGCCTTTTTCAGCTATGTTAGGAACCTGGGTGGAAACTCCCAGATATGCTCAGAATTAGTCCAAAATGATACAAAAATCACTGAACCCACAGACATTGCCAACATACTGGCAGACAGGTTCAGTGCAAACTTCACCCTCCTCTCCCCCCCTAAAGGAGAGATAACTATCCCAGCCGAGTGTAGCCTCCCGGACATCTCAAATGCGCAGGTGAAAGCTGCTCTCTAAAGCTAAAACACAGCATCAATGGGACCGGATGGTGTCCCCGGCTGTGTGCTACACGAGCTAAACGAGGAATTAAACCCGCACATAAGGCAGCTGTTTAATCTTAGCCTTACCACAGGATACGTGCCCAAGGAGTGGCGTACGGCAACTGTGGTCCCACTCCACAAAGGCGGTGCCTCTACAGACCCTGGTAATTACCGCCCCATAAGCTTAACAAGTCTAGTCTGCAAAGCTATGGAGAGGATCATAATGGAGCTCATAAACAAAGATATAGGGGACTTGCAGACATTGGACCCGACCCAGTTTGGCTTTGTCAAGGGAAGATCATGCCTTTTGAACTTGGTTGACTTATTCGAAACAGTCACCAAGGCCATTGATGAGGGAAAGGCAGTCCATACAGCCTACCTTGACCTTGCAAAGGCTTTCGACACAATACCCCACTCGGGTATTGTAGAAAAACTTACCAGCTTAAATGTAAACCCATATGTCACAAGATGGGTTGCAAACTGGCTTAAGGACAGAACCCACAGGGTTAGAGTTGCTGGTCACAAGTGGTGTCCCACAGGGCTCGGTCCTTGGCCCCCTATTGTTTGGCATCTACTTCTCAGAAGTACAGGCCAACATGGGAGGACTTTGGCTGACAAAGTTTGCAGACGACTGCAAACTGGGCGCCATAGTGGAAAGTGCATCGGACACGGATATTCTTCAGAAGGGACTCACGGAAACAGATAGCTGGTGCCAGAGCCATGGCCTGAAGTTAAACGCCAAAAAATGTATAGTCATACCCTTCGGGAAAAACAAGGTAACCCCAAGCTACCATATAGGTGGCAATCCACTAAGCACAGAAGAGGTTATCAGGGACCTGGGGACCCAGGTTGACAGTGGCCTTTCTTTTGACACTCACATTGCTAAAGTGGTTAGAAAGACCTTCTACATTGCCCACCTGATCATGAAGGGATTCACATCCAGATCTAGTGAGGTCATTGTTCCCCTGTACTCTTCACTTATCAGACCAATGATCGAGTACAATGCCCCATTCGGGATGTATCTCACCCGACATCTGCAGCAATTGGAGAGACCCCAAAGTTCCTCACCAAAAGGATAAAGGGACTCCAAAATCTGTCATATGCTGCCAGATTGAAGAAACTCCAGCTCTATTCAGTCGCATACCGTCTGCTCAGAGGTGACATGTGCCTGACGACAAGGCCATGTCCAACCCGAATTAATGGACATGCTCCACCTCAAAAATCCAAATCCACCAAAACCACTAGAGCAAGTGACTTAAACCTTAGCACGGATATAAATAGGACGTGCTGGAGGGATAGATTTATCACTCAGAGACTCCTATGCTGTGGAATAAAATCCCGGTCCATGTGAGGCAGAGCACCTCGCTGACTCTGTTCAAGAGAAATCTAGACCTGTGGATGGGAGATCGTAGGTTTACCCCAGGAATCATCTCTGTGTCACTGCTGGACAGAGGCACAACAAACTAATGGGCACAGTATTATTTCATATAAGGGGTGGCGTAAGCCACAATAATTTGGGCTAGGCTTATAAATGCCTTAGGGCAGATAGCCTAGTATAAACCTATGAACCTATGAACCTATAATGTTTGCAAAATCCCCAGTGCAACAGTCATGCCACATTATTATGCCTTTCAGTATACAGTCCTTCTGCATTAGTATGTCACAACCAGCAACAAGGTATGCAACTGTTTTCAATTCTGTTTTACAAAACCTATATTTGTCTGTTTATCCTACATGTTCATTGGACTTTGTAAACCAATGTATACATAGTTCACTATCTTGGGCCACCGATATTAACCTTTCATCTTTTGATTTGAATTTGCCTGTCCTTAACCATCCCAGTGTTCGATCCTGATCAACATGAGGTTGTTCCAGGAGTTTTCTATACTTGCAACTATATTTATGCTTTTTCCACATCTTGCCTTCTCACCTGATCCTTCACCTTATATTCTTTCTTTTGTTTTTTGGCACATTCAGTTGCTGCCTGATTTTTATCTACTTCTGGTTTAATTTCCATTCCTGCTTGATCCTGATAAGCTTCTGCTAGATTAAGCATGGAAGTCATCTTAGATTTATTCTCCTCATGTTTTAAAACTTTCAGTACATTTGGGTCTTGTGATCAGCGGATATGTATGTAGTCTCACAATTGCAAATCTATACACGTAATCAATTTCAAGGAGGCTCATACCTCCTTCAGAATGGGGAATGTATAATTTTGTTATGCACTGATTTTTATAAATCATTTGATGTGCATAAAGCATCCTTCATGTTTTCTTATCTGTCAGTTGTCCAGCCAGGATAAAACAGATGAAGATTTGTGGGTTTGTTCAAACAGCTTTATTATATACAAACACATCAGAATTAAGGCTTAGTAATTCAAACTTAAATAAACTTATAAACAGACTGACTACTGCACTCATACATGTTAACACTCTGGCTGTTCTCTCAAAATGGCACTGCTACCTGCACATGCTCACTGTTTATATGCACGTGGCCTACACTTGGAAATGCTTCTTAAAGTTACAACGCATGCTCTGTTCTACATACTCCTTTGAGAAATAGGTCATACACTAAAATGACAGCATTCATTAACATGCAATTATACAGAAATGATCCTTTGACATGCAGTTATACAGAACTAATTCTTTGACATGCAATCATACAAAACTAAACACATATAAAGCAATCATTTCTAGGTTGCGGTGTATTTTACGCTAGGTCTAGAAATACAACCTGATCATGTAACATAAAAATCAGAATTGGATCTTGCAACAGTGACTGTCTTTAAGGAATGTTCAACTTTAGGGACATTTGCGACATCATCATGAATGGTAATAGGTACTGAGACATGTTCTCCAACATGAACATTGTCTGGGCTGGTCAGAGATCTAGAGTCTATATCACAGGTATGATGCCACAATATTGATTCAGACACTGAAAGAAGATGTCTGCGATTTCTCCTGTATTCTATACCCTCAGATTCCACTAAGTAGGATCTCAGCTCAGCACATATGCCTCTCACTTTGCAAATTCGATCAAAGCCTTTTGCCGTTTGCATCCTCACCGTCTCTTCTTCATTCAACAAACAAAGAAATCTGCTCATTTTATCATAGCTGGTCTTCTAAAAGGAACACTTCTTAAAAGGTTGGGCTTTGATTGTTCTGTTGTTTTTAGCATTAGGCACCAACAAACTAGAATTGATAGGCAAGGTTGTTCTGGTTTGCCTAGATAGAAGTCTCTGAGCAGGCTTGTCAAGTAGGTTGTCACTGGGTATATTTCTGAGCTTAAGTAAATTCAAGAAGATATCGGTATTGTCACATTTTGACCTCTCTAGTAATTGCTGTGCACTATGTACTGCATGTTCATCCAGGCTGTTTGACTGTGGGCATTCTGGACTGCTAGTAATATGGAAAAAGTCCCACTCTTGCAAATTTCTGAAATAATTGACTGATAACTGAGTACTGTTGCCAGAAATAACTTTGCATGGACTACTATGGACTGAGAAATAATGTTTCAGCTTAGTAATTAATAACAGTACTGGATGTTACCTTAGGTATCAAATCAATCTCAAACCAATTTGAATGAGTCTACCAACACTAAGTAATACTGATTGTTCCACTCAAATATGTCAGTGACTACTGTTGACCAAGGTAGTTCAGGAATCTGGCCTAGCTGAAGTGGTTCTTTTTGCAAATGTGGTTTAGTACTACTGCATACTGAACAAGATGAAAGCAATTTATCAATATCTTTTGACAGAGAAGGCCATAATACTAGTCCTCTCACCCTTCTTTTGGTAGGTTTGGAACCTGGGTGGCCATGATGCAAAATCTGAATGTATTTATGTTGTAAGGAAGTAAGAACAATAATCCAAACAGTCTGTAGCATCAACGGGACCACCACGGCAATCAGTATAATGCTGAAATCGACAATGTAAAATACTTGAATGCTATTGTTTAAAGATTCAGAACGCCAAACTATAGAACATATAAAATATTTATTGAAAGAAGTGAGCGCTTTCACCACTAGGGCTTCATCAGACTTACAAAAACCATTCAATCAAACATTTAAATACTCAAATCTAATTAAAATACATGACATCACTTCCTTCTTAAACGGCTAGAATATAACTAAATAAAAGTTGTATATGTCTAAGAACAATAACCTTAGGACCTTTGAAAATCATACCATCTTCCATTAGCATCTCATCTCTGTAAGGAAAATAAGTTTGTACTTCTGGCAGTACACAAGATTGCTTTGACGGCCATCCAACATTGATAAAGTGCTTAAGCATCTGTAAAACCGGATCAGTCTTTGTATGATCTCCCAGCTCATCAATTCTCATGGTAGAAAAATTACGCACTTCCATGACATCAAAGTCAAAATTCTCTGCATCAAGCTGTTCTGTGGTATTTCTGGGCAATCTGGATAAGGTATCACCCAGAAAAAGAAGTTTGCCTTTTGTACAGACCATTCTGAAGTTATATTTTCGTAATTTGAGCATCATTATTTTAGTCTTGCTAGTGCTGTATGCATAGGCTTCTTTAAAATAGTGACTAGAGGTTGTTGATCAGTTTTGATCTGGATAGTTTGGTCATAAATATAATCATGTAACTTTGAACATGTGAACACAATTGCCAAAAGTTCCTTCTCAATTTGAGCATACTGCATTTCAGTTTGGGTAAAAGTTCTAGATGTATAGGCCACTGAAGAGCCCTCTTGAAGAATAACTGCACCAGGACCGAACTTCGAAGCATCACAGGAAAGAATTACTGGTTTGTGGACATCATAGTATCTCACTGTAGGTAGATTGTCAATTTGCTGTTTGAGATTATCAAATGCTCTCTGGTGCTGTTCCAACCATGACCAGGCAATATTTTTGCGTGTCGCTCTCTTAAAGGTGCTGATAACTCACTAAAGTCAGGTATAAACTTGCTGAAATAGTTAACCATACCAAGGAAACGTTGTAGGGCTTGGACATTGTCTGGAGCTGACATCTCATGAATGGCTGCTTGTTTGGAAGGGTGTGGTCATAAGCCTGCACTGGTAAATAAATGACCTACATAAGTAACTTTTGGTAGCCTGAATTTAAATTTCAGAGGATTGAGCTTCAGGTTCATTTCACGTGCTCTGTCCAGAACTTTCATGAGGTTTCTGTCATGATCCACTTCTCCATTACCTCCAACTAGTAAATCATCCACTGTTATAGATGCGGATAACCCCAACAAATTGCTTCATTGCACTCTGAAAGACTTCACTGGCAGAATTTATTCCAAAAGGCATTCTGAGAAATCTGTATCTACCAAATGAAGTACTGAATGTAGTTAGTAATGAAGATTTACGATCAAGCATTACTTGCCAAAATGAACTCTTTGCATCCAAGACAGAAAAAACAGTGGCACTTGGCATGAGGGTGGCAACCTCCTCGACCGTGCGTATAGGATGATGAGGTCTCTATAATGCTTTGTTCAAGTCTCTTGGGTCAATGCATATTCTGATTTCATCTGAACCTTTCTTATGAACAACTACCATGGAAGACACCCACTCAGTTGGTTCTGTGACTGGACAAATCACACCTTGCTGCACCATCTTATCTAACTGGACTATGACTTTGTCCTGCACAGCTATCAGAACTCTCCTTGCTGGTCTGACAACTGGACTGACCTCTGGGTCTACTTTCATGGAGTACACAACTGGAAGTTTGCCTAGCTTGTCATCAAAAACATCAGCATTCTCTGAAAAAAATAGCATCAGTGAAGCTGGAACTAGGCCATGTGCTTACATAATGAACTTCTTTGGTAAAAGAAAACAATTTCATTCTTAAACTGTCTCTGAGACCTAATAATGACTGCATAGGTCTTCTGACTACTTAGAATTGCAAGCTGTAATTGTTCCCAGCTGAATAGCATGAAAGCACTATTGAACCTTGAGTTTGAATCTCTTCACCTCCATAAGCAACAAGCTTCACTCAGTTAACCAAATTAAGTTGTTCACCAGCTCTTATTCTGACAAATGTTTCTGCTGACACTGCACTTTGAACCAGTGTCTACTTTGAGCTACGTGGGCTTACCATTGATCAGGACAGTGCAAAACACTTCATTCTTTGCTAACAGATCTACTGCATTAACCTTTTCACCGATCACAGATACACCATCTATATAAAAAGCAGGGTTGCAGCTTTCTACCTGATCAACTTGCTTTTTTGAGTGACCTTTCTTACTAACTGAATGAGGCTTGCTTGATTTACAAAACTTTTGAAAGTGGTTCTATTGTTTACACTTGTGGCATTGCTGACCAAATGCTAAACACTTCTCTCTTTTAGACTCATGATTGGCACTACAATTACAGCAGTTAACAATAAAACATGACTTGGTTTTTGCTGACTCACCCTTATTCTGCACTGAGCATGTCCGTTTTGCTGAACTAATCTTACAACTTGCTGGAAGATTATGGGTCCTCCCTGAAAAACCTGCAGGGGCTGCAGCTGCCATGTGCTTAGGCCTGCTTCTGCTAGCCACATGCTTCATGGTGTCTCCATTTGCTCTAGAGGCTGCTGAAACCATGCTGTTATTACTTGCAAGCATCCTTGTGTGCCTTTCTGTAAGCTCATGGATTTTACAAATTTCTATAGCTTTGCTCAACATTAAATCACTATCATGAAGCAAAATCTTTCTCGCTGCAGCTTTATTAACACCACACATAAGCCTGTCCTTTATCAACTCATCTCTGAAATTACCAAATATGCATTTTTTAGCTTTATTTCTCAAGTCAGGGATATAATCTGAAAACATTTCTCCTAGCTTTTGATCTCTTATATAAAATAAGTGCCTCTCTAATGTAACATTTGTCTGGGGGTTACATATATCTCTAAATTTACTTTTTAAACACTCAGGATCCTCTCTTGATTCAGCTGGTACAACAATATGGTGGTTTCCCCCCTCTCCTGCATATACTGCTGGTGTATACACAAATGAATGCTCTCTTTAAATGGCTTCTGACCTCACTAAGTTAAGCAAAATATATGCCCTCATATGTGCATCTTTGTCAGAAAAAGCTGCTTGTGTGAAAATGTCATATTCCTGCTCAGATACTCCAATTCTCTGCAATATTATGATGAAACACAAGTGGACTGGGTCTGCAAAATGCTTCTGCCATGCCAACACACAGTAGTGAAGGTACTTGACATTATGTACGAACATACATGCATATATATGCCAGAAATTTATGCCAGAACTTATAACTATGCCCAATAACACAACATACTCTTTGAAACAACTGAACTTTGCTAAATAAGTCTCTGTAGCACAAAAACACTTTAAAATCACTGCACTTTGTGAAACCACCCTTCACCAGTGTAAGAAATACTTTGAAATGACAAAACTTTGTGAATTAACTGTATACAGCACAAGAAGCTCAGAGTAAAAAACACTTCAAAATGACTGCACTTTGCAAATGAACTGTATACAGCATGAGAAACTTTTCAAAATGGCTGTGCTTTGTGAAATATCTATGTATAGTGTAAGAAACACTTTGAAATCATGGCACTCTGCGAATAAATGTACACAGCACAAGAAATTTTTCTAAATGGCTATACTTTGACTGCACTTTGCAAAATAACTGTACTTTGCACACCGTAAACACTGAAATAACTGCACTGTAATAAAGTGCATTCTACAAACGCTTTGCACACTCTGAGATATTTCAAACAACTCTAGTTATGCTTTGAATGGCTTTGGTCAATGCATAATAGTAGCTAATGACCAAATACAGTCGTTTACTAAAATACATGCAGTCTCCTTGATTTTCCAAGTTTATTTTTCACTTTTATTGTACACGTTATGCCCATTTGATCTCTCATCATGCTCATTATACTTTTAGTGTGCTTGTTTTACTTTAAACATGCTTGTTATGCTAACCGGAGGTAATTCTGAACCCCATATAAGTATTTTTGATAATTGTATCAAATATCATGGTTTTGAACACTTCTTTTAATTAATAATGCATTTTTTGCCTTTTGTTTGATTTGTAATGTGTTTTGTGCTACTCGTTTGATTAATAATGTGTTTTGTGCTTTTCAAATGATTGGTATCATTTTCTTTGCAAAATAAATCATTTGTGCAAGTTTTGGTTATCTGAAGTTCATTTCTAGCCCTTTTTAATCATCTGAGCACTGTATCACCCAACCTGCTCAATATACCTTCACCGTCAACTCTGCACCTCATGACTTGAAGAAGTTATTAATTCCGATTCTGACACCATGTCAGTCATCCGGTCTGGATAAAACAGATGAACAATCATGGGTTTGGTTCAAGCAGTTTTATTATATTCAAAAACATCAGAATTAAGGCTTCGTAACTCAGACTTAAATAAACTTTTAAACAGACTGACTACTGCACTCATACACGCCAACACTCTGGCTCTTCTCTCAAAATGGCATTGTTGCTTGCACATGCTCACTATTTATATGCATGTGCCTACACTTAGAAATGTTTCTTAAAGTTACAACACATGCTCTGTTCTACACTGTCTAATCTAGCCAATACCTTTTAGGGCCAGTCAATCACTCCAAAACTGTAAGTTAGAACAGGAAGAGCAAATTGGTTTATAGCTTGAACTTTATTCCTAGATTTCAGTGCTGTTTTCAGAATTAATTCTAGTCTTCTAAAATATTCCTTACTGAATTTGTTTCGCATTTGTTCATGTTTTATTGTTGATCCTTCATCATTTCCCATATATTTATACATTCTCTCTTGCTCAAGTTATCACATTCTTGACCCAAACTGATGTTTTCTTGGTGCTGTAGCTTTCCTGCTTTAAAGGTTGCTTTTGCACATTTACCACGACCAAATGACATTCTTATACTATCTGAAAAAGTTTTAACTACTTACAGTTGTGCTTTCAATTCCTCATATGATGAAATATACAGTTTTAAATCATTGACAAACAGAAGATGCAAAATCTTTACACTTTGTTACTTTCTGGGAGTCTGCCGTGGTGGTGCAGAGGTAGCGTTGTTGCCTCACAGCAAGAGGTTCTCCCTTTCAGTTCTCAGCTGGAGTGCAGGGAGTGCCTTCTGTGTGGAGTCTGCATGTCCTCCCTGCAGTTGGGTGGCATTCGAAAGACATGCGTAAATGGGTGTGCCTTCGTTGAAGGTTGGACATTGAGCTGGCACCTTGGCGTTCATGAAAATCTACTGCCAATCATTAGCAGACCGGAGTTCCACTCTGGCGACCCCTAACCGGGAAAAGCTGAAAGACAGACAACAACTTTCTGGGAGCCAAATTATAGCCATTACCTAATATGTTAAGCAGGCAGCTTAATGGGCTAAGGGCAAGGCAAAAGCGCAGCAGTGACTGAGAGTCTGCCTGGAATATCACCTGTTGGATTTTTATCCCTGGAGTAATAATTTGTCCTTTATCATGGCTTAACTGCAAAGTGATTTGCCACTGTTTCATAGACACTGTGATGTAGTTTATCAGGGTAGGGTATATCTTATACATTTTTAAGCACTCTTTTATCCATGAATATGAGATACTGTCAAATGCTTTTTTGTTTTCCATCCATGCCATACTTAAATTCTTCCCCTTTTTACATTTCTCCACTAGGACTTTATTTAACAGTAAATGATCGTTTGTTCCATATGACTTTCTTTTATTACTCGTGTAACACTCGTATGACATAGCCCATGTACCTGATGTCATAGACCACATAAATTGCACACATGCTGCTATCAAGGCCAAACTGTTACAGATGGCTAGAGATATATAAACAAAAAGGACTTCCATTCCTTAAACTGCTATGTTGTCTGCAATAATGAGGCCATTATATATAACCAATACTGTGCACTTAATTCATATATATGGCACATTTCTGATCTTTATAGCAGTTCCTAAAAAAGGAAGTCCCATAGTATCATCCCATTTGCAGGTACATATGTCAGACAGACAAGACTATACACACAGGTATCATCCATTATGGAAACTGGCTACATATAATATTTTTGTTTTGCTATGGATGTCAAATATGACCTAGAGTGCCAACTCCATTGACATAGAGCGATAAAGCCCTGACTTCAATCCAGGTGACCCAAGTTTGATTAGCAGATCAGGGTTCTGTTATAGCTGGCAGAGGATGGAGATGAATAAAGGAGCTGTGCTCACTCACCCATTTCAGTGTGATGCTTTGGGGCACATGTCCTAGGCATACACAATGTACCAATTCCCCTGCAAAGATCAGAGAAATGTGCACGTTGTGCTCATCCTAGGAGGTGGGGTCATTTATGGGGTCATTTATGGCCTTTCGTCACTCAAGGAAGTGAGATACACTCCTGCCCTATGCCTCTTGCATGCCCTCCCAAGACAAATGCTCACTGGGTAAGCATGAGCATTAGGACTGGAAGGAGAACATTTTCCAGTGGGTGCTTTAAAGAGGGACCCTTTCAGACAGCTGTCATCTTATTAGGAGAATGAATGCATCAATTGACAAGGAGGGGGGCTGACAGCTGGCAGGTGGCAAGAAAGACAAACAGCATATGCCCTAAAGGTCTGATTGAGAACCCCAATACACAACTCTTAGATCATGCAGGAAATACTTTATAATAGTATGTGCTAAGATTCAAAACAAAAATTGCAGCTAGGGTGATTAATGTGTTGGGCACCCCTCAACTATTTAGCACTTCCCATGTCCTCTATCAGACTTAAGGATAGAAAAAACACATCATGATGGAATGAGGCAAAAAAATACTTGTGTTGAACTGTAACAAGGAGCTGATCACTGACTGAAAAAATGGTCTTCTTAAAGTTGGGTAAAGAGCTGTTAGGTAGCAACATAACCGATCTTTGTTAAACTGCAGCAAACACATTTGCTAAACTGTAGCAAATAACTATAGCAGCTCTTTGCTGAATTTCCTGACACATAATGTCTGACTGGGATTTTAACAGCCACAGTTCATGATAACTGCTACTTAAAAGACTGCCAGCACTGTTTGAAGGTGTCAATTAGCACCTCAGCTATAGTGCCGATCATATCTTCTAACAACGTCCTCTAGGTCAGTGGCTTCTTTTGCCACACCCTTGCATCAGCTGTAACCCAAGATATACAGAGCTGGGTATTTGTAGTAGCCAAATAACATTTCTGATGTTCAGAAATGTTCAATATATTGTGTGCCAGAGGAGTAGCTAGGTTGTTTGGAGCCCAGGACAATACCCTCATTTGGCACAGCCCCCCTATAGCAAATAATAAAAGAAATGTGGGGAAAAGTGCCTTGAAAAGAACCTTTCACAAACATATGAGACCATGAGGCTCAAAAGTGAGTCCAAACATTCAGTTTTATTGAAAGTTTAATGCATTTTTCAGAGTTAACGCTTTAAATGTGATGTGAAGCATAACCAAACACAGCATTGTTAAGCAATTTAAAGAAACCGCACAGTTAGCTGTCACTTAATATATTAGAAATAAATATCCTCAGTAAAAACACAAACCAAAGACCAAAATCAGAATTCGAATCCAGCAAAAAATAAAAATGTATACCACACATAAAACACAGAAGGATCCAAGGGCAGCGAGGAATTCCAGTATAACTTCCATTTAATATAAAACAAACCAAGTACATAAGCGCTTTCGTAGCAAAGCTACTTTATCAGATGTATACTGATGGTCTGTGTTTTAGTATACATCTGATGGAAGTAGCTTTACTACGAAAGCACTTATGTACTTGGCTTGTTTTATATTAAATGGAAGTTATACTGGAATTCCTCACTGTCCTTGGATCCTTCTGTGTTTTATGTGTGGTATATTAGAAATAAAGCCTGACTGAGTATCATTTGCTACACAAAGTTTTAAAGCACTGTTGGACACAATCATTAGATCCAGGATGTTGTGTATTTTGTAACATTTGCTTTTCAAGCTAAAATACAAGACACACTGCTTGGAGAAAAAACACTCCAATGAAAAATTGCATTCAGGTAGTAACCAATGCAAATGGAAAATAATTGAAATATTTTAGAGCAAAGGAAATGTACAATGATCTTGCAACCAAGCCACTTTCAGAAGATCACTCATTATGCTAACATATAAATATTGTGTAGGCTTTGCACAAAGCCTACACAATTGTTCATGAATCCTGGCGTAAGTCTTTTAAACTAAAATGGTAGCAGTGCCTAATGGACACACAGTTCTGCAAATGCACTCTCTTTGTTAAGCAGCTATAAGATTTAACTCACTCACCCACTACTACACTCTGTCTCTCCCTTCAAATGATCTCTTATACACCCGTATAGGATTTAGCCTTTCTTTTCTTACCTTATTGTAGCCTATATAACATCATTAGCTTAAATGCTTACCCCGGGATTCATGAAGCTTGGTGCAAGGACGGCGTTAGCCTTGCGCCGACCATGCAGTGTAGAGATGGCGCAGCAGCACCACATGCATATTAATGAAGGCACGCTGCTATAATGGCCATGTGCATAGGAAACGTGTACGATTGCAGGGGGCATGTCCAAGCGCTGCATGGAGGCGTGAACATGTCGGCTGCATAAGCACAACCTAAAATGCTGACTAGTACAGCCTGCCTCTAATAGTAATCACTCCTGTCAGTGTCCATGGATACTGAAATGTATGCAAAGCATACAAACATCATTGCGAACACCACAATAAGAAGTAAACACAAAGGCATGTAGCTGAATATTGAGTCCTCGTCCCTCAAACAAAGATATTTAAAACCCCATGCCTGTATTCCATTGTAGTATCACTAGTTATACCAAGTGGAAGCGAAACGCATTGTGTTAGCACACCGTCAATTGCCAAGCCTAGCCCAATGGTTTGGGTTACCACCTGTCCTACATTGTGAGGGACAGTCCCCCTCTAGGCAGGTGTGTCCATACCAAAATCATAATAAATGTGAAATGTCCTGCGATAGTTGGACATAATTATGACCCATATATTATGTAATAGTCCCATACAGTATGTATGTCTGTATATAAAATACCTATATGTTACAAGAAACAGAATAAGCAAGTAAATGAAAAATAATAAGCAACTACACCACTACAACAATAAAAGCTTATATGTAGGCATGAAACTAAAGTACTATCCTTTGTAATGACTGTGGGTATGTGTTGGCCTGTAAACTTAGATGTGTGCCACAAAATTGTCCCATCCAGGTCATAT